>NC_044359.1:30371651-30684066 GCF_007364275.1 Archocentrus centrarchus | reverse complement strand
TCTGTTTCAGTCCCTGAGGCTTGTGTGCTGACATGTTTTTTTAGGTAAACTTACTGGCCATGAGATAAAGGCTTTTCATTTTTATTTGAAAAGACAGTTCCTGGTGCTTTTTAATATTTCAACCTCAGTGATGACTGAAAATATAAGTTGAAGTAATTTTGTTGCCCGGATACACATTTTTAAAAGAGGCCATGTTTAGAAAGAGATCATTGCTATTATGTGTTTAAAAGATATGTAATCTACACAAAGTGCTTCAGATGGTGTAATTTCAGTCTTAAGGTTAATGTTAATAAAGCTGTGAATCAACAGGTGGTCTGATTGTTCTTATGCATCATTAAGATTGTACTGCATAGAAAGGAACTGTGATGCATTTTTGATTAATCGGTTATTACTTAAGCAAATGACATGTAATTCTATGAAATATATGCTATTCATTTTGTAACCTGATTATAGCAATTTCAAACAATATACTTTACTCTTTGAAATAAATACACTTGTTATTATTAATTAATTTAATTATACTTTAGTAATAGTAATACATAAACCTGAGGATTATACATATGAAAGAAAAAGGCTTTATTACACTAGGAGGTTGATCGGCCATGATGAAGGTGTGGATGAGGAGATGCTGGAAACAGACAGGAGTGGAATGTAATGTTCAGAAGTGATGTTACCATAGCTGCTCTGCAGTGTTCTAGAACCTGAAACGTAACAACAGAATCTTTAAACTGACAAGATTCACTTCTCCAATGAACTTCACTGTGTGAGCAAACTTCTGGAGCAGCAGACGCCAACATTTTCCAAACAAATCTTTACAAGAAAGAAGAAATTTTCACTGAACATCTTTGGTGAGTACGTACATGGATGGTTTAAGGTCATTTAGGTTCATACAGTGGAACTTCTAAATGATACACGACTTTTTAAGCCACAATTTGTGTTGTGCATAAATATTATCCCAAATCTTGTGGCTAGTGTTAGCTGTGTCCTTCAACCTGAACACAAAGTGTAGAAAGTTCAGTTTGAGTCACTGAGATGTTGTGTGATCGAGCACTGAATGAAGTTAAATGCATTATTTAACAAATTAAATTAAAAGAAAAAATACAAGTATAACTGGGTACCTGCATGTGTAACAGTGCATTACATTGACTTGATCCTGTTACATAAAAAGTACACAGAAGAACTGTGATTGGTTTCAGTTAGTTTATGAATACAACACTTTTAAAGGGATTGATTCTTTATTTAAATACTTAAAGTTTTAGTTAAATCCTCTAAAATAACTGATGTAGCTGGTACGTACACCTCGTTCCTACGTAATATAGTCTGTAGTTTAGTCTGTGTGATGTACAAGATGTCAGTCCCATTTTAAGAGGATCAAAACATCCTATGAATGTGTGCCACAGGATCCCAGACAGACTTTGTATTTTTCTACCAAAGAGCACTGAGATGTACATCAGGCAAGAAACTGAACAGCATGTGGAGTGGATGGAGAGGGAAGGGTGTCACTCCAACCTTGAGGATATTTACTCAATGTTGGAGCAATCACCAAATCCTCCACCTGCATTCTTCCCTGCTGGGCCACCTCAGCCAGCAGCAGTCAGTGCCTGGAGGGGTTTTGGTGGTTGGACCATCCTGGGAGTAGGCCCTCAGTAACTGAGCAGCAAGTTCCCCCAATAGCGCTCCTACACCATGGTGCCAGCTCACCTAAGCACTCAGCCAGGGACTGTTAGCCAGGGACAGGTAAGAGCATGCAGAGGTAGTGACAGGTGTGATTAGAGTTTTATGATAGAGGTACTTAAAAGTGTTGGATGCTTCAGGCCGGATAAAGAAAAAAGTCTGCTGTCCACTTCCTTGTATTTTACTGGTGTATAACTGTGGTGTGAAGCTTTGCTGATCATTAAATGTAATCACCGCCAGTGAGTCCATAATTCAAAAGGAATAATTCAGGAGAGCAAAGTGAAGCTTTTCAAGAACATTAAAAACTATGGATGAATGTAGTTTTATGCAGATGTTCTCCTCACACTGATCTCTGTACTTTGTGTTGTTCATGCAATCTTCTCTGAATCTGGTGAGGATTAGATCTCTCTGCACAGGCTGTTTGTTTCTGTGGTGTTCATCATGTGGTCTTTGAAATGCTGTACTTAGTGTCAGTATTATGGATTTTGAACCTTCTCCTTCCCTCCACAGAACCTGCTGAATCAGTGGCCTGCAAACGGCGTCCTCACAGCAGCCGCTGTCCTCCTGCTGCTCCTTCAGACCCAGTAAGCTCCTGTTCTCACACTGTGCTCTTCCACATATTACTGACCTCTGTGAGCCTCAGCACAGACATTCAGGCACATTATGGTTATTCACCTGAATATTTCAGTCCTCCAGATGTGTTTTCATCTCACAGATGTCACATGTTCAGTTTCAGTGTCTTAAAAAGAGGATAAATTCTGCCATGTGATGGATAAATGATACTATTGCAGCTTGTCTCATCACCTGTTCTGTGCTTTGTGTTTCCAGTGTTCCCGTGTCCTCCAGATTCCTGATTCCATGACCCAGTACCTGCATCCTATTGGAGTACTGTAAGTAAAACACACGTGTAACACAGCTGCTGAACATCTGTACCTTCATTATCTCATATCTGTCTCTCTGTATCTGTGTAGAAACGGTGTGTTGGTGTGTGATTTTGCTGCTCCTCCAATCAACACACCCTCTCCAAAGTAAGTTTGCTCTGCTGCTTTTAGACTTTTTTTTGAGTTTGACTGTCATTTATCTGCAGATGCCTGCATGAATTATTGTAATCAGCCTCCTTTATCGAGCTTTGATTCAGCTTCACAGCTTTACTTGTGTTTTTTAAAATACTTTCCTCACAGTTGTACACAGTGGTAACTTGTGCTCTTACTCTGTGTTTACTCCTGTAGAAAGAGGAAGCGTCATGAGCATCAGGATGATGAGGACCGGGTGTATGTGAAGAAGCCACCCAATGCCTTCATGCTGTTTTTGAATGAGGAGAGGCCAAAGGTCAAGGCTGAACTGATTAACAGCAGTAGTGCAGCAGTCAATGCCGTTGTGGGAGAGAGGGTAAGTGTGTAACTCTGCATAGATTTATGCATCTGTTAATGTTTGATGCTCATGTTTGTGCATGTGTACCAGCTGTCCTGTAGTTATGTGTAGTAGCAGTGTGGATGCTGACAGTGTGTTCTTCTGTCCACAGTGGAAGTCGCTGCCAAAGGCCCAACAGGCAAAATACTACGAGCAGGCAGAGGAGGAAAGGATGCTCCACGCCCAACAACATCCGCAGTGGTCCAGCAAAGATAACTATGTAAGTCCAAAGTGAAAGCATACAAGTCACACATGTCCACATCACTGCATTGAAGCACTGTCACTGCACAGTTTGAATCAGCTCACGGCTCACATGTCTAATGTGTTTGTTTTCAGGCCAAAAGAGGAGGAGAATCCGAAGGTCCGCCTGCAGCACGGTAAGAGAAGATTTCTGGAAACCACAGTGATTTTTTTTCATGTGAAATGTGATGAAAACCAGTCAAAAATGGAATCTCACTGGATCAGATCGAAGACAGTAAATTCTGTGCATTGCAACAGATGACAAATATATTTGTGAAATATTTGTAAGCCTTACTGAAACTTGTTGAGCAGTTTGAATGCTACTGAACATTCAAATTAAAACAAGAGAAACCTGCTCACTCAGACCTTCAGGTGAAGGTCAGGGTTATTACAGATGTTCAAAACACTAAATTTTACTACCAGAACCGCCTGATGTCCAGAAGACCTGAAGTCACTGTGACTTTCATATCAAATGTCAATTTAATCAATATTTCTATTAAATGCTTCTTACTGCAGGTTTAGGAATCAAAGGTTTGTCTTGGAGGTGTATTTAAAAGTCTCAGAAGACTCACTGCATTTTTGTTTGTGTTGCAGCATCTGCACCGACACCTGTGCAGGAGGTTCAACAGGCCAGTGTGCCTGTGTGTGGCACGCTCCACGTGCCGCAAGAAAATCAGACCCTCCCTGCTTCTCAGGCTTCCTCCCCGCCACAGCAGCTCAGGAGTCCTTCCTTCATCACCGAGACTCCTGCAATGGGTTTGAGCTCAGCCCCTTCATCTACATCATCGGCTGCCTTTGCTGAACCCATTGAACCTGAAAGTGAGGCAACCTCACTCAGCAAGGCAGGAGTAGAACTATTGTCTCTCAGTGAAGACCTTGATGCCTGCCTTCCTGCCATGCAGCCTCAGGAGCCTTTCTTTCTTCTCTCTGACTGTCACACTGAGCATGAGATCAGCTCCAATACTCTTGTGGATGCCTCTCTATCCACATTAGCGTCCTCTGAAGCTGCACCAGTTCAACCCACGGCCACTTTGTTCAGCAATCCTGAAGAGGATCTCTTATCTTTTCTGAGCCAGTCTGAAGTAGACTTTCTCTACTCTAGACTTTAGTCACTTCTGGCTTTTGGCTTTCTAAAGGAAAGTCAATTCAACTTCAACTACTTTCCACAATCTCTCTGCACTATACAAGTTTCACTGGTGTTAGCTATGTTTCCTGAAGACAGATCCCTGCTATTCTTGACTCCTTTCTCTCTATTCTATCTTTTTCTTTATTGTACCTTCCATATTTTAGTTATTAAATTTCCATATTTTTACTTGTTAAGTTTCCTGTCTTTGTTGCTAAATTTTCCATATTTTACTTGCTAAATATCCATATTTTTAGTTGTTAAATTTCCATATTTTTACTTGTTAAGTTTCCTTTATTTGTTGCTAAGTTTTCCATATTTTTAGTTGTTAAATTTCCATATTTTTAGTTGTTAAATTTCCACATTTTACTTGTTAAATTTCCATATTTTTACTTGTTAAGTTTCCTTTCAGTGTTGCTAAGTTTTCCATATTTTTAGTTGTTAAATTTCCACATTTTACTTGTTAAATTTCCATATTTGTAATTGTTAAGATCCTTGTTTAGTTGCTAAGTTTTCCATATTTTTAGTTGGTAAATTTCCATATTTGTAGTTGTTAAATTTCCATATTTGTAATTGTTAAGATCCTTGTTTAGTTGCTAAGTTTTCCATATTTTTAGTTGGTAAATTTCCATATTTGTAGTTGTTAAATTTCCACATTTTACTTGTTAAATTTCCATATTTTTACTTAAGTTTCCTTTCTTTGTTGCTAAGTTTTCCATATTTTTAGTTGTTAAATTTCCACATTTTACTTGTTAAGTTTCCATATTTGTAATTGTTAAGATCCTTGTTTAGTTGCTAAGTTTTCCATATTTTTTAGTTGTTAAGTTTCCTTCATTCTTTTGATGGAAAAATAAACGCAACTGAAAATGAATTGAGCGCCTCCTGCAATTTTCATTAAAAGAAAGCACGAGTTTCATTTTAGAAATTCAACATGGACCAGCTCTTTATCCTCTCCAGGATATTCGAGTGTGCGTGGGAGTTTGCCCAACCAGTCTACATGTGCTTTGTGGACTTGTAGAAGGCATTCGACTGCAAACAGTGTGACTGGCCTCTCTCTTGGAGAGAGGGTGAGGAGTGCGGCCATTCGGGAGGGGCTCAGAGTAGAGCCGCTGTTCCTCCACATGGAGAGGAGCCAGTTGAGGTGGCTCGGGCATCTGACCAGTGATGGGAATTCCGGCTCTTTTCAGAGAGCTGGCTCTTTAGGCTCGGCTCCCAAAGAAGAGCTGGCTCTTTCAGCTCCCAAGTGGCTCCTCAGATTTTACTTTAAAAAAGGTGTCAAATGAAGTACTAATGTAAAAACATACATTATGTCAAATGTTTCTTTATATACTCAACATAGAATAGAGTGCTCCAAATACAAATTATAAAACAAAAGACTGACACTCAGAAAAACCAAGAGCCTTTGAGGGGTTTATCCTGTTTTTCCTACCTGATATAACCTGCCCTGTTTTCTTCTTCTAATTGCTATACACAAACAGCAGCAGAAACATACCGGTCGGTTGGTTTTAGTTAAATGTTAAAGAGTAAAGGAGCTTTAAATTATAGTAACTCTGCTGTGGCTGTCAGTGAAGGCTGATTTTAGATGAGACTATACATATTAAATAATAACCGCGGTGGCGTGGTGGTTAGCACTGCTGCCTCACAGTAAGAATAACATCTAGAAGCTCTGGGTTTGATTCCACCTTGGCCCAGGTCTCTCTCCCTCTCTCTGTGTGGAGTTTGCATGTTCTCCCCGTGTCTGCGTGACATGCACTTACTGGGGTTAGGTTCACTGGCAACTCTAAATTGCCCATAGGTGTGAGTGTGGATGTTGTCTGTCTCTCTATGTTTGCCCTGCGACAGGCTGGCGACCTGTACAGGGTGTACCCTGCCTCTCGCACTATGTCAGCTGGGATAGGCTCCTTGTTTTCATTTGTAGGTGTGTTGTTATTTTAGCTCTGGAGAAAATTAAAAGAAAAAAAATATATAAAAAAATACACTTTCACAATTTGAGAATAGATCTTGAAAACAGATTTTTTAGGATCAATTTACCATATATGGCAGTCCTTTCTATTTCCTTTTAAGTGAATTTACTTTTGCATCCATATTACCCCATTGAGTAGTAAAAGTAATCCAAACAACAATTAAGGCAACTTAATAGCATAATAAGAGCTGTTCCAGTTCACCAAAAACTAAGGAAAGGAGCTTCAGCACTTTCTTTAGCACAGGATACACTGGGAGCATCCTTTATGAAAGGAGAGAAGAAAGGATTGTCCCATCAGTCATTCTGATGAACTATCCGGCCCCTCATGAAAACAATCGACATAATAAGCAAAGAGTTGCAGATCATGCAAATGATCTGATGACAGACCACCTCCTTGCCAAAACGCCCTCTTTATGAGCAATGAAGCCAAAATCTGAAAAGGATGTAAAATGATTTGAAAGAAGCCCAGAGGATGAAGAATGCACTGAGGTTAACTTCACTGAGGTGAAAGTTAGTGGCACGTCGCACATCAAGCACTTCCTCTTACGGACTGATGTCACTGATGCGAGGTCATAGCCTCGGGGAGCTGACTGCAAATATTCCAGCCCCTTTAGTTTAGAACAGACAAAAACGACCTCTGTCCAGGAGTGTCAAGGTATAGGTGCATGCAGTACTAAGAGGACAGAGATGTAGCCTTTAGCCATGAAAGGCCTTAAAAGTAATCAATACTATCTTATTGTTGAATCATTTCTAGCTGCCCACATGGCAGCTGTATCCCAGTTCAGCCTCAGCTTCTGATGATGCAGCATCTGAAAGTGTTGTTTGGTATCAGATCAATACAATTCAATTCAAACACATTTTATTGACTTGACAGTTTTTAAAATCAGTATTGGAAAATCATCAAAAACAAAACCAGTTTAGTGACATATCACAAAAACAGAAAAAAGATTATAACACACAGAATAATACATATGATTAATTCAGTTGTGTTTGTTCCAATTTAATGAAATGTTAATATAAATAAATACAATATATTGTCAAGAGTATTCTGCCTTCACACACATGACAATGAGTGAATTCCCATTGTTAATGCATAATGTTTAATATGAAGCTGGCCCACCCTTTGCAGCTACAACAGCTTCAACTCTTCTGGGAAGGCTTTCCACATGGTTTAGGAGTGTGTTTATGGGAATTTTTGACCATTCTTCCAGAAGTGCATTTGTGAGGTCAGACACTGACTTTGGATGAGAAGGCCTGGCTCACAGTCTCCACTCTAATTCATCCCATTTGCTATTGGGTTGAGGTCAAGTTCTTCCACACCAAACTTCCACATCTGTATCTTTATGGACCTGCTTTATGCACTGGTGTGCAGTCATATTGGAACAGGAAACTGTTCCCACAAACTTGGGAGCATGAAATTGTCCAAAATGTCTTGGTATGCTGAAGCATTAAGGGTTCCTTTCACTGGAACTAAGGGACCGAGCCCAACTCCTGAAAAACAACTCCACACACACACTTTGTCACTCCGGAGAACACGTCTCCGCTGCTCTAGAGTCCAGTAGCAGCGTGCTTTACACCACTGCATTGCACTTGGTGATGTGAGACTTGGATGCAGCTGCTCGGCCATCAAAACCCATTCCATGAAGCTCTTTATACTCCGTTATTTCACATGGCCTACCACTTCATGGCTCAGCTGCTGTCATTCCCAATCACGTCCACCTTGTTATAATACTACTAACAGTTGATTGTTGAATATTTAGTAACGAAGAAATTTCACGACTGGACTTGTTGCACAGGTGGCATCCTATCACGGTACCACGCTGGAATTCACTGAGCTCCTGAGAGCGACCCATTCTTTCACACGTTTGTAGAAGCAGTCTGCATGCCTAAGTGCTTGATTTATACACCTGTGGCTGTAAGTTCCAAGGGAACTGTTTACCCTCCCTGTGATAGGGTCTCCCCAGATGAGCTGGTGGAGGTGGCTAGGGAGAGGAAGACCTGGGCTGCTGCTCCCCTGACCCAGCCCTAGATAAGCGGAAGAAAATGGATGGATGGATGGAAAAACATAGGAGTAGGTGCCGGTTTGTGGAAGCCGCCATGTTGGATATCACTGTTTAAACTAATGTGGCTAAAGAACAGTCACATATGTTGTACACCTTATAAGTTACTTTTAATTTAAAGCTCACAAATAACTCTTTCTTTTGATAATGACCATTTAGCCTTTGTACATGTATATTTTCATCATCTCTTTCTCATCATGTTTCTCCTCCTCCTCTTCATCTTCCTCCTCCACAACTGCTCTCTCCTCCCTCATTTCCACCTTATCCTCTTCCTCCTCACCTCAAGTCACATATCCTGAGCTGAAGTCAGGGCTCACAGAAGCCGGTAGTATTTGTGGCTCTCAGTGTTTTCTTTTCCGTGGAAACCGGGTCAAAATGGCTCTTTGGGTGTTAAAGGTTACTGACCCTTGGTCTACACAAAACTTAAAGGAACACTTGGAGAACAAAATGTTGAGATCAGTAAAGAACTTTTGGATTTGGACAAATATCAGAAATGTTTATCAATGAGAGGTTAATCAAAATCATAATTTCCTAAGAGAAACCCTTAACTGTGCCGCCCCATCACAAACCTTGGAAAATGATATTAGACCCTGACAATAATTTCTACACTGGGAAAACATGTTCATAGTTTTATGATATGATATGATATGAATGATATGAATACGCAGTTTAACCAAAATGTACCAATAAATAATGCAACATCAATTATACATTTCAATAGCAGGAGTCTCAATTCAAATCATTCAAACATTTCAGACTGTTCAGCACATTTTTCTAGGAATTTCATTCTGACTTCAGTTTCAGGCTTGATTCAATGGGTATCAAGAATGATGGATATGAGATGTATCACATCAATAAAAATGAAAAAGAGGAGGAGGCATTGCCTTAAGGAAGAGCTCACTAAGACTGGAGTAACATCTCAAGATGTGAATGTGGCATATGGAAACTTTGTGTCTATAGTATCAACACTTTACAATAAACACTGCACATGTAAGTCTGCGGTATAAGATTTTTTTTTTTTTGAAGAAAAGAACAAATTAAGCTGAATAAATCTGAGACATATAAGAATAAATTGACAATTATAAGAAGTTATAAAAGAGACTATTACAGTAAACATATGGAAAGTACTAAACAATACTGTTAATAAAGGAACAAAAAGATTGGAATATTCACATAAATACCAAATACAAAACACAATGAACAGTGATAGAAAACAAACTGTAAATGGTTCCAATTATTATTTTCTTGATGTTGGTCCTGCTTGGCCAGAGAAATGATAGATGATACCTTTATTAGTCCCACAGTGGGGAAATTACAGTTAACCCAAACTGGACATTTTCCTCTAACTACAAATACATCTGTGGCAAACTCAGTGTTTATAAGGGAACAGATGAAGAGGAAATTATTGATATGAGATCATTCAAGTGCAAGAAACCATCTGACTGTAATAACATTGATATGGATTCAGTCAGACATCATTGAATGTATTGTGAAACCACTTAACTATATTTGTAATCTGTCATTATGGAATGGTTTATTCCCTGAAAAGATGAAAATTGCAAAGGTGGTACCAATATATATAAAGCTGGAGAGAAACATCTGCTCCCAAACTATAGGCTCAGCTCTCTACTTCCACAGTTCTCCAAGATACTGGAAAAATATTTTACAAGACTGACTTTATCACAAAAACAATGTTCTTTATATGAATAGGAGTATGGATTTAAACCCACAAGAACCACAACACACACTTTGAGTTTTTAGATACAGTACAACCGCTATCAAAAATAAAAGATATGCTCTGGGAGTATTTTTAGATTTAAAAAAAAAAAAGCATTTGACCACTATCTTTCATTAAAACAAACTGTACATACAGTATATGGTCAGCGGGGTGGCTTTATCATGGGTTATCTTAAAAATTGGAGTCAATTAGTCCAAATAAATGCCACTAAATCTAAATTAAAATCTGTTGTTTGTGGGGTTCCCCAAGGATCTGTCTTGGGACAGTACTGTATATTAAAGTATATTAAAGACAAAATATCAAATTCTTTTCCAATTCTTTATAAAGATCTTTAAATCAAACCTAATTTTATACTCTGTACTATTCCCTGTTACTTCCTGACACAACATGTGTCGAAGTGTGTGTGGAAACACCTATAAAACACACTCATCTTATATATTCTGCAAAAAAAAGAGGAATAATGATTACAAATAAAAACCACTTCTTGAGAAACATCAAATCCACTTTATTATTAAATAGTATTTAAAAACAGTATCTATATCTAAACATGAAGGAAGCTTGGTTATGTTCTGGGGCTGCTTTGCTGTAACAGGCACAGGGTGACTTGAATCTGTGCAGGTACGACGAACTCTCGAGATTATTAAGGCAGTGAAATAAGGGAGTGAAATATGCTGCCCAGTGTCAGAAAGCAATCACGAGTTCTCCAACAGGATAATGACCCAAAGCACACAGCTCCAAAGATTCACAAATGGCTAAGAACAAAACCTTGGACTACTCTGAAGTGGCCTTCCTCTGGGGCCTGATCTGGATGCCATTGTACACTGGTGGAAGGAGCTGAATCATGCAGTCTGGAGAAGGCACCGTTCAAACTTCAGACAGCTGGAGCCGTTTCCTCAGGAGGAGTTTCTCCAAAGCACATGTAAACAGGTGCAGAAGTCTCACTGAGAGTTACAGAAATCAACTGTTTGCAGTGATTGCATCAAAAGGTTGTGCAACAAAATATTAAGTTGAAGGTACCTTCATTTGTGTCCAGGCAAGTTTCATTAGTTTGTTTTAAAAATTATTCTGTTAAACCACAATTCAAAAGGTAATGCAAAATTTTCAGTACATTTTTTTTTATTATTATTATTACATTTTTCTTCTAAATAATGTGACTTTAGTGTTCAGGAACCTTTATTTTGTAAAAAAAAAAAAATATTAAATGGTCATGGTTTGTTGTGACATTTCTCATCAGTAAAAACTCACAGAGGCATTAAAATAAATTATGTTGATACAAAATAAAATACAGTCAGTCACATTTTCATTTAACTTTAACAGTGTCACTATGACAACACTGAGAGCTGCTTGTGTCCGAGTGAGAACGACTTTCCCGGTACTAACAGTCTGTCAGAAAGTCCTCGCTTGGATTACGAAGGTGCCGCTTCGGATTCTTTTGCTTGTTTGTGTGAAGAGGGCAGTTCAAAATGGGAGCGAGAGGTCGCTGTCTTTTCTTTAGCTTTTTTAATCAGAGGTTTGGATTAAATGCTCATAACATTTTGCTTTATCCCATAACAAAGCATTGCTAGCAGATTTCCCTTTTTTCTTATCGTCTCCCACTTCATTTCTTGCCAGATTTCCAGGTGTATCTAAAGATGGCGGAGCATGTTCGAACAGACTTTCTGATTCCGTTTCTTCACGTCCAGCTGCTGGAGCCTCTTCCATCCTTTTTTTTCAACTTCTTTTTCACCACTACAGCCTCATCCGAGAATCCTGCATCAGCTGCGCTTCCTGATCCTGTTTCATTTCTCTTGCGTTTCTTTTTCTGCCTCACCCCTGTGTCAGCCAGGGCCTCCTCACACGTTTCATTTAGTTCCTCAACATCTAATTCCTCATCTTTTTCCACACTCTCCTGTGCAGCTGACATTTTCCTCTTCTTCTTCTTCTTTTTCCTGACTCTTTCATTAGATTCCTCCAAACATCCTGTCATTTCTGTTGATTCACCACCAGTGCTGATGCCTGGCTTTCCAGCCGCCACAGAATCAGACGCTGAAACGTCGCATCGCGCCGCGGTGATTTTCTCTGGCAGGATCTCGACATCCTCGTGAAGAGATTCAGGAGCTGTGTTGCACTTGAACTGCTCAACATCTTCCTCATCATCATTGCTTTCTGTCTTTTTCTTCTTCTTCTCTGGCTTTTTATTTTCTGCTGATGACTCATTCTTTCTTTTCTTCTTTTTCTTCTTCTTCTGTTGCAAATTAGGAATGCCACTCTCCATCACAGGCTTTTCACTAGACTCCAGCTGAGTGGCAGACTGTGACAGACCGGCCGTCTCCTCCTCCTCCTCCTCAGTTATTCCCTCGTTCACAGATGCTGCAGCATGCTGAACCTCCTGCTCCTCCTGACTCTGGCTTTTTTCTTCTTCTACACTTTCAGTAGCTTCTTTGTCATTTTTCTTCTTCTTTTTCTTCTTGCCTCTGTTAGAGCTCCCTAAATGCACAGAATCCTCACTGATCCTCACATCAGAGTCAAAGTGTTCATGCACCTCCTGTCTGACGTCATCTGCTGATGACTCATTCTGTTTTTTCTTCTTTTTCTTCTTCTTCTGTTTTGAATCAGAGATGTCACTCTCCTCCATCCCTGTTTTTCCACTGAGCTTCAGCTCACTGGCGATCTGTGACAGACGGGGAGTCTCCACCACCTTTGTGATTCTCTCATTCACAGATGCTGCAGCATGCTGAACCTCCAGCTCTTCTTGGCTCTGGCTCATTTCTTCTTCTACGCTTTGATTTTCTTCTTTGTTGTTTTTCTTCTTCTTTTTCTTGCTTCTGTTAAAGCTCGCTAAATCCACAGAATCCTCCCCAATCCTCACATCAGATTCAAAGCGTTCATGCACCTCCTCTCTGATGTCTTCTGCTGATGACTCGTTCTTGCTTTTCTTCTTTTTCTTCTTCTTCTGTTGCAAATTAGGAATGCCACTCTCCATCACAGGCTTTTCACTAAACTCCAGTTCACTGGCAGACTGTGACAGACCGGGCATCTCCTCCTCCTCAGTGATTCCCTCATTCACAGATGCTGCAGCATGCTGAACCTCCAGCTCCTCCTGACTCTGGCTTTTTTCTTCTTCTACCCTTTCAGTATCTTCTTTGTCATTTTTCTTCTTCTTCTTCTTCTTGCCTCTGTTAGAGCTCCCTAAATGCACAGAATCCTCATTGATCCTCACATCAGAGTCAAAGTGTTCATGCACCTCCTGTCTGACGTCTTCTGCTGATGACTCGTTCTGTCTTTTCTTCTTTTTCTGTTGTGAATCAGAGATGTCACTCTCCTCCATCACACGTTTGTCACGGAGCTCTGGCTCATTGATGGGCTGTGGCAGATGAGGCCTCTCCTCCAGCTCAGTGATTTCCTCATTCATAGATGGTGCGGCATGCTGAACTTCTGGCACCTCCTGACTCTGGCTACCATCTTCTTCTGCACTTTCATTGTCTTCTTTGTCATTTTTCTTCTTCCCCCTGGTTTCACTGCCTATAATAATGTTATTAGTGCCACTCTGGAAGAAACGTTGCCCTTTAGACTTACTGTCCTGCTGCCCTGCCTGGGATAGCCCCTCTCTGTTCAAAGCATCAGCGTGAGGCTCAGTTATTGATGCTTCTCTGCCCTCTTGAATGCTTTCATTTGGACTTTGCTCACAAAGTGGAGCACTGCTGTCACACGGCTCATCCTCCTTTTCTTTTTGCTCAGAATTGTCTTTCTTTTCTCTGTTAAGACTTCTGTTTGTCTTTGGCGTTTCAGTTTGAGCAGGAACGCTTCTTTCACCTTTCTGTTGTTTGTCACTCGCCGCCCCCTCTCCCAGAATTCTATACGAAGTATCTTCATCATCGGAGTTCTCCAAATTTGGAGACGGTGCAGTTCTCAGTGAGGGACTCTTAGTTGGTATTTTATGTAACGTCTTCTTCCATCCTCGTGACATTTTACCTGCAGCATTAATACAACTTGTCTTCTGCTGTTTCACTTCACCATCTCTCTTCTTCTCACTGTACCAGGGCTGCGAGCGCTTCACTTTTGATGGTACCACAAAATGCTTCTTTGCCTGTCAGATGACACACAGTTTAGGGCCTGCACACTCTCACAAAGTGCATTATTTCTGGTATTAACTGCATGCTTACCACCACTTTCATGTCTGCGTCTTCTAACGGTTCTTCTTCTTCTTCTCTAAGACAGAAGAAAGAAAGGTGTTTTATTACCAACCAATTCAGCTGTATTTGTTAATGTCTTTAATACAAGTTAGTGCATTTCAAAGTACTTTACATGCAGCTGATAAAAAGTAATATTTTTAAACATCTGCTTATTCAACTTTTTTCTTTTTTGACTATTGTAGGACAAAGCTAACGATTTAAAATGATGAAAGGCCACTCAAAGGATGTAAACAAAGACAGCCTCTCTTTGCTTTGATGATGTCTCCTCCTTGTGTTTCTTAGTCCAAACAGCTCTCTTCTTATTACTGCTTGTCCTCCATTCAACCACAAAGGCCTCATTCACACACGCCTCCTTTCCATCATTTTGGCCTTGGTGCTTTTTGAGAACCAGCCTGCATTTTGACAGATTTGAGACCTGAACGTGTGGAAAGAAAATCGTGACTGACAGAATCAGTGGCCTGCATCTGCCATATGTTGGTGACTTTCTCCTGGTAGCCCCACTGAAATCAGTAGTTCCAACTTTGGGCTCTGCAGTTGTGCAGTGAAGGTACCGGACTCTTCAGTTCTAGATCCAGCAGTGGCACTGCTTATTAGGTAGAAAAGGGATAAAAGCCCCTTGCTTGAGCTCTGGAAAGGACTGTTGTTGGCTCTAATCTGAGGTGAAGTTTACTGTCTGTTTCCTCTGGCTGGTTCCTTCTGTGAACTTCTCTGCAGTAAAAGGAACGTTCTGAAACGCTTCTCTGGAGCAGAGCTGATGTGGTCCGACAGTTTCATCGCAGCCATGGAGCGGCTTTTGGGGACTGCACTCGATTTCACTACATTCAGTGTTTTCCAGCTTGATACTGTTGTACAGTGCAGAGGAAATAGCAAACATGGGGTGGAAAAAAAATAGATTCAAAAGCACGAAAAGGAGTCAAACATAGTAAAAGAGCATTAAAAACTCTAAATGTTTTGCAGTTAACCCTTTTCATCCCTGCAGAGAACAGGCTGGTGAAGGGCTGCTGTAAAGGCAACTAAAGAAATGTTAAAAAAAAAAAAAAAAAAAATCAGTACAATAAATAACTTCAACTAACATTATTGACTTTAAAAAGGCTGTAAGAACTTATTTCCTTTTGCTGTTGTCAGTGCTTGCACAGACGTGATCAGTGAATCATGACTTTGTATGATTTTCTTTGTCATTTTTTGGTGACCAATACAACCCCTACATTGGGTGCCGGAGTCAAGCACAACAAAAAACATCTTCCTCATTCTTAAATCTTGGGACTAAACTTACTCTGATATTGGAAGTATGCACTCGCCGTTCATGTCCAGTGTTGGTAAATTTGTCTCCAGATCCTCTCCTGTTTGATAGCTCTGTTGCAGCTTTCTCATACAGTCAAAGAAGCCTCCCATTGAAGAATACTGTAACCAATAAAAGACGTTAGCTCTGCTAACACTGGCTGTTACACAATAACAACTAAAAGTCTGCGCAGGTGTTACTTATCCTTACATGTAATCTTATGTTTTGTGGTTCAGGTAACACAGTGCTCGTGAGCTTCAACGTTTTGTCTTTGAGGAACGGGAAACTGTACTTTGGCAATTTGAATTTGACCTTTTTCTTAGATTTTTTCCTTCTGGACTCTTGCCGGGAGGCTGAATGTGAACTGCCATCTTCACTTTCCTCTAGAAAACTGGGAGACGTGGGACCTGAACTTGCGCTGTGGGGCCGCCGTCTTCCTGACCTCACGGCCTCGGGTACAGGTTTCTGAGTGATGAACAGGCTGTCCGCCGAGTCACTGCACACATACAATTACACATTTAGAATGCCAAACTCTTTTGTGCAGACGAATGTCGAATGACAGTTGAAGGCGTCAAAACAATATCAGAAATCCTTCTAAACATTTTTATTGCCTGTGGACAAAAGAAAGCGCATTTCTCATTCTTTTTTTAAAAGTCGTCATATTTTAACATATTCAAGCATGAGCACAGTTTTCTAGAATTTGGACACGAACACATCCTCAGATGTGGTGGTCTACAACCAAGGCTCAGTTTTATTTGTGTTTATTCATTAGGAGCAATGAGCTCAGACCCTAGAGATCAAACTATATTTTTATTCTGCTGATTTAACAAATGAATCATTCCAAACACGAGGTGTCTGACTGAAAAGTAGATATCAGAAAATATGTTTATTGGACTTGAGTGCAATCTGTGAATCTGGAGAACCAGCAACAGCTGGGAGGAGGAGCAAGGCTGTGTGCTGGTGTAGCGAGGAGAAGATACAGAATACGGATGGATGCAGCGAATGCTCTTCCTTTGTTACATTGCAGTGGAGAGCTTTAGGTGTGAGATCAATGACAATCTTCTGATACGCTACACTGTTTACTTTGTTACATTGTGTTGTGTGATTATAATAATAGGAATAATACGAAGTAAACAGTTTTTCCTTACACTGCCTGCAAATCCAAGTGCTCTTTTGTACAACTTTACCATGTAAACATTGTGTTCTTGAAATCAACATATGAAGACTAGTCAGTCCAAACATGCAAGACGAGCCTTGTAGAAACTTTACTCTGGTTAGCATGATGCTCTGTGGCAATGGCTTAAACACAATTGGCTTTTTCTGCATTCGGAAAATGTATTCTTATTTTTTAGTTTTGTTTTTTAAAGAGAGATCAAAATGGTTAGATAAATTTGCCATAGCAGCTGTAAAAGCTGCAAATTATCAGTTTTTCCCAGCTGCTCTGGCGTCACCTGCAATACTCACCTGTCTGTGTCAGCGGGGTTTGCAGCGGCTCCATCCCGTCCGGTCTGCACCACAGAAGAAGACCCAAGGAGCTGCGATATTTTCTCCACAAAATCAGGAGGGGACGTTTCCAGCACAAAGTCGCATGGGTCCGCGGCAGTAACTTCGGCAAGAGCATCTGATTTAGTCCACTCTTTGGTCTGGCGCACTTTGGGCATCGTGTAGCTTAGCGGAAGTTAGCGATCAGCTCAGTGTCAGCGCGGCGGCTAACGGAGCGAAGGATGCGTAAAAACGACACGATGAAGCACCAAAACACACAAACACTCCACATGTGGCTTGGCTCGACCAGGAAGTGTTTAGACGTCACCGAGATGATGTCGATCAGCTGACCAATCGCCAAAGACGAGACAGAATTTACTAAAGGAAACAAGAGAGTGCGCTGGTTCCACTTCCGGTTTTGTGTACAGCTGCGCAAACTTATATTATTATTTTATTATAATATTTATACTTTATTCGTTCATTTATTTAATTATATAGTATTTTTTATTATATGTGCATCATTTTCTATTATTTCTTATTTATATTCGCAAGTCAATTTATGAAAAATTGAATTGTGAAAAATTCAAATAAGCCCAGTAAAGACTAGAATTATTAACATTATAATTCAGTGATATTAGTAGTAGTAATGTTAGTTTTAAATATCAGTCAAACAGCTCAACAAACTTCCATTCAGAAAGCAGCTCATTTACTCCTTTTGAGGTTATATACTATTGTAGCGATTCTCTTAGTTAGAGAGCGTGTTGATGTTGTGGGATTTCGGACTGTTCGGGAGGTTCGTGAAGGCAGCATGGAGAGAGAGAAAAGACCGAGAGCTTGCCTGTGTGTGTGTGTTGCTGTTCCGCTGTTGTAGTTGTGGTTGGCGTGGCTGTGGCCTACAGCAGCCGTTTTTTCTGCTAATAAAGACGACCTTTGTTGTGAATATCGCGACTGTGGAAGTGTGTTTACAACGTTACACTATATAACCTGTTCAGGTGCTGCTCGTGACAATGTGAAATGTTCCAACTTTTTCAATAATATCCCCTTGTAAATCAGATTTACCAACAACATTAGATTTATAGGGAAATCTGTGTTTTTGTTTTCTTTTTTAATAGGCACATAAATTGTGCTTCAAATTAGTTATCATTCATCATATTCACTGTACTGCTGACATGCAGGATAACCTGAAAAACTAAACAATCATAGCAGGTGGACGCACCAGTGGACGTCTTTAAACTGGGTTTTCCAGTGAGAGAAAAAAAAAACAACAAAAAAAAACTTCCTGGTAGGGGTACCATCTTCTTATTATTTACTCTTTGAAATTTAACCACGTTCGTGTCCGCTTTTTTGCTCGACTTTCCTGAACCTCTCAACAACCTAACAGCGCATTTACCTTCAGGTCGAGCTATGGGAGACGCGAGCAACACCGAGAAGGTTCAGCTGCACACCCCAGAGCTGGAAGAGCTGCGTGGCGGTAAGGACTTCAGCTTTGATGGAAACGCAAAGCCGTGCAGGTATTTTTATCTAACGGGACGTTCATGAGGACATTCTTGCTGGTTGGTTGCAGTATTACAAGCAGGACTGGAAACCAACTTTGCTGAAGTTCAAGTGAGTGTTGTGGAGTGTCCGGATCTCACCAAAGAACCTTTCCAGTTTCCTGTCAAAGGTAAGAGCCTATCGAGTACACACACCAAGCATACTTCTGTGCCATGGAGCTGCAGAAAGCCAGGAAAGTGTGGGAAAAAAAATAATAATTCTTGCATGTCACCTACATGCATATGCATTTTTGTTCAATTTGAAACATGCATAAAAGTGAGGTTGAGTTTCCTTTGCAGACTGCAGATCGAAAACATCCTGGAAGATCTTTTCTCTTAATGTCACCTCTATCCTGCAGGCTTGCGTGGAAATCCTCGCATCACTGATGTTGGCGGTGTACCATATCTGGTGCCTTTGGTTCGAAAGGACAAGGTAGTTTTTAAAATGAAAACACTGCATTTAGATGCTGTGCAGCAGTCAGGAGTGAAAGAACATCTTCTGCCTCTTCTTCTTCTGTCAGGAATACAACATGAACACTGTATCAAAGGAGGTGGAGCTGCCGGGAGCGTTCATCCTCGGTGCAGCAGCTGCGCCCTCCAGAATAGTTGGAATGAACGCAGAGGTGAATTGTCTTATTATCAAAACTTTGTGCTTTATTCAGCAAAACTAGCTGTTATTATAATATTGGAAGCGCAGTTTTGGAAGTCATAAGTCAATGGAATTAATATTCGTATCCACAGCTGATGCCTCTGGTTCTGACCGAGGCGGAGGGAAGGCCTGCAGTGAACAGCAGCTACTTCTCCTCCATCAATCCAGCTGACGGCCAGTGTCTGCTAGAAAAATACAGAGATAAATTCTCAGACTGCAACTTCGGTCTGCTGGGCAATCTGTACGCCTGCGAAGGGAAACCTGGAAAGGTCAGTCGTAGCTGATCAGCCCGGATCTTAAGTGGATGTGCATGTGTTCGTTCAAACATACACGGTCATCCTGCCTTGGCTTTTGGAAAATAATGAACATAACTGGTTAGACATGAACTTAGATATAATTATCTGTAAGTTAATCACATTACTAATGTTTTGTATGAACTTTAGCCCAATCTCATGCTTGCTTCTTACTCAAGAGAGAGAATAAACATTAACAAGAGGTCAGTGACTAAACAAGCTGAGTTGGTTCTCGTCACCTGTGTGCCTCTGCAGGTCATAGAGGTTCGGGCCAAGAGGAGAACAGGAAGCCACAGTCTGGTGACAGCCTTGCGGACGACCCTTGAAGGTCATTACCCTGATAAAAGTCTGGCTCTGGGAGGCACCTTCGTCATCCAGAAAGGGAAGGCTAAAATCCACATTATGGTAAAGAGTGGACATGACACAAAGCACATTACTGACTGCTGTCGACACAGCCACATGCTTTGATTTGTTTCCCTGTTTTTTGTCTATCAACAGCCAAGAGAGTTTTCGGTCTGCCCCCTCAACACCAACGATGACGTCAACAACTGGCTCAAGCACTTCGAGGTCAGCGCTCCACTCATCTGCCAGTCGGTGCTCGTATCCAGAGACCCTGTGAGTTGAAGCAAATAAGCTCACACTTGCGTGACGCAGAAGAAAAGGATCTGGTTACAGTTTTATTACCTGGTTACAGTATTTTTGCATTGTAGGCTTCTTTGTAACGAGCGCTTGGTTGCTTTACAGGGCCTGGATCTGCGTGTGGAACACACCCACTGCTTCAGCCACCACGGTGAAGGTGGCCACTACTACATCGACACTACACCTGACAGTGTGGAGTATCTGGGCTACTTCATGCCTGCAGAATTTGTCTATCGCATCGACAGGCCAAAGGAGACCCACGGAGTTGGACGAGACTGAAAAACTGCATAAAACATGTTGGCAGCACAGAATCTTTCGATAATCTAAACCGATGTGATGAATAACTGAATCATTTAAAGCATCTTACATTTCTGAAATACAAAATTGCTACACTAATAAAATAAATGAATTCCAATGAAGTGATCTGGATTGTCTGGTGTAGGAACTTTTGTTACCTCTGAAGAGGAAAAAATGTGCACTTGGGACTTTGACCTACATATGTGCCTGCCAGCTCTACTACGGTGGAAAAAAAGTTGTGCAACATGGGGCAAAATATACTGTTACACTAAGTAAAAACCCCTCCGGCCCACCCACCCACATCCTGTATTCACTATTTGTATGATTAGGCTTTTTGTAGGTGTGTGCAAAATGTGTTTAATATCCACTTCACATCTCTTTCTCACTGGCTAAGGCAGGGTTTGATGGCTGTGCTGGTGCATAAGAAGCCACGAGGTGAGAGACTTCCACTGCATATTCAATAGAAGCTGCGAGTGTATAACTGTGTTCCCCAAAGCCCTGATGGTTTTAAAGTAAAGCAGATTTGTGTTATTATAAATAAACCTTTCCTCAGAGGAAAGCTAACATAGTGACACTGATGGGAAAATGTGTTGCTTGTGAAGCTCTACATTATTTAATTCATAAACTAAGGTAATGTGATTCTTCTGAGTTTTGGTTCTTTTGTGTTGCAAAATAAGTGTATACTGTGCCTCGTGGGGTTCAACCAAGAAAGTCTTTTTCTAATATTTACGTACATCTTGCTGGTACTAGGTTGGACCCCCTTTTACCTTATGAACTGGTTATTTGAGTTACTGTTGCCTTCCTATCAATGTGAAGCAGTCTGGCCATTCTCTTCTGACCTCTGCCTCTCACTGGAATTTTTTTCTGTTTTTGGGCTATTCACTGTGAGCTCTGCTGATGACTGTGCAGAAAAATCCCAGTTAGATCTGCAGTTTCTGAAATACTCAGACCAGCCTGTCCAGCACCAACAGCCCAGTCACATTCAAAGTCACTTAGATCACCTTTCTTCCCCATTCTGGTGCTCAGTTAGAACTTCAGCGGGTCATTAAGACTACGTCTATACGCCTAAATATATCAAGCTGCTGCCATGTGATTGGATGAAGTACTTTAACTCAACAAGCAGCTGAATAGGTGTACCTAATAAAGTAGCCAGTCCACTGCCAACAATATACATTTTTATAAAATCCAGATGAAACCCACGTTTAACACCATCCTTCCTGGCAGACTGGTGACTAAACTGTCAGATCTGGGGATACCACGCTCCACCTGTCTTTGGATCAAGGACTTCCTGACAGACCGTTCCCAGAGGGTAAGAGTAGGTCCCCACCTCTCTTCAGCCATCAGCCTCAGCACCGGCTCTCCACAGGGCTGTGTGCTGAGTCCCCTACTCTTCACCCTCTACACACATGACTGCACCTCCATACATGCCAGTAACTGCATCATTAAGTTTGCGGATGACACCACTGTGGTGGGGCTCATATCAGGCGGGGATGAGTCAGCATACCGGGACGAGGTGCAGCGGCTGTCAAGGTGGTGCAGTGAGAATAACTTGATCCTGAACACCACTAAGACAAAGGAGATGGTAGTAGACTTTAGGAGGACAACACATGTCATTCAACCTCTGTTCATCGAGGGGGATGAAGTGGAGCTGGTTTCAGATTTTAGGTTCCTGGGAGTACATCTGCAGGATGATTTGACCTGGAGTATCAATACGACCAGCATTGTCAGGAAGGCCCAACAGAGACTGCATTTCCTGAGGGTTCTTAGGAGCAACTATCTGACCCAGAATCTGCTGGTGTCCTTCTACCGTTGCTCTGTAGAGAGCATCCTGACCTACTGTCTGTGCGTGTGGTTCAACAGCTGCACAGCAGCAGACAGGAAAACACTCCAGCGAATCATCAACACGGCTCAAAAGATCATAGGCTGTCCCCTGCCCTCCCTCCAGGAACTGTTCAATGCCCGCTGCCAGAGGAGGGCACAGAACATCCTCCAGGACCCCTCACACCCTGGACACTCCTTGTTTCAGCTACTGCCATCAGGCAGACGTTTCAGGACAATGAAGGCCAGAACAAACAGACTGAGGAACAGCTTTTATGCCAGGGCTATCATTGAACTGAACTCTGTGTGGTTTGGACAGTGATGTGGGGTGGTAGTGCTGACTGTGTGCGTGCGTTGGTGTGTATTGGGGCTAGATTCGTGCACTGTATTTTAGTAATCATTTTTATCACTCATATTTTTATTATTTTATTATTTATTGTCTGAGGCACCTAGAAAGGAATGCATTTTAAATTTCGTTGTGCAACTTCTGTGTACAATGACAATAAAGATTCTGATTCTGATTCTGATATGAATGGGTGAGTGTGTCCAAACATACAATAGGATATTACAAACCTAACATTATATTGCACTGACAATATAATTACAATATAATGGGGCTAGCAACAGTAATGTCCCCCCGTCCACCCCGACTTTTGAATTTGACCAATCATGGACTGAATATGTTAAATATAAAAAAAACAACAACAACAAAAATAAACATACATGTGTGAGAAATTATTATTACAGTAGGATGGTTCATGAGACTGTACATAAAAATGCCATTAATAGCAACAGAGGTAACCCTGAATAAACTTGGATGTTGTTTGAAAGTTACAGTGTTACAGGATGCTCTGAGATTATACCTCTGAAGTTATTTTGTGCAACCTTCAAAGAAAGTTTTCCCTGAATGTTATTCTGTAAAACCTACAGTAGACATTTGAGGCACTTTTGAGAAAATTTCCCTAAAGGTTCTTTAAAAGTTCCCCAAAATTAACCTTTAGAAAACAGAGACAGAGATATCTTTTTTGTTTGTTTTTTTAGTCATATTTAATTGGTGGCTGTATATATATGCAGTTTTATGTCCCAGGACGAGTGACAATATCTAAAGCTGATTTAGATAATACTTCAAAATAACTCCCTAAATAAGTGTTTGGAGACGTTTCAAGATCATTGCTGAGCTTTGCTGGGAGCCAACATGTACAAGCTTTTAATTTTATCTGTTTCTCTACCAATAGCCATCTCATTAAAGAAATGCCATACTTACAATGTAATAATTAAAATAATTAATATTTTTATTTTATTTTAACAAATTGAATGTTAATATGTAGAACCCAAATCACTTACCAAATGTCACGCTTGTAGTTTTAATAGCGTTTTAATATTGTCCACGTACAAAGAGCGCCCTCTCCTGACCGAGGTGGGTGACACATCATTTCCCATAATGCTGCTGTCGCATCAGCCCGGAAGTGAGACGTTTATTGACAATATGGCCGCCGAACTCGGTTTGGATATGCAGAAATGTTTTAATTGACAGCGCTCGCCGCGGCTGCGACAATACCCCGTTTTCAGCTCTGGAGCGTACTCGACAGTTGCATTTGAATGAAGGGAATCGCGACTCCACGGGATGGTGTCAGTGAGCTGAGGAAACGTCCAGAGTGTGAAACCCGTCATGTCGTTTTTCAAGAGGAAAGGTGAGGGAAAAAGCTCCCGCTGAAGTCTGCAACGTCGACGGTGGCTTGCTCCGGGAACGGGAGGGGGGGGTCCTCGATAAGATGTAACCAACGTGGCTGAGGTTGCGGCCGCACATAAATTAGTCGTGTACACCGAGGAGTTTGTGGGAATGTATTTCCTGCTTACTGCTGCTGCTGACTGCATTTACATGGTTAGCTTATCGGTGGCCTCCCAGTCCCCCCTCCCTGAATTATCTAAGTTAATGTTAGCTGGGATGGGGTTATATCTACCACAGAGACCAGCCTGTCTCTGCATCACTGTCTTCCTCTGTGTGTGCATAATTCAGGGTTTCCTCAACATCACACCGGCGCTGTTGTGTGCTCAAAATCATCACCTGTGTCGAAATGTTCTGTAGCAGCTAGCTAGCTCTGTGGAGGCATTTCCATCCATACTCAACAAGCAAGACATGTCAGAGATGTGAACAGTGACAGTTTGAGTCTCAGTCAGCTGTTACTTATTATAAGAAAAATGGGAGTTTCCGTTAAGACATTTGGCTGTAGAGAACCTGGAGCTGGCTAACGCTAATTTCCAGTCACTGTCAGGCAGAAATTGGGTGGGCTGGGCCTTTGTTTTTTTTTTTGTTGTATTTTTTAAAAACGCAGCATGACAGTGAGTTTCATTTCAAAGCCCCACAGTTGAATCTCTTTTGTGTGGTCATTTTTGAAGGCTGTGGTCATACTGAGAATTGCCTTTTATGTCTTGTCTAGTTTAAAAAAAAAAAAAAAAAATTTAGAGTGGTGTAAGCAAAACGTCAGACAAACCGCAGCCTAAAACCTCCAGTGACCACAAATGAACACTTATCTGAAAATGTCAACAAAACTGGAGATTATAACCTTAAGGGGGATATAATTAATTGCATATCTGGTCATGAGTTTCAGCAAGATGTAGCAAATACATTTTACACTTTTTTTAAGGACTTTATTTTCCTCCTCCACCATCCCACTCAGGCTGAGAGGTGTTTTCATCAAGCCAGGTTTCTGACAATAGGTTTGTCCGATGGCTTTGATAGAAAGTGTACCAAAAAATAAAAAAGACTTCAGAGGCCATTCTTGTATAATAGAGTCAACAGAACTCCTGTCCCATTTCCTCAGGAAATCAGTACAATAACTTCATTTATGAAACCGCTCTGCAGTTGGACATCCCAGAGAGAGAGAGAGAGAAAAGTGGGGTTTCCACACAGGCTACAGAGGTCCAAACAGCTGACACAGCAGGCATCCAAAATGAGGAAATATTAGAGACTTCGCTTATCCAAACCAGAATGTTGCACAGGACGGACAGGAAGTAAAAAGGTTCCTTGTTAGCAGGAAGAATTATCAGTGCCAAGAAAAGGAAGCGAAAGTTTTACAGTTAAATTTGAAATGAGTAAGTAAGTCGGTCATTTGCTACATATTTTCACGTTTGGTTATTGGTAGTTATTAAAGGTTTTTTTTTTTATGGTACTGTGTTTGTTTTAATAGTAGCATCCAGTTCCCTCACCTACCATGGTCCTGTAATTTTTTAATTCACTTAGAAGTAAAACATTAATGTTAAACAAAAACAGGGCTTCATTGCTGTTGTTTGCAGGAGCATGTTTAGTTCAGTTGTGTAACAAAAATTTGGGGGGTCCAGACTTTTTAAAAGCCACATCACTTCTCTGTGGCAGCCCCCCTCGAGTCTTGGTTGACTCACACGCTCAGATATGGCTCAGTCCTAAATGTCTCACGTAAAGAGCATCTTGACTTCCATTTGTTTGAGCCTCCCAGTTCATTTTGTGACGTCACTGCTTAATCCAAAGATATGAATGGAGGGTCACTCTGATGGATAGTTGCCACCATGTCTGCCAGCATGCACTCATTCTCGTGCAGGGTACGCTTATCATTTTTGAAGTGTGTCTCGGCAGCCTTCATGTGTGAACTGGCTTATGATCAGCTGAAGGAAAACTGGAGTTGATAAGACCAAGGTCATAAATCTTAGGACTCTTAGTGCTGACGTCCAGTATAAAAGCCCTGACTGTCTGCGCACTGTATAACAGTGATTTTCAAACTGAGGTGTATAGAGCCTCTGCAGGTGGGCTGTGGATGACCCCTAGAAAAATCTGTAGTTGCACGAACATAATTTATGTGGGGAAGGTAAAAAAAGATTGCTGATGTTGCTGTTATGCCTGTACTTAGAACCTTTTTTGTCATTAATAATTGATTTAAAATTGTGGGGTCTGTGCCATAAACTTTCTTTATCTTTTGAAATGGGGCATGCTAGGAAAAAGCTTGAGAACCACTGTGGTATATAGAGCAGGAAGGACATGGCTTTCACATATCAGAAACCAGTTTCAGCATTTAACCCACATCTGTCAGCTGCAGCTATGTCCGGATAGCATGGAGAGCAGGAGGAAAGTATATAGGAGGGCTAATTAACTGAACATACACACTATTAACATGGAATAATAACACACACACCCTGAAACCATGTTGCAACCACAACAACTGAAAAATAATTGCTGTTTTTTTGCCTTCCTAGTAGTATTCAGTTCCACATTATTATTATTATTATTATTATTATGTAGCCTTTCTTAGAGGTCTGCATTAGAGTCTAACAAGTATTGTAGAATCACTGTTGTGGGAAACGCATCACCACCACACAACATCAACCCCTCAGTAAAATCTCACATCAGTTCTTCAACCTCTGGTGTTTCCCTGTATCATGATTCAAAATGTTTCAACTGCTGCTCTCGTCTTTGTCCCCACAGCCAAAAGCAAAGAACCTGAGAAAGGGACAGACACTAAAGTCAATAGAGGTGAGTTCTCCTTTTCTCTTTTGAGGTTGTGGAAGTCTTGCATCATGTTGTTGAAATGAAACAGCTGTGTTTTGTGGTGATGTAATATCCACAATATCCAGTATTGTGTTTATTTTATTTTTTTGGATGTACTTGTATACCCGTGCTCACTTTATAAAGTGTGTCTCTGATTGCTCAGACAGCAACATTAAGGGCTTAGACTGTATTAAAAAGTTTAAAATGAATTCATGCATCCCAAGCAGCAGTAGTCAGGAACTCAATGATTTTTTTTTAGCTTGAACTTAATTAAACTTATAAATCAAATCATTTACTTTAGCTTAATCCAATTATTAGTTTCTGCCACTTACCCAGGTCACTTAAATTTTGTAATTACATTTCTAGAAATTATTATTACCTCTAGATGGAGAGTGCAGACAAACATGTGATATGAATGCCAATAAAGCATTTGTTATGTAATTGTTTTTCATTCCACTTGCTTTCCCGTATCCTTGGATTGGTATGACTGTAAAAAGCTGCTCTTATGTGGTATTAAAATGGTCTTAAAAGTCTTAAATTTAACACAGCTGAAAGAATCATAACTTTTTCCTTTGGTTGTCTCTTAGTATCTTTAATCACTGCTAGTTAAACTGTGTCAGGGACCAAAGTTGCAGCCTCTAGCTGTTAATGAAACACACAGAACACAGTGGAACAAACACTGAGCAGACTGTCGTCTCAAATATCTGCCACAGCCTGAGGCTTTGTGTACACTGTGAGCTCTTTCAGAAACTCACTAAAAAGACCTTTTCATACAAATCACACTGTCGTCCTCCATGCAGGCCACTCAGAGCATCAGCACTATTGTATGTCTTCTTTTTTTTTTTTTTCTTTCCTCCCCACCATCTAAATCCTGTTTTGTGTCCTCTGTTCTCCGTCCTCCACTCACAGCTCCAACCAGCCCTCACTCTCCAGGACTGAGGAACCACCATGCAATCCAGGAAGCTGCTGGGCCCAGCCATGTGGCCATCAGTGCCATCTCGGCCAACATGGACTCCTTTGCCCGTGGTCGCACTGCCATCCTCAAGAAGCAGCCGAGCCACATGGAAGCAGCGCACTTTGGAGATCTTGGTACAGAGCCTGCGTTCACCAGTTTTTGTTTTGTGTTTGCTAATGACAGTTAAATATTTAGCCATAAAAAGCTTTAAATTCAGAATCATAAAGAAATAATTTCTTCTGAGTTTCTTTGATTTTGATCGAAATGTAGGGTTTTTTTTATACCTCATTGGTTATAGTTATTAATATGTATAAATTAATGTTTTTTAGCTTGGATTCATTTATTTCATCTGTGATCTTTGAGGCAGTTTAAGAGTTATAACATGTTACACACTGAAGGATCAAACTGCTCTTCTGTACACATTTGAATACGATTTGATTAAACTAACATGACCTTGCCTTAGAAATTAATGCAAAGTAATAGGAGACAAGAGTATTTATGCCTTTCTTTATTGATCAATCCGGTTATTTACTTAATTATTTGATCAGTCTTTTAACTTAGAAAATATTTCTCTATCCCAGAGTTCAGAGTGAAGTCTGTAAACTCCTGGTTTATTGGTTATATTGCTTTTGTTGTAGTCTTATATTACAAAGAAACGCAAACACAATCTCTCATTTAAGTTGCTCAAACCAGAGAATTCAAGCTTTTGTCTCAAAAAGTGTCTTATGGGTGCCGGGGTGGCTCAGAGGTTGAGCAGGCGACCACATACATGTGCTGCGGAGCAGTGCGGGTGGCGCAGGTTCAAATTCCTCCCTGTCGCCATTTCCTGCGTGTCCTCGCCCGTATCTCTCCTCCCAATTTCCTGTCACACTCCACCTGTTAATAAAAGCCACTGTGGCCAAAAAGCTTAAAAAAAAAGTGACTTATAAATTCTTAAGGTAATAATTAATCTGTTATTTGACAAATTGATTAATCGGCTCAGGAGAGGATCATATCGGATGTACGGAAACCGACGCTTCCAACAGAAAACGAATAATGATATCATATTACCACGTTTGAAAGGTCTACTAAACAAGAAAGGCACCGCATAGAAAATAAGTACAGTTTTATATAAAGTGTCAAAAATTGACAGGAAATTACAGATGTTGCTAAGGTTGGCCCGTAAGCGCCCGCTCAATCCTTAGGAGTAATTAGGTTTCTGCTGTTACAGCGATTTATGCGTCTACAAGAGCCTAAACATCCCACTGCATTATGCAAGTGGCAGTACTCCCTCATTAATCCTGTGTGAGCCACTCACTGGGCTACTTGGATCAGTTATGGTGAGCACCCAAACTAATACTCAGGATAAGGTTGGTCTTATCTTCTCAGGCAGTCATGTAGTAGAGAAAAATACTCGATAATTAGATTCTGTGTACGCTCCCTGGATGCCGTGATATGGGGCAGTGAGCATTCACTGTAGTGACAGGAACTGTACGAACAACTTCACCAAATGGCAAGTGGGGTGTGTCAGCCGGAGGTGGAGGAACCTGTGCTGCAGCCTAGATGACATCTGAATGAGACTCACTGGGATGTGGTTTCAACAGACAGAAGAAAAAAAAAGGAAGGAAGCATTAACGAGGGTGTATCTGTGTGGCGGAGAGGGCATCAGAGTAATGATGCTGTTGTGATTGTAACAGACTTTGAATTAAACTGAAAAGGTTTGCAAACCGAAGAGGAGCCTTTTGATGATCATTCAGACATAAATGCTGGACTTGTTGCAGTGATTTTTAACAGCTTTCAGTGTTAAAGTGGCTGTGACTGTGTGATCTTAAAAGAATCTAAAGAGGCTGACTCAAAGCCCCTCACACTGATTGACACATCTTGAAGCACCATCTTGTTTTTAAAGACCAAACACAACACTGCCAAACTTCAGCCCACGCTTCAGTCTAACTACAGCTGATGTGATATGATTCACAATCAAGTAGGTGAGTCAGGTGTCTAGGATAGATAATAGAGGACTCGACTTAATTTAACAAAGTCTCTCTTTGAAACATTAAGTCAAATGACACTGACGGCCACTTCATGTGTACATTAATGCAAAATCTAAGCGGCCAGTTGTGGCAGCAGCTGAGTGCATTCAGGCATGGAGACATGGTCAAGATGACTGGTTGAAGTACAAGCTGAGCATCAGAATGGGGAAGAAAGTTCTTTTTTTTTTTTTTTTGTTTGTTTTATGAGTGACTTTGAATGTGACGGTGGTGCCAAACAGGCTGGTCTGAAGATTTTAGAAACTGCTGATCTGCTGGGATTTTCCCACACAACCATCTCTAGGGTGCAAAAAAAGAGAAAATATCCAGTGAGCAGCAGTTCTCTGGGTGAAAATGCCTTGTTGATGTCAGAGGAGAGTGGCCAGACTGCTTTGAGCTAATAGGAAGACAACAGTAACTCAAATAACCACTTGTTACAATTGAGGTTTGCAGAAAAGCATCTTTGACAGCATGTTGAACCTTGAAGCAGAAGACCACGCCGGGTGCCACTTCTGTCAGCTAAGAACAGGAAACTGAGGCTGCAATTCACACAGGCTCAGCTGGACAAGAGAAGACTGGAAAAACATGGCCTGGTCCGATGAGTCTCCATTTCTGCTGAGACATTCAGATGCTAGGGTCAGAAACAACGTGAAAGCATGGATCCATCCTGCCTTGTATCAACGGGGTATGCTGCTGCTGCTGGTATAATAGTGTGCAAGATATTTTTTTTCTTGGTGCCGTTTCAGCCCCTTAATACCAACTCCGATTTGCTTAAATGCCACAGCCTACCTGAGTATTGTTGCTGATTGTGTCCATCCCTTTATGACCACAGTCTACTCATCTTCTGATGGCTGCTTCCAGCAGGATCACCTCCCGGGTCACAAAGCTCAAATCATCTCAAACTGGTTTCTTGAATATGACAGTGAGTTCACTGTACTCCGATGGCCTCTACAGTCACCAGATCTCAATCCAATAGAGCACCTTTGGGATGTGGTGGAATAAGAGAGTCACATCAAAGATGTGTAGCTGGCAAATCTGCAGTGACTACTTAATGCTATCCTGTCGATGGAAGAATGATTCCAGCACCTTATCGAATGAATGCCACAAAGAGTTGAGGCAGCTTTGAAGGCAAAATGGGGTTCAGCTTGCTACTAGCAAGGCATACCTAATCTGAGTGTATATGGAATCCCTGTGGACTTTTTTTCCCCCCATTGTTCAGACTGGAGTTTGGAGCATGGTGGGATTGCACTGTCAGAGGTTGCTGTGGATGCCCCATTAATGCCGACTACTTAATACACACAAGAGTGAAGAAATGGACAGGACACACAGAAGTGTGCCTGTGACGCACAGTCACGAAAAGTTTGTCTGTGTTAAATCATCCGTAAAATGACACAGTCTAAGGCCGCCTCCAGACAGAGAAAGCTGGAAATTCACAAACCTTCAAAACAAATATCCAGTAGTTTAAATTCACATCATGCCACCCTTCAGCCTGGGCCAAATGTTCAGTCGAAATGGGAGAGCTGAACACACAAAATCCTCTTTTTATCTTTCGCTTCATGTTGCAGTTCCCATCAATACACTGCACATTTTACCTTTGAAGGTTGAACGCTGTAAATAAGAGTGTAGCCCACAGTCTGCTATTAAACTTGAGCACTTGAGTGAGTAATGTGTGTCCAAAGATGGCATAAATCTCATTGTTATTTGAACAGAAGTGCTTAACAATGGATGGTGTTTCTGCTATTGTGAATCTCTAAAAGCACATGCAGTATATTAAATATCAGTGTTGAAGGTTTTGCTTTCAGTTTAAAGATGGCTTCAGTTTTATAATTAATGAATTTGCTTAAGTTGCCTGTTAATAAGTGTGGTGTTGCTAGAAATTTACAGTTTACACTTAAAAGCTTTTCAATCAAAGTATATTAGAATGCAAAAAAAAAATAAAATAAAAATGAAACCATTCAGGTGTAAAATATGTATTAATAAATTCTGCTTTTATATTCCAGGTCATTCTAGTGTGAACTATCAGCCCCAGGAGACACGCTCTCGACTGTCTAAGACAGTGGATCAGGCCCTTCAGGACAATGTTGCGATACCCCACTTCATGCATTTCATGGAACTGCGGGGTGCGGACCATCTGGTTCGGTTCTGGCTGGAGGCAGAGCGTTTCCGCTCTACCAGCTGGTCACGTGTTAGAGCACACAGTCTAAACTCTGTCAAACACAGCTCCTTGGCCGAACCGGTCCCGGCCTCTCCAGACGGCTCAGAGCTCGCTCAGGATGCTCCCAATGCCGTTGCGTGGCACAGTAACAGCGAAGGTGCCGCAGTTCAGTCTCAGCAGCGGGACTCATCCACCACGGAAGCAGAAGCGAGACCCAGTACACCTCGAACGGCAACCCCCAGCAGGCAGGCACCCTCCAGGACGGGGACCCCCCTCAAGGTGCAGTCAAACAGCACCCTGCGAGTCCTCTCTGACAAACTCATGAAAAGTGAGTCTGCTTTAAACGGCCTTTTACATTTGTAGAGCTGTTTACAGGTTTTTACACTCTTGTTATGGACGCTGTATTTTGACAGGTGGAATTTTTTTATTAGTCTGATTGTCAACCCATCACTTTTGCCTTTCATAATGAAAAATTATTATTAAAATTATGAAAGGCAGCTTTCTCATTTACTTTAGTGGCCTCAGGTGTTTAAATATAGTAAAGCTTGACGACCAAGTGCATTTTCCTCCACCTGTTTTTATGAGCATTCAGCGCAAATTCTGAAAGATTGAAGTTTTAATTCTTGGCTGCAGTGGCAAAGTTGGTACATCAGTAAAATAAAAATGCTACATTGTCCTGCAATGGAAATAGATTCAGCAAATAAATCTTGACTTGAGCCATTTTCACACATGCACACCAGATTGTGAGAATCAGACTGGCACATTGTTCAAAGCTGTCCTTTCTCACATGTTGCTCATGGCAGGAGACGGTCCGCTTCAGAGACATTCTTAGTTCTGGGAATGCTCACTTTGGTTTAGGCTTGGGTGCTGAAAGCATGACGTCCACTCACTTTCACGCGCACTCTCTCGAACATTACACAGACTTTGTAGTAGGGAGCTGGCAGCTTTAAGGCTGTTTAATGTATTTCTAGACTGTGTCAGACATTTGTGTTCTTATATGCAGCTCCTCGAGGAATGCCAAAAATAATACAGGGCTGCGATGCATAAAAATAACTTTACATCAGGCCACTGATTTCCAAGGTGTTGACTGGGAGCCCCTAGTGGGTCTTGAAGTTATTGCAGGTGGGTCATGAGAGGGATTTTAAAATAAACTGAAAGCCCAGCTTTGATTGTTAAAATCTGTATTTTAGTTTGAAATGACCATAAATATTTAGGCTATATAAATATATAAAAGTAATCAGGCTTAATAAAATAAAGACATCACAAAGAAGAAAAGACTATCTATTGTGTTTTAATTTTCCAACTTTTTCTGCACTGGTTTAATGACACTTCATAAAAACATGATTAGTGCCATTAACTGTTTATTTTGATCACCCAGCTTCTAAGAGTCTCATAAAAGCAGTGGGTGAAAATATGCACGTGATTTTTATTGATTTATTTTTTAATTATGATGGCACGACTACAGCAGCAGAAACCAGTTCAGTCTGCATATATGCAACGCATGGGAGTGTTAGTTTGAGGTAAAAGGTGCAAACACAGACTGATCTTCACTGACACCACCTGGAGGAAGCGCTTCAATTGAGCATCACTGTTGAACCTCTGGACTCTGTGTTTTGCAGGTATAGAGAAAGATGCTGTTACTATCTTCACCAAGTACATCTCTCCAGATGCTGTGAGGCCCATCCCCATCACAGAACAGATCAGAAATGACATAGTTGGTAAGAAACAGATGTTATCTCGCTATTGTTATTGTTGCACATTATGGTCAATCTGTTCAAAAAGTGTGTGCGTGTGTGTGTCTTAAGACATTTTTTAAAGAAAACCACAGCAAGCACAAGAGTTAAACTTTAATTTGTTTCCCAGGCCAGACGGTAAGTCTTCCATTTTAAATGTTACCCTGGAGTGTGAAAGTATCCCTCTCTTCTTTTTTTTTTTTTTGTGTGTGTGTGTGTGTAGCTAAGATTTGCGGTGAAGATGGCATGGTGGACCCAAACTGCTTTGTCATCGCACAGATGGTAGTCTTGACTATCTTGGAGCAGCAGTGAGTTTCTGTCCATTCATTTCCGAGAGCAGTTAATGCTCTCAGCATGTTTTGACGTTAAGATTAAAGCCCATCCTGTGGCCTGACTTCCACTGTGCTGCTGCATTCACCTCCCACCTGCTCTCTGATTTCCAGGCACTTTAGTGAATTCCTGCGGAGCCATCATTTCTGTAAATACCAGATTGAAGTGTTGACTAGTGGCTCTGTGTTCTTGGCTGACATCTTGTTCTGTGAGTCAGCTCTCTTCTACTTCTCTGAGGTAAGTGGAACTACTGGATCCTCAAACATAATCTGGTAACATAATCGTTATACAGTTTCACACTGTCATAGTTAGAAAAATGTGTTTGTTTTTTTCTGTCCACACGCTCAATATGTGTCACCTCTTGGCTCAGTCGTTACCTTTCCACAGAAGCAGAAAACTGAAGACAGTAAACACAAAATATCTGGAGACTGCTGTTACAGTGTCACTGATAGGATACAAAATATTCAAACATTTAGAAGTAGATTTCCTGTCAGCACATACACAGTGGCTTTCACTGGCATTTTCTGTCCTCTGTATCTTCCTTCTCACAGTACATGGAAAAGGAAGAAGCAATGAATGTACTGCAGTTCTGGTTGGCAGCAGACAACTTCCAGAACCAGCTAGCAGCTAAAAAGGGCCAATATGACGGCCAGGAGGCTCAAAATGATGCCATGATCCTCTACGACAAGTAGGTCCTCTCTCTGTTGTTTTAAAATGTTATTGTGCTCCAAAACAGCCCGTTTTTTATGTGTGTTAAATGAGTGGAGTTTGACTTTATTGTTGGAAGGTGCTATTATGTTCAGGTCATTCATTCTTTTTAGATTCAGAAAATATTTGTAGTAGAAAAATAGTCTGAGACAGTTTCACTCAAACAGAAACACTTTCTATTATCTGAAGTTAAATGTTTAGTTTTTCCTTTTCTTAAAGGATTGCTCCTCATTAATTAATAACATCATTAATACTCTATCAGTCAAGTTACTCAACAAATATGAGTTTAAAGAGTAGTTTGTGCTGCGTTTGATTGAAGTCCTTCATTACTGGTTTAATAGATCGGGGTGTTTCATGTTAGGTTACATCATTTGCTTAAGCTGTTAGAATGAGAAGCTGCAGCAGTGAGTGGCTGCTCACCGTCAGGTTGATGGAGGATTAAACTGTTCTGGTGTGAAAAACTTTCTATTTGATGAGGTGCACTCGTGCCTGTGGCTAACAAGTGAGGAGTGCATATTAACCTAAGATTGCAGACCTAAACTTAAGTTGAGTGGATATTTTTGAGGATTTGTCTGTCAGCCATGAAGAAATCCTGTTTCATTGTATTAGTTGTTATTCAGTGAAGGCTCTCTGCCAGTCTCACAGTATGGTGAACAGTTAGTTTGTTTAAGCTTGCTGAAGAAGAGGAGGTAAAAGGTCAGTAACTCATGTGTAGTGATACTGGGATCTTTGCTATTTCGTCCTCTTATCTTCAACTTTTATTATATTTGCTGGAAGCTATTTTGTTTGTATTTAATTGTTTTTTGTTTATAAATGTCACCATTTTGCACACTAAATAGTTTACAGTGCCAAAATAAATATTTTGCCCTTTATAGTTTAAGATTTCAAAGTCTTGCGGTTTCATCTGATTGTTCAGTTTTGATTAAAAATCGGCACCCTTTGCCTATCCCTCGATTTCCTCTTCAGGTATTTCTCACTCCAGGCCACCAACCCTCTGGGCTTCGGCGACACTGTGCGGATGGAGATAGAGTCAAATATCTGCAGAGAGGGAGGGCCTCTCCCCGACTGTTTCACCACTCCACTCAGACAGGCCTGGACAACTATGGAGAAGGTCAGATCCTCTGATAGAAAAACACACCAAGGTCTCAGTTTTTAATAGAGGTTTGCTGCTAAGGATAAAGTGATGTTGAGAAAATGAAACACTAGAAGAGAGACATGCGAAGGCCTTATTTAATTAGGTTTGTGAATTGAATAGGATCCTCCATAAAGGTTTTTTTTTGTTGCAAGTCACTGACAAATCGTCCCATTACACCACTGATGAATGCTTCTGGCTTTGGTTAATGAAAGGAACGCTGAAAACTGTTGTTGGAACATAAAGGTCAGAAAGGAACCTCTGTAACTTGTGCATAGAAATCTATCAGGAAGCTCATTAATTTCTCACAGAGTTCACCCTGCTTTGCATTTGTTCAGGTCTACATGCCGGGTTTCCTGTCCAGCAACCTTTACTACAAATACCTGAGTGACCTCATCAATTCAGTACGGGCAGATGAGTTTGTGAATGTCAGCACTCCAGGTCAGAGCGGATCGGCGGACAACGACCGCTCGAGTTCAAATGCCAGCGAGGCCTCTCAGACTCAGGTGACCCACAACTTCAGCCCTGCAGGAATGTCTGCTGACATTTAGACCTGTCCCTCCTCATTACACGGATAATAAAGATATTTTCGTTAATGCCAAATGGTCACGATCATTCCTGTCATTTAGTTCTCTTCACAGTAAAAAACAAACAATGTAGCAAAAATGTAATGCCAAGTAACACTTTACATAAGTGCTACGTTGAGTGCTTCTAAAAATTCAGTTCATGGTCTGTTCACTGCAGCACGGTGCCAGAAAGGCAGCAATCAAAATCCTCAAAAACTTTGACGAGGCGATCACCGTGGACGTTGCCAACCTGGACCCTGAGGCCTTGTACCAGCGGCCGTATGCTGGGTGAGTGTTTGTGCCTTTGCAATCTGTCCAGTGACAGAACGTTATGTTAATGTTTTCATAGATTAACAGCTACCTAATTCATGCTTTGGTATTTCCCTTGCTGTGTGTGTGTGTGTGTGTGTGCACGCGTGCCTGAGGCTAAGTTTTGTCTCATTTGCTCATTTCCTTGTCCTCTGTCTTTTCAGAAAGATGACGTTTGGGAAAGTGAATGAGCTGGGCCAATTTATCAGGGAGGCAGAGCCAGAGCCAGATGTGAAGAAATCCAAAGGTGTGATACAGCCACACTTCTCTCACTCTATACTCATAGAGTGATACTCATAGAGTCATATTTATCTTTTTTCTCTTGCCATGAAAATCATCATCTGTTCAAGCTCATAGCCCTCACAGTACAGGCTTCAGTACTTTGTAGGTCCAGCAGCATAAAAAGCTTGTGTACCACAGCGCTCTCTGTAGGACTAGAACAGCGTATGAAATATTGGCTTAAACTGACTTCCTACTGATTAAATATTATTCACCTGTTAATGAAGGCACTGGATATTTACATGAATGAATTACTTAATGACTCAATTAATAAAGCACTATTAAGAAAGTAAGATTAGCCTTCAGCTTTTCACCATGTTAATAATTTATATTTAGCAATGAAGTCCCTTTTCTTTAGCAGCTTGCTCTCTCCTCTCACTTAGGTTCCATGTTCTCTCAAGCCATGAAGAAATGGGTCCAAGGCACCTCAGATGAGGTGAGATTGCGCTATGTTGAGTTATCATAAATGATTAAATAGCTTTAAGCCCATAGCGGTCCTCTCTCAGTGGCTAGCATGAAAATTTACATGATGTCAGTCCATTAAAGAATATAAATAGAATATTCTGTTTGCACTGTGACCAAAGGCCCAAGAGGAGATGGCGTGGCAGATTGCCAAGATGATTGTCAACGACGTTGTCCACCAGTCTAACCACGACAGCCCCGGCAAAGCCACCAAGGTACGCAGCCTCACTCTGTAATCGCATTCCTGGGTGCATGTGGGATGATTGCAGAGTCTCTTAAGTGTCTTCTTTTGTATGTCTGCAGTTATGACCCCACTGAGGAACCAAAGGACTGTCACTCCCTGCAGATTCTGGCCAAGCCAGTGATAAACTGTACACAGAGTTCACACTGCAATGAACTGCATTACTCTGAGAAAGAACAAGGCGTTTTATCACCTCCCCAACCACCGTGTGTGTGTGTGTGTGTGTGTGTGTGTGTGTGTGTGTGTGTGTGTGTGTGTGTGTGTGGAGCTGAGAGCTTGGATGAGTGACTGTTTACGCTTGAGCTAATAGAAAACTTGAAGTACATCATTGTTCCACTCTTCCAACTCCATAACACTATAAAGATACACGTGTTGTCACCAAAAATAAAGCGAAGTGCTTGCATCAGACTGGAGGAAGCCCCCCCCCCCCCCCCCCCCCCCCCCCCCCAGGAAGGAAACTTTTGCCATGACACCAGAAGAAGCGGCAGCATGGCGGTCAAGACTCACTGCTTTGTCTTATCTCAGACCTATGGAGGATGCAACAATGGCAACATTTTATTCACTACTTGATGACGCACCTCCCCACGCCTTTTATAACCATTCCTTGTTTTTACATGAACTTCTTCTCTCTTATCGTCAGCTGCTTTAAGGCTTTTTGGTTTGGCGCGATGCACAGTTTTTGCATACGCTTCCCTCAGTCTGCCTGGAGTGATATCGTCAGCTGTTCACTGATGTTAGCTGCCCTAGCTTTACTTGTTTGTACTGTAAAACATCTGGAAATGTTACAGTGAGGGAGAGTGTGTTCAGTTCTTGGACTTGTGGACCTTCTGTATAAATATCCTGGCACCTTTACAGAGCATAGAAGAAATACTCCCAGTTGTGTTGGAAAACTGCAAACTCCTCGTCCTAAATGTTCTATGTATAAATATCTATTTAGATTTCTGGTTTACCCCATATATTAATGTTAGTTTTTTTATGGTGATTGCTGTTTTTTTTTTTTGGTTTTGTTTTTTTTAATTCATCTCTGAAACAAACTTCAGTGATGAGCGGACTGCTTAACTGGAAGGTGAAATAAATGATTTTTTTAAGTTTATTTTGAGCCTTACCAAGATGTGGATAAGAACCAGAACAGACTCTTGGTACTATGTACCACTAATGACATTGTATGTGTACTTAATCTATAATATATTTAAATTGTGTTTGATTTAAATACATATATTATGAAACTTTGTCTGTTCTCTATTTTTTTCCTTTGACATTTTAACTTTAGCTTTTTTTTCTTTGAGTTTTTTGTTATTACAGTTTCAGTTCATTATGGGCTTTTCTTAAAATTAAAACATATGCACAATGTTTACAGGTGGACTGATTTTTACTATATTAATGTTAAAATGTGGGTAAAGAGAGCCAATCCCAGTGCCAGCACAAACAGCAATTCGGTGGACAGTTATCATCTCTGACCATGTGGGGGCGATGTTGAATATGCTGTTGTTTTGGGGGTAAAACAGGAACAAGAGGAAGGAGGCATTCAGATTTTTAAGATAGCTCCAGGAAAATCCAGCAATTGTAAAATATGGTTTAAGGGGCTTAAAAGGAGCCTTTTAGTGCTGCATTTCAAATCTTTAATTCATTTTTGTGGTGGGTTTTCGTGTGTGTGTGTGTGTGTAATTGCATACAGTTGTATATAATTTTTGTAAGATAAAAGCCTAAAATCGAATCACACCATCATGTTGATTGGGGGAAATACACTTCACAGGTACTTTGTGGCCTGTCTGCAGCAGGGTCTGCAGGCTGTTTAAAAAGGTCTTGTGAATTGAATACTTGCACGTGTAGAGGCAACGCCCACCTCAAATACACAAAACCCCTTCCCGTCCTCAGCCCTGATTGCTAGTGAGGTTGTTATGGTAACAGCCCTGTTACCTTTCGTCAATAAAGAGGCAACTACAATAATCACCTTTACTGTATAGACTATATAAATGCTCAGGATCAGTTTGTCCGAATGAAATGTAATTGAGATTGAAAATGTTTTAATAACTGTATCCACTCTTTGTTACAATGTTGCGGCGATGCACATAAAACGCATCAACAAAGTACAAGGTGCATTTATTCAGACACCTGCAGACGGCAAGTTAGAGGCAACGTGCAATACATTGGAAATGAAGGGGTCTCCCTTCAAAATAAACTCAGTATTACGCGATCGGTTTGAAACTTGGCGTCATTTAGTGTTTTGTTCCTGAAATTAACAAAGCTACATGCAAAAAGCCTGTTTAATGCTTGCACTTCATCATTCCATAACAGCTATGGAAAATGCATCAATTTGTATATGACACATAGTGAAGCCGCAGAAGAGGGTGGTTGTACTGTGAGCAATATATGCATTGTTAAGGAGACAATTATATAGTAATAATGAAATGTAAATTAACGGTTTGTGCCTTCTATAAAGTTTGGGGACTTACAAAATACAAATGAATAAATAATAAAACTGCACATCTTCACATTTAAGCCTTGTCCAATCTCTAAAAACACATTTCCCAACCAATATCGTACCTTGATGGCATCCTTTGGGTTATTTTGTCTATTTTCAACAGGCTCTTGGAAAGAAGGCATTCACCACAGTGGCTAAGCTGACATTTATGTATAAATATTTTTGCAGTATTTTTAATCCTTCTACTAATGAAAACAAAACTGTGGGGCTGTCTGAAACGTTGCCGCGCCTTTTCGATCTGGATTTTACTTTGAAAATCGTAACAGGAAGTGTTCTTTTTAACCTGCATTAGCTCGACGATGTCCACGAGCGCTCGTTCGGAAAGGTAAAAGTCCGGCGCTTCCCGCGTTCAGGCACAGCAAGTAGGCTGGGAGTACCGGAGGAGAGCGGCGGCTCCAGGACACGTGTGGCCTCTGAGTTCCTGCACTCCTCCACCTGCACTGCTATGAAAGCGGCGCATCCAGTCTTGGGTGTGACAAACATCTCTAGTGTCAGATTTGGGCTTGGTACCAGCCTAAGTGTGCGCGCGGATGACTTGACTTTATTGTGTAACCATCACACATCACAATTTTCTTAGTGTTTTTTTTTTTTTTTTTTTTTTTTTTCCCCCCTTTCCCAGGACAGATGTTCTGGGGAGTCTCTCAGCTTCTGCTGCGGATACCCGGTGACTCTAATTATTTTTCAGTTTTAGTTTTTGCTGATGTAGTGCTGGTCAGGAGGCTGAGGCTGAAGTTGAAGTGCCGCTCTTGAAGGCGTGAGCTCCAAATGCATTCGCTCCTGGGCCGGGAGAAGAAAGAAGAAGAAGCAGGGTTTGGGATTGATCTGACTCTGTCTCCGGGCTTTCTGCCCCAAGCTGCTACCATGTTCAGCTGTGTGGGCTGCTTCTGGGTGCTCCTGTCCTCCGTTCTGGTCGCCGTCTGCAGTTTCAGCTTCATATCCCCTGCCTGGATTGTTAAGGATCAGCTGAGGAGCAACCACCACCACCACAACAATAAGGACTCCGTGAGCTTCGGCTTGCTGTGGCACTGCTCGGAGTCTCTGGATCACATGTACCGATGCTACACCTTTGGGGGACTGGGCAAATTTGCAGAAATCCCCTCCAGCTCCTGGCAGGTAGTTACCTATACACACCCATGACCGTCACATGTGAGTGGATGTGAGCATGTGGAGCATCAAGCAGGTAGGGCAAGATATGGCATTGAATGGCTGGAAGCAGCCAAAATTAAAGGCATTTCAGCCAAACATCCAGACCTATTATCAAACAGCAAAGCAAAAGGATTCGTGAAAACTGCTTTTGATTTTAGACATTTACTCAGACGAGGATTTGAATAAAAAAACTGGTCTTGCAGAAAGTAATTTTGTTTAGAATATACTCCTTGTAGTATATTATTTCCTGCTTTCATAAAAGTTCACTTCTTTTTCAGATTTTTGTCAAATGGCCACATGTGTAGTGACTCCACACTGCATAGTGACTGCACATGTGCAATCACCAACTGGATAACACTATAAGGCTAAGATGATCCCAACTCAATCCTCACAGCAACAACAAATAAATAAATAGATGCAATTTTTTAAAAAGCCCACATTTGGGTTGATGTTGTGCTTTTCAGTCAGAAGGAGGAGGGTGCATCATACAGAGCAGCATCTGCAGCGCAGCACGCCAGACACACATCAAAGCTGTGAAAGTGGCACCAGGTTGGCAGGCTGCTCACTCATCAGGGCTCCCCACTAGCAGGAATTTCAATTTTGTCTCACTTCATGAAATTGAACCTGTGAAAGTGGACCACAGGTATATGCTAATGTTATGCCACTATATACAACATTAATAACATCCCTGCAAACCTAACAAGCCTGCTTTAAAATACTTCACAATGCACACCCAGTACATGAGCATTTTCAGTACTGATATACCCAGTTAGTACACACACTTTACTGCACAACACACTCACTTTACTAGATACATAGCCAGTTTACCGCAAGAAATCCACTGTACTGCATGACCCACTTTACCACACACACACACACACACACACAGACTCTTTCACAGTTTACTACACACATCCAATTTAATAAATAAATATCCACTTTACCATATGATAAATACACCTTGCCACACACACATCCACTTTACTTCACACACACACATTTTACTGCATGGCACCCACTTTACTGCCTAACATATCCACTTTATAACATGACACATCTACTTTACTACACACACATCCAATTTAAGATACAAACATCCACTTTACTGTTTGACACACCCACTTTACCATATGACAAATGCGCTTCACATCCACTTTATATCACATACCCACTTTACTGCAAGACATATCCAGTTACTACACACACACACACCTACACTTTACTGCAATAAATCTACTTTACTGCATGACACACACGCTACTGTATGACACAGCTACCTTATTACACACACACATCCAGTTTAATGCACAAATATCCACTTTACTGCATGACACACCCACTTTACCATATGACAGATACATTTTATATCAACTTTACTGCACACACACCCACTTTACAGCACAGCTCTTTGAAGGGGGTTAAATCTTATGGCTTTATGCCTTCAAAAGAACATGTTATTGTCTTTTTGGCTGGACTGCAACAGTGGATCCAGCCTTAATCAGGAAGGTCTGTCCCCATCTGACTGACTGAGTGATAAAGTTACACCATCAGGCAGCTGAATGTTAAGCCTTGTCCATATATCAAACCATTTGCTTTGGTTACTAGTGCACATCCAGTTGTCTAGTGCAGTCTTGTCCTTTCCTTTGTAGACTCTCCTGTAGAGTTTCCCCGTTGGACATTGCTCTTTCAGAATAACTCAAAGCAAACAGTGCGTTTGATTCCAATAGGCCTCCCAATAGCACACGTGAAGCATTTAGTACTTGGAGGTATAGGAAATACTGCACATGAACATCTGTCACATTCTTCACCATCCACTGCCAGAAGAATATACGCAGCCTGTGGGAAACACTACAGTGAATTTTGGGCACAACAATTAAGGGAACTGCTCTCAAGTACCACTTCAATGGTATCAAAGTGCCAAATGGCTTGTACGTGAACATTTCTACTTGTAAACTGGAACTGAACTAGAACTGAGAGGTAACAGGCTAATTTGCATATGTGTGTGGTTACTAAGGGGAATGAGCGTTATTAAATAAAATGTATATGGTTGCTATAACAGAAATAATTGGTCTGTTAGTGTTCTTGTATCTGAGATGCAAGTTGTGGTATAATATCAATACTTTCTGCAGCAGTGCTGTTTGTACCCCCACCTCAGCCCTGTACCCTCCCACTGAAATCTACAGTACACCAGCCACCTCTGGAGTTATGGTTTATTTATGAAGGAGAATTAGCATTTGAAAGGGAGATATTAATAAATGCTGCCTGTGTGATTCTAGTTCAAGCATCTGCAAAGGAGTAGAAAGTAATGTCTTGGTTTCTTTTCATGGGGAAGTGCAGGTGTTTAAACTGCAAAGACTGGAATGACTGGGTTAATAAAGAGGCGGCTACACTGATTGGGATCTCTCTGTGTATGTTTCATTTCGTTCATACTGAGACATTAACTGCTGTGCATCCCTGGATGAATTAAAGTGCGCTAAACTGCATTTAAGGCTCATTTGGATAAAATCAGCAGCAATTTAGCCAGTTAGCCAGTTGTCACTGTGTTAATTAGTGTCCTCCCACTTATGAGCGCTTTCTCAAGTACATTAGTGAGTCCGAGGCTGATGGAGTCTCTTTCCTGCGCCGAAGTACACATGTTATTGTGGTGGTGAACCTGAGCGTGTGATATGCTCCCATAGCCTTTAATAAAGGTGAAGGGGCCATTAAGTTTTCATCAGAGCCACTTTATTACTCCACCACTCCTCACTGACGAGTGCATCGTTTTCCTGATGCCTTTCATTTGCAGCTTGTCAACAGCAGAACATGCAGAATGTGCTTAGGGTACCAACACTGTACACAGGTGCGACAGGCCACTCATCCACATGCTATTTGCACCACTCTTTCTTTCAGTAGAAGCCAGCTATCACCGTACACTGAGCTCTGTTACTTCCATCAGAGTGGAAGACTGCACTCTTGGCTTGCTCTGGAAAGTCAGGCTGAGCCCTGAGGATGCTGTGAGAGTGAACCAGAGGAGGAGGGTGAGGACAGGACAGGACAGGGGAAGAGGTGGGGGAGGAGGCTCCCTGAAAGGCTGCCCTACTTGTGCTGTAGTTTCTGTGGGCTTTTCTGTTGTCACTCCATGCTGTCAAAAGCTTTTTGCTTTGGTTGGCACTGCTGAGCTCCAGTGCTGCTGGCGCTCAAAACCACAGAGCTGGAGGCCAGGCTGGCAGGGCCCCTGCCTCCATTCAGGCACACACAGACAGAGAGAGAAACCCCTGTGAGATGTAAAATGGGGTAGCAAATAAACACAACCTTATGCTGCACTGATGTCTTGTGGCATGAATGGTGAAAATGGGAAAGATTTATATGTACATAACATGAAAATAAAGGCCTTCAACAGTGGGATGAATGAGAAATGATGGGACCTGTGTGACCGGTTAATGGTGACATCTTTTCTCTGCTTTAATAGCCAAACCATATTGTGATAACATGGGCTCGTGGGGTGTCTGGTGATTCCCACCTCTAGTTATTGACATTTGCTCCTAGACCAAAAAGCATAACTCTTAAATGTTATTTTTTGCAAATATAGTATTGGATTATATATCAAAACTGAGATGAAACACAACTTAAGTCTTTTATTTTTTTATACAGAAGTGACAACATTGTGCTAATGTGTACCGATCGCTCAGTTGAGCATTTCTGAATGATCGCAGCAGGACTTCCTCCCTCGATTGCACCCACTTCCAAGTGAGAACTACAGCAGACATCAGGAGAGTGGTTAAACAAAAGCTTCTCTGTGTGTATTAGAAAGCATATGTTTCAGCTTATTGTGGTGGTTGATGGTGACTGCTGTGAGAAAATTATCTGCTGCTGCTCATTTGATGCGTGAAATCAAAATGGCAATTACTGTAGGTGTCTCGTGGTATGTGATGCCATTAGCACTGTTAGAAAGATATTCAAGTTTAAAACTTGCAGGTAATCTAAACATTTAACAGTGCCTACTCATTTCCCTTCGATTGAAAAACGTTAAATTGAAAATTGCCAGAAAAAAAAAAAAATCACTCCCAAATTTTTAGCACTTGTAGCACTTTCTATGAAACCACAAGTTTTTAGTGTTTAACATGATCCACAGAGGCATTCAAAGTCAAACTCTGGTCAACCTCCTGCAAGGAGCCTGCCAATCAGAGGAAACTGGGCTTTAAAGAAGGCTGTCCTCAAAGGAACAGGCGCTAAAAAGACTTATTTCAGAGTGATGAACTGAAGGGCAACATAAAGGACCTGTTATGGTTTTTATTTTAACTGTGAATCATGCAAAGCTACTCTAGGAAAGTCCCAGAACAAAATATAGAACTGGAAAGGCACACAGCTTTTATTGCAACATCTGGTGGTTCTCCGCATAAATTATTCCCAATCTTACTTCTGCTTTATTCTGCCGGGTCGTGTGATATTCCATCAGAGCAGATGTAGTGCAGGGGCAGTGTGCGAGCGTGTTTGCGCACGCTTGAGTATATATGTCGCTTTGAAGAAGCCGGTGGAAGTGTGAAAACGTGTGTGCAGCAGTGGTAGTTGCCAGGTTGGACATGTCAGTGGAGGAGGTGTACTGTGAGCTGCTGCTAGGCAAAGTGTGAAGGAGGAGGAGGGCACCTGCCAGCAAACATTTTCACCTTAACTTGTTAACAGCTTACGTGCTTCCAGCTACTTCACAGGCACTGAACGCTGCAGCTGGATTAGCTGGGCCTTGGTATTAGCCAGCCAACAGTCTGACACGCGCGCACAACTGCATGGATGTGTGTCTGGGCGAGGAGGTGTTGCACTTGTGTGCTCTTGGATCATACTGCATGTGTTTTGTTGTCCCTGCGGTGGCGTGTGTGTTCGGGCCCTCTAACAGTACATGCCCACTGAATGTCAAGGTCGCCTTGTAGCCTAAATGAGTGGTGGCCGAGCTCCAGGAATGCTGATTGGAAAATGTCTGAGCTGGTTCTCATCTTTTGTCTTTCTGTGCAGAAAATGGCAACATGTCAAAGCAGAGATTCTGGGCTGTGGAAAAACAAATGTGATTGGCTGCCATTGAAATCCTCTGACAAATGAGACAAAACAATCGGCCCATGTTGTCTTTCCCACATGCCATGAAGATGAATTGTGGCAATGTTTTACCATGCCTAATTACCAGCTACCTATGAAGTACTTCTAGTGGTGCATAAAACCATGCTAGATGCTCATTTCATCATTCACTGAGCCTGAACTAGCTTTAAGTAGATAGATAACTCATTTAATGAAATTCACTCATGAATCCTGTGTCTGGCTGCTACACAGTTTTTGTCTTTGGCCTCTGCCATTAATTTCCATATCCACAGTGGATTACACCGCAAAAAATTGTTAACAGGAAAACAGGGGTTCCTGCCACAATTTCAGTGTATTGTTGGTGAGCAAGGGTTAGTTCAAAATACATACAGAGAGACCAGTCTGTTGTCCAAACCTATCCACTGCTTGTGTTTGTCTCTGCAGAGAGGGGACGATAACGAGGCAAAGCAAATTAAGACAGCAAAGTTTTACAAAGAAAGTTCCAAATACACCAAAGAAAGATTATGTTTTTGCTAATAGATACTATTATATGGCCCAGATTATTAGCCATTTTACCTTTACTCAGACTACATTATTGTAAAACCTTTTGTGCAAATCAGCTTCATGTTTGTAATTACCTGAAAATATCTTCTGTTGAATGCATTTCAGTCAAGACCACTATAGTGACCACTATTTGTGGTAATCTATAGGGTCTGTCCTCTTCATAGGCTGTTTGTTCAGGCACAACCAATACCTAAGTTTTAAAATAAAATGAAACCAGGGGCTTGTATAAAAGCAAGTACCTATGCCATTCAGCCTGCCTTTACAAACATTTGTGAAAGAATGGGTCGTTCTATGTAGCTCACTGAATTTACCGTGGCACTGTGGCTACAATTGCAACAAGTCAGTTCCTGAAATTTCTTCGCTGCTTGATATTCTACAATCAACTGTGGGTGAAATTTTTGCAAAGTGGAAAAGCACAGCAATTCAGACCATGTAAAGTTGGAGAGCAGGGTCACAGAGTACTGCGATGCATAGTGATTGAAATCTCTTCAAGGTTGTCTTCTTGTGCACCCCAGGTTGTTTCCAGCATTGCTGCTGTTCAGATTTCTTCCTAGAACTCCTGTTCTGACCCCGTCCGCTGAGCATTATTAGATTTTTGCAAAGGGACTCAACCTTGTGCAAACGTCTGTGCCAAACTGACTTTCAGTGTCATGTCATCACTGTCGTGACCCAGAGACCAAACAGCAACTTATATTTCTCAGTTTTCAAACCTGAAAGTAGTTCATCAGGTCAGGAGGGCAGCCAGGAGAACGTGTGTGTGTGTGTTTTCTTCCTGAGGGAAAACATTTGGCCCAAAACACCTGAACTTTACTGTTTGGCATTATACTGATTTGACACCCTTTTTTAAAAAAAATAAAGAACACAACACACAATTTCTAATAAGCTTATTAATATTTACTCTGAGGGTATCTGTCTGAATAGATTACAAAACAACCCATTTTGTTCAGTCGAAGTAGATACTGAACTGAAATATGCTCCTGTTTAGTAACTAAGCTTTAAGATTTCTAAAAGTTAGATTTTGCTAAGATTTTGCTAAACTGATCATTCTGATCTGTAAAAATCAAGCCAAATGTGGATAAAATGCCAGCAACATACGGCACACTGTTCTGAATGATTTTACTGTACGTGCCCTCTGCACCCACAGTGTGATGGTGTGCTCTTGATAGATGGCAGGTTGAGGCTGGGACTCAGCGGTTCATGTGCTGCTTAATAACAGAATGATGGACAAGGTCTGCCCTTTATCTCGCTGAACAACATTAGAGAGAAATGAAAGGTCTGTGCTCTTGACTTGGCCTCCTCACACGGGGGTCTTAAGGTCCAGTGGCACACACACACACACACACATTCCCAAGGGACAACCACGTGAGCTCAGCAGGCTAGTGGACGGCTGTGAAATCTCTGCCCAACAGAAAGCTGTCATTTGGTGCCTGACGCAGGCTCGACTTGCTCCTTAGATTTACTGTAGCAGTAAAGCTTCTCACTCTCCTCTCTGCCTCTTATAGGCTCTCTGCTTTAATGCTAATGGGGAACCTCTGTGGTGAAAGCCATTTGTGTGGAAGTGTGTCTGCCTGTTATAAATGATGTTATGGGGTCTAATGCACATGTTGTATTCCTTCTTCCCCCCCCATGGGGAGGCCACTGCTCTGCTTGCACGAGAGACAAAAGGCGAACTTGTCTGGATGCTTTTTTCCTCACGACCTCATTCTGTTTAGAGCTTCATGTGCAGCAGCGCTTTCCACAGAGGCAACGCACACAAGTATGATTAGACAACTCAAAGTGATGTGCTGTACCCATACACACACACACACACACACATACAGTGCTTTTCACACGCACAGAGAGAGATGAAAAGAGGCAGCTGCAAAAGAAATTCTCTCAGAGTGTGATCAAAAGAGACGTTGATGTGATGTACAGTGGTTGTCCATGTCAGCACTGATGCAGTAATTAGGGGTTAAGGGAGGGATGGCTGAGGGACATTAGGCAGCAGAGTGAAACAGAAGAGACCCAGGGAGTTACATGAATAAAAAAATCCCTCTGTTGTTGAAAAAAACGAGCTCTAACCTGCTAAAACAGGTAGGTACCCTCTCAAACCTGGCACTCCAGCGAACCTCACAAAGGAAGTTCAGTTTATAAGTTTGAGCCGGAAGTCCATTTTCCAGCTCAAACTTATAAACTGAACTCCGTTTCCTTTCAGCTGAGATCATAAAGGAATTCGCCCTGTAATGTTGTGTCTGCCGGCCTCAGCCAGTTTCCCCTCTGACCTTTACCGCAGCCCCTTGCTCACCTGCTCATTTCCCTTCTGCCAGAGAGAAAAGAAAAAGTAAAGAGTGCAATCAGAGGAGGTGGTGCGAGCAGGAGAGGTTAAGAGTCATGTTTTACTACCATCATATCCACCGAGGTGTTTTTCAGGGTGCTAAATTCAGAGCAGAGCTGCATATCATGTCTGTGGTGGTGGCAGCGCGCTGCCTGAAAAAGCATACAACCGCCGCTTTATGAGCCAAACGTATCCTTGGCCACAGCCTCGGGCCAAATATAAATTAGCGGTGTTTTGTATGTTGTTGCTTGTTCGAGGTGAGTTATTCCAGGTATGTAAATAGACTTATTGAGAAAAAAAAAAAAGGAGTGTAGAGCAGGAGAAGAAGCTGGAATTGGAACGAGAGATAGATGTTTGGTCTTTTGACAGCAAGTCTTGCGTGAAATGTGGTGTGCGGACTTATTATCATACAGCGCATGTTTACTTCAAGGCCACCATTTGCCTGGTGACAAAATTAATGGTAGGGAGTGTGTATACACAGGAGCATTTTATGATGATAGATTTGGGGATGAATGGGCCATTTGGAAGGCATCCCAATTCTCATTTTTACTTCCCTTAAAGGCCACAGCGGGCTTTTTTTTTTTGCATTGTTTGAACTAAAAATTATTCCAAACTCCTGCTATGTTTATGGTTACATAATGCAATTTGACAACAACATCTGCTATTCGAGATAATGGGTTAGAGGTATATAATGGTGTGATGATATGTCAGGCTGTTATTTATCTTTTATATCAAACTGAGCCAGACAGTGATGTCTGCTTCTGATAGGAGCTGGATCCTGAATATTTCAGTGCTCTGATGGTTATCTATAGAAAGCACTTAAAGGATCATATCAGCGCCTCTGCATTCCTTGTTCAATTAGCACAGAATTTTTGAAGGGAATTTTCATGTTGATTGTTTTCTATCTGTACAGCTGCTTTCATTTTCCGTTCATAAAAATGAACATACAGAGATCTGCTGTCGTCATAAAAATATGCTAAATCTGTTTGGAAGGGAAAATATTTACGGCACTGGAAGCTTTCTGGTTTCTGTCTGAGGTCTATTTATAGTCACATTTGAGCAGGTTTTGGTGAATTCAGTCATTTTTAAAACTAAAAATGACTGAATTCACGTTTTTATACCTAAATTTGAGCCAGCACACTGGATTTTTCTGAGAAGTCAAAAATGAATCAACCATAACTTTCAGCCACTAAAACAATCTTTTCAGGAATGCAAATAAATAACTGTAATTTGGCAATTTTACATTTTTTTTTGTAAAACAATAAATTTGAAAATTCAAAGATAACAATAATTATTATTATATTTTAGCATTAAAAATATAATTTTGATTTAATTACTTGTGCATACTGGTGGATTGACCATTATAGAAACATAAAAAGTGATTATGGTAATTACCAGTACTGTTAATTTAGGGCAGCTTTGGCATATACCTTACATTGGGTGGTAGTCTAATACATTTTTTAAGCACTGTATATGAGCTACTACATGCTGTTATGGATTTAAACCCATATAAAAGAGTAACAAGATGAATGGTGTAAGATAGATTCTGTCAATTTTAATAGTTTGAAAAAAGGCTTCTAATTAGCTGCTGACTCAAAGCCTGAAATGTAAGAGCACTGTTAAAGGAAACAGCATGAATAGATTTAAAACAGCCTCTGCTTGCTAACGTACCTCCACATAAAAACATTTAATCACAGTAATTCATATAAATAAAGAAACATATGGCGGTAGAGTGGGTTGTCTACCATTTGGAAGGCTGATAGATTGACTCCTCCAGTTTGCATTCTGAGGGATCCTTTGGCAAGATACTGAATGTGTTCTCCCCGTGCTTGCTTTGGTTCTCTCCGGGTATTCATGGCTTCCTCCCACAAAAACATGTATGAGGTTAGGTTAATAGGTGATTCTAAATTGGCCATAGGTGTGAATGTGAGCATGGTTTTCTGTGTCTCTCTGTTAGTTCTGCGATAGACTGATGACCTGTCCAAGCTATACCCCACCTTTGCCCCTTTGACAGCTCAGGGTTTTAGCCAGTGGTCGATCGCTGCTCCAGGCTGAGGTGCTGGCACACCAGGCAGAGAATTTCACCAGTTCGCTATCGGAACTGTTCACCACAGTTAGCAAGCAGGTGCGGCTATTGGCACTAACAAGCGGTCGTTTAAGTGTCCGATACCGCCAGGCTGTGAATTTTTTCTGGCTAGATCCCTGATAGCTGGGATTGGCTCCAGCCACCCTGCGACCCTGAATTGCATACGTGGAAGAAAATGGATTGATTAAAAAAAAAAAAAAACATTTTGGAGACTGTAAATTTTCTTTCATGTGCAATACTTAAGGGTTGTTTTCAGTTTTTGCTAAGTTTAGTCCTAGTATCTGGTGTTTTAGGATCTCCTAATAAAATGAAGACTTTTAGAAAGGCTGTTGATCCTGATGTTGTGCCTAAACTCCAGGACACTTCACAGACACTCCACTGTACACGGTCCAGTTTGCTGCTCATTGGGTCTTATTAGTCATGTCTCTAACTCTTAACCTTTTTTCAGGAAGATAACAAAGACATCAGCCTAACCAGTGGTTAGTTCAACATGATAACAGGTGTTGCTGACCCTGTCAAACATGGTATGCTGTTGTTAGACTTAACACTTTGCAATGCTGCCTCTACCTACATGCACAGGAGGCATGCCCAGTGTATGTAGGGCAGCCAGGTGTCCCATTTTATGTAGGATGGACTTCAAGTCATTGTCATCCCTTGTCCCCCCTGTCCCATATATTGAGACAATATCTCACATTTAGACTGGATTCTTTACAAAGGTCAGCATATTAGTCTCACAATAAACATGTGGCTCAAAGACAGACGTACTGATCGATGGATGCATCCCAACTTAAACGCCAAACACGATTAGTGGACAGAACAGGTTTAACAGGGGAATGCACAGGTGCACAAAGACTGTCATACAAGACAGAACAAGAAACTTTAGTTTCCATTTAAGCTTATAAGAAGCTGGGAAAAGCACATTTGTTTATGACTGATTCCATGTTTATCCTGCATAGTGTGCATTTATACGTATGTGCATATATATTGCATTTTGCATTTTTGAGTCTTCTTAAACACATTGACAAATGCTTGAGGAGAGTTCCAGCTCTCTGCAAGTTCATTTTCACCCTTTTCTGTGAAGACTATAAAGCCAAAAATTTCTGGGAGGTAGAAAATCAATTTGAAAGCTTTTTTAAAATGTTTGTAGTGTTGAGAATACTGGATTCATGTTTCATTCAACTGAGTTCACTTTAATGACCACACAGCTCTCCTGGTGGAATCTGTTAATGGGGCCGTTTGTAACAGCAGGTATCCGTCACCGTCACTGTGGTTGAAAACATAGCAACACCATTCAGACTCAGTCATTATTACTTGCAGCATGCTCTTTAAACTAAAACTAAATTATTCATGTGTTATTGTTTCTGTTGGTGGCGACACAGAAAAAGCATGCCTGCTTTTTTTTCCCTCTGTTTTGTGCCCACATCCACACGTGTTAGGAGCGTTATGTGTGGCCATTGTCATATTTAGGGACATTTTGACATGTAGGGGTTTGACCCAACAACTCTGCTATGCCGACTTCCATTTTTTTCCCCCACAGGTTTTTCCACATTAAAAAAAAACATTCTGGGAAAACCTGCATAGCTCCGGGGTGTATGTGCTTGCACAAAGCAATCCAGTCTAATCTGTGGATTTTGTTACAAACTCCTGCGTGCGAGATTTCGAAGAGTATGCATGGCTTCAGAGGGAGCGCGTCGGCAGGCAGATCGGGGCAAAAGGTTGGCGCGTCATAGGGGAAAGGAATTGGAAGTGCAGAGGAACAGCTGTCTAGATGATTGATAGAACAGGTGGCTTAGGGAGAGATGAGGAGGAGAGAGGGGAGCACGCTCATCTGCATTTTATGCCCATCTCGGTGAAATGGAGAGGAAATCAGTCTGGCTGGGAAGAGAAAGGATTTATGATCTCATCAGCCTTGATGGATGGATGCTACCTGTGGTGTATGATCGTTTTCTGCTGCTTTTTTTTTTATGTTGGTTATTTGATATTCTCAAAGCGGTGGACACAGCAAAAACACATTTTGTGATGATGTGCACCTCCAAAGCCAATGGTGGTCAAAAATGTGATATACTCTTTCAGCAAGCGGGGGGATGTTTATTCAAATATTGGCTGTATTCCCAGCAGCAGCAAACGTGTCGGCACTGTGAGAGTTCATCTCTCTTATGAATGATACTCTTTGCTTTGGTGATATTTAAGAGCCTCTGATCAGCAGTTCGCAGGTAGACGCGGCAAGCTGTCTGACTGATCGGAGACGGGGGGGTGGGGGGGACGGGGAGTGGTGTTTCCTCCGCTGGGGATCGTGCTGAGTCAGCGGGCTCCAGGAGGCCGTCATCCATTTGTTAAGCGGCCTGTCACTTCCACTGCCTTCACTGTGGATCCTGCGGGTACTTTTTGTATTGATTTAACAGGGAGCCTTTCTTCATTTTTTAACATAAATGATGGCTCACTCGGCTCGATGCATTGAAGCCAGTTGTAGCCCTCTGAGCCAGCCTCCATCAGTACTCAAAGCACAGGGGTCGCATGAAAATGAGCTCTGGGTGTTAGGAACCACAGTAAATCTACCTCTACCTCATTCTGAAAACTGGCATCCCACACAGAAAAAGACTTTTCTTTTTAAGAAGACAAGATATTAGTGTGATGGAAGCTACTTTTGTGATTTTTCCACTGTGTCTTAAAATAGTTTTTCTGCTCCACTTTTTCTCCACTTCTCCCAAATTCCTGTTACATCAAAACACAAGGCTCCTGGGAGCCAGCAACGCTCCCGAACACAACTTCTCTGTCAGGCTGTGCCGCTTCTGAGACGAAAATCCTCAAGTCCCATGTGTACGCAGACTTATTTAGACTTATTTAAATGGAAATATCGCTGAATTCCAGCATCAGCTTTCTTAATTTTGAATTTTAAAAGCCCTCAGCCTGTTTGGATGTCAGACATTAAAAAAACTAGCCACTGGTTGGGACTCAAATCAGCAGTTTTGGGCTCAGAAAAAGGTTTTCATGTCTAACAAGTAGCGGAAGAGATTCAAACATTTATTACGACTCACCGTCCGCTATCCGATTAATAAGAATAATTTGCAGCAACTGATGCTTCTGAGTATATTTAGTTGTCCTTCTTTTTGTTTAAATATTGGACAACATCAGGGTTTATTATAATCTCCTAACATTGGTTGTCGTAGTTAACACAAACTCCACTCTTGTCCACAAAAACGGGCTGAAAAAAAGGAAGAAACTACTCAATAAAAAGTTAATTTCCTGCTCGGCAACACAGCAGACCGCTGTGGTAATGTTCAGCTCCACAGAGGGAACAGAATGAAGGGAGAGGACAAGTTTGGGAGCACCCAGTGGGACAGCTCTTATGAAAGTCTGACATTTATAAGAGAAAGCAGATGTACAATAAAGCAATTTGGATGCAAGTCAATTTGTCGGTCAGTGCAACATCTCAGACTGAAGGCTGGAGTTTACATTTGAAAACTGTTTGTGATTAGAAGTTTAATCCCTCCAAAGCCATAAGAACAAGATTCCTTGATTTTGTGTTGTTTTTTTCTTGCAGTGGATCAATTAATAAAGGCTTTAATGCGCATTAGTCCTGTAAAATTCACTTCTACTCTTGTTCTGAGACAGAACACCTCAGGGTATCTTTGAATTCATCCATACCAGTCACTGTAATAAATGGCTGAACAAAGCTCAGTTCGCTTATCATTTATTAGCATTTGCCCAGCAAGGCACAGTACATTATCAAAAGTGAGATTAATTAGTGACCTGCTGCGTAACGATAAACTGTCATCATGCGAGATGAAGCAGCTCAGTAACATGTTGTTGTCCAGTTACATCATTCTTCCCCCGAGCCTCTGTAGACCAGACTCCGTGCTCCTTAACATGCAGCAGATGCTCTTTCTGCCAAGAGGATGATTCTTTATTAGACTGATGCAACTGCGATCCAGATCTGGCAACAGATTTTAATTATTGGCCCTGTGGAAATCTACTTTCTTCTTGATTTGTGAGAAAAAGAAACTTCCTGACTTATTTAAAAGCTGTGCGCATTCCTGAGCTAAAAGCTGAGAGCTGTAAATGCTGGTTTGACTCTCAAACTGAAATGTTAATTAGGTTAAAGATCCTGGATTGTGAAAATGCTTTTTTTTTTTTTTTAAATTGTGTTTTGTGTTCTTTTTAAATAAACTCTGTGGTGTAAAATAATAGCCGTGAACATGCAAAGTCACTTCTGCCGTTTCAGCAGCCCTCCCACAATTGCAGATGGCCTCCCAGCCATCTGCAGCCATCTGCAAGCCAGTACGAATTTTATCCACCGCAACTGGATCTCCAATAGCCATCAAGCTAGAATTTGTGCATCTCGGCCCACTCACTGCCTGCTCCTTCCAAACTGAGCTTTAAATGAATGTAGCTGAATAAGAAGATACGCTACAGTCCCCTACAAGACAGATAGCTCAGTCACTCAGATGTCTCAGCTATGAGCAGAGCACATCACACGTTCTGCTGTTACCTACATGAGTAAGTGAAACACTTTTTCTATTTTGTTGTGTATGCCATGGTTCTCTTGAATGGCATGGTAGTGCGGTGGTTAGCACTGAATTCAGAGCAAGGTTCTGGGTTCAAAGCTCCTGCTCTCCACCTTTCTGTGTGGAGTTTACATCTTCTCCCTGTGGCCAAAGTAGAATAAGCTCTTAAGCCTAAACAAAACTGGCCAGTGCATGTGTGATGACGTGTTCAAGGTAGTTTTGCATGCACACTTATTTTGTGTATAAATTAACAACATTTCCATGCACATGTTAGTAAATGGGGCAAAGTGACTGACTGTAGGAAAACTCCTTGCGTTAGCATGTTGTTGCCCTTTAGGTAGATGTTTTTTGGGGTCAGGGAGTTTGCTGTAATCTCAATATAACCTGGGCCAATCTAACTTGCTGATGAAATGAAGCAGAATGGTGGATGAAGATATGGTAGCATTTCCAGTTGCTACAGTACTGTATGCATGAATTATGAAATGTGCACTTGGGACCAGCGGTAGTGCAGATCATGCATAAATGCAAGAGCAAGCTGGGCCTGTGTGAGTTTTTGAGAGTGTGAGTACGAGCGGTTCACTGAAGGACGGCCTCCGCTCCAGCCCACATGCTCTCTTAAACTTCTCTATAACAGCCTGGGCCATATGGACGTGTTTCAGTATGGGAAGTCCTCTATAGTATGTTAGAAAGTAGCTACAAAAGGGACATTATAAAGTAGAGGAAGGTTTGTAATTGTAATTTAATACAAATGTGCCAACTCACAAGTTATGTGGGATGAGTCATCCAGTTCAAACTGGATTGGATTGTTGGAAGTGGCTCGCTCACTGATTAAATCATTTTCATACTCTTTTAGGCTAATTAATTTTAAAAGACAGCATCAGTTCATTAACCCAACATTTCCATAATGCAACAATCTGTTATATTTTTCCTGGCAAACAGCCTTGTTATCAAGTGCAGTTTAACTAATCCAGGCTAAAATGGTCCACTTAATCAGCTGATTTGAGTCAGATTTATTGAACAGAATTGTGCTTTTAGTTTTAGTAAAAGCAACACAGTCAGAGAGGACAAAGTCATGATCAGCATTCATATTGCAGGCTGAGTGCTGATGTCACATGATGCAGGTGTGTTAGTTATTAGGAGTCACTGTGAGAAATGCTGCGATCAAGATTAAGCAGATTTGATTGATGGCTGAATTTCAAACTCCAGTGACTGCTTTACAAAATAATTACTTGTTATTAATATGCTTATTATAACTTCAAATGACTGATTGTTTTAATCAGCATTATTGTAATCTGTGTTCACTATCATTGCAATTACTGATTCAGTAACAAACCACCACAATCTCACAGTAAATGTTAGTTATTCCACAGAAAGTTTTATTTATTTTTTTTGTACTCTTTATTCACTCCAAAATAACTTGAACATCAAATTTTGTCTTACAAATGAAGTCCAGGCTTCTCAATTGAAACATTTTGTTATTTACATTCTATGATGCTGATGTCACTGTCACAGTGTTTGCATACAACAATATTAAATAGTAATGTTAGGATATTATTGTTTATGGTTTATGACTAAGGTGTATTATCTCGCTTAACGTGTTTATTTACCATAAATAGCATGCTGATAAGAAATTTCAGTGCAGCCACATATATGTGTGGTCACATGGTCTCGCTCTCTTTCTTCCTCTATCTCAATTGTGCTCTGGTACTGATTGATTTAGTGTGAATCTGTAGTAGAGCCAGAACAATTTGTTAGAAGGCCGGTATTATTGGCTGATTTTAGCTATTAGCTGATCTGTCTGTATCAGCATTTATAACAGCTGATGAATGAAAAAAAAAATAAATAAAGAAGAGACACCCTTTACGAGTGTATACATTGCATAGTTCGTGCACCAGAGGGTACTCTGCAATGTCACTGTTGGCAGTACATTTGGAACGCCACAAACAACGACCATATATCCTAATGAGAGCAAAGTCTGGCTGAGCGTAAATCAGTAACTACACATAACAAATTTTGAACATTAAAAAAAAAAAAAAAAAAAGAATTTTTAATCACCAAATATTAGCATCAGTGTTACAAATCCTATATTGTCTGGGCTTTGCTTGATAGTACTGATGTACTCAGTCATTACCCTCAAACGTTTGGTGTCAAACCCTAAACACAATAGCCTCGGATGCTCGATACTGTTGCATCTCCTTACTTTATTCTAAAATTAATAATACGTTTTTTCCTTCCAGAATAATATTATTTTCCCTTTCATGATTTATACATCCAAAGATGCCACAAATACAGTTGCTCTTACAGAACAACTGTAACCTTCAGCCTAGAGCTAATATCGTCAGACGGTGCCCAACCTTCACTGGGTGCTTTAACCCTTAATCATAACACCCTCCAGTTGGCAGGTCCACAGTGGTGGCCAAATCACTGCCCACCAGCTCCAGGCTTCCAGTTCTCCTCCTCCCTTTTATACCCGAACCAGCAAGAGGCTCTTTCTGCTGCTTCCCCAATCTTGCGCACACTTGTCTTCCGCTTGTTCCCAAAACTCTGAGTGCAGTGAGCACCGTCCACAATGACTGTGCTGGGAACCCTCTGCACCCCACTTCTACAGGAAACAGCCATGCTTGCCACCCTTTCTCACTACATTCCTTTCATGAGCGTCATCACAGCCTTCTTCCCATGGCACAGTTAATTCTATGAGGATGACCTTCTTAGCTAGCTCTGACCAAATTAAATGTAGCATTTAGATCTCAGAGAATATCTGTGTTTTTCTCTTAAATTGACCATTTGAATTCCAGAGTATTTTCTTGGACTCTTCCCCCTCAGCTGGCTCTGCAGACGTCCTGTTACGCCATTGTGGAATTTGACAACCAGATTTCTGGTGTTTTTACAGCCCTAATGACATTAGCTTTTTTTTTTTCTGTAACACATATTTTATTTATCATCTAAATTCAACATTTTGTCATCAATACTTAGATAAAAGCCATCAGTTTGTATATTAAAGTCAGTCTGTGTGGGGTTCATAAATCATGACAGTCATGATTTCGCTAACTGTGAGTTAGCCTCTGACTGAACTAAAAGCATCAGGAGTACTTCAAGAGAAATCCTCAATCTGAACAGATGCTTCATTCAATTTACAGTACACAGTGGAAATGACAGCTTCCATGTACATTTTAGGTAATTAATTTTACTAGTTTGAGTAGGTGGACTGATAAAGAGCTACTAGATGGGTAAGACATACACAGATGGAGTCTTACTGTATGTGGGCTGTGGTGTTATTATAGCAATGTGAGGGACTACAGTATTTTCTTTAAAGGTTCTTTAAAAATGCTTCTCCCGCCCGCTCCCTCTCCATTTCTTTCGCACTCCCCCATCCTCTCATCTCACACTCTCCCATCATCTCCCTCTCTCTTCGTCTCTCCTGCAGTGCTGTGAATTTTTTTGATGTAAAAAGATCAACTGTAATTTCTGGTTAGTGCCTCTTTGTGCGCCAATTAAGCTCTGTTGTTTGTTGGAATGCCAAGCCTAGGTTTGTTCTAATGAGCAAACGCGCTGATTAAGTTATGGTCTCTCTTTTTCCACTAAATTTATTCATTGCTTCCTTCCAGATTTTAAACAGCCTACTTTTCATCTATTTCTTATTAGCAGCTGCTTTCAAAGCCAAGAGACAAAATAAGACAAATGCCACTGCTGGGATCTTTTGCAGGGATTCAGGAGGGAGGACAAGCGGAAGGTTTGACACAAAAGTATCAGATGCGCTATAATTCAATTACAGCATCCACTGAGAGAGAAGAGAAACGAGAAACTTTGCCTGGGGTTTCTTTCTTTTGACTCCTCTTCGCCCCCACACCAGCAGCAGCAGCCTATTATGTGAGCTGGATAAACACCTCTGGCCTGGTTCTGAGGATGTCATCATTAAAGTGGGCTTTGAGGGATCCCGTAGATTTCAAACCAGCTGTTTGATCCTCCTGTCTGATCTGATCCGCTTGTGTGATCTATTATGAGCAGTGGAGAGAACAGAGAAGAGGTGGTACTGAAGTTTCTACTTCGATGGAGTTATATAGCACCTAAAATAACCCATCAGATCTTTCTGCCTCCTCTACAGAACCTCATCCAAATTTCAACTGAGTCAGAGAGAAATCATAAAGGAAACAAGCAGGGGGAAAAAAGGACTTTGCTGATACTGCTTGTTGCTCGTGTCGAGTAGTTGATGGTTCTGATGTGAGGTTTTGTAGGCACATGGCAGCAGGCGGCAGCACAATGATGAATCTCTACAAACACTCGGCTTTGGTCAGAGAGGAGCTGTTGGTCTGATCTCTTCGTGGTAGGAAAACAGTGGGAATCAGCCAGGTAATGATTGGCATGTGTTTGCTCGTGTGTGGGTAGGTGATGTTCAGTGCTGCCAGATTGACGCTTGATCGCTTATCATACAGTTCCTGAGTAATTCATAAAGGAAACCCAGTTTATGAGCCCTCATCAGCAGCAGCAGCAGCATCAGCAGCAGCAACATCATCAACTTTTCTTTTACTTTTCTCTTAAAGCATCCTTTGGATTTTTCATTGTTTGTTTTGATGTGAATCAGTGGGACTTGCAGGTCTGCACTGCTTCATGTAATGTTGAGAGATGGGTATTTTTCTCTGAACACTGCCTGAAATAGCAGCTTCTCTCTGTGTCCTATAACCCCCCCATAAGAGTCTCTTCCACATGAGTCACTGTCTGCCTGTGCTGCTCCACCTGAGGGTTTCATAAAGATGATTCTCCTTTGGGATCATACCAGCATGCATCTATTTCCTCTTCCTGAATTGAAACCAGAGCTGTGGTTTATGTCTTTCTCCTGCAGTTCTGGGACCAGAGCCCTACAGAAGATTTTTTGGCAGGCTGGCAGGTACCTCAGGCAGTTTATATTCACACAGACTTCTGTTCATAGACTGAAATAAATCTTTTTTTTTTTTTCTAAAATTCTCAAAAAATGGAAAACATGATGGAACATAATGGATTTTACTGTGCAAAAAGCTCCAGTAATTTCTCTCTGGAGTAATCTTTGGTCTTATTTTCTCTTCTGTCGGTGTGGAAATGTTTATGCTGCCATTTTTTTCCCTTTGAACATCAATGATGAGCAGCACACAAATGATGTCCTTCCTGCTACTGAATTGTTTTTGTTGGTTACATAATTAATTTACGTTGAAGCTAAGAGGGTGTAAAACAAATGTGGGAAAATTACGTGTTGCAAAGATGAAATGTTGAAATCGTAAATGAAAATGTATAGACAGGAGTAACCAGTAGACGGTGGAGTTCTCTAAAGTCTTTTCATCGCTCTCAAATCATTTAGAAACACACTTACTCTCACAATACCTGCTCATAGTTTTAATAAATACTGTAATTTGCTTGCTTCAGACTCGCTGTGATATTGTGTTTGCAGTGAAGTTAGTGATTTGTTTATAGTGACAGGTCGAAGTTCATCTTTGGCTCATTGATGAACAATCATTTGGATTTATTCATCAGCCCCAGAGCCCACAAGCGAAATCTCCTTGGTCTCCAGGTGGTGCAGCAGGTGGTAGTTAGTGGCCTGGCAGGGATGCAGCTGCCTGCAGCTTTGGGCAAACTGGAACCAGGCCAACTACACTGGAGCGCTGTTAGCTTGACCAGATTTACCCCTTAAAAAATGTGCTGAGTCCCAAGAGACTCCCACGGTTCATGGCAGTAGACCAACCACTGCTCCAATGGTGGCATAAAACTATCTTTTTTTATGATTCAGTGGGTAATTCTGAGAAATATTACAAGTGTGTCAGTGCTGCAAACTACATTTTTCCAGTCACAGTAATAAGGGTATGTGCTGTCAGATATTATAAAGTTAATGCACGAGGTGGATTGTATTACCTGTAGCAGCTTGCTACTGCATGGGTATGTGGTGTCACTCAGTTTCTCAGTCACTCTGCCATCATGATGCTAATTTCAGCAAATTTAAGCTAAGATGCGATGACAGAAATTCCCAGCTTGAGGCAATAGGTACAGCTGTGGTCAAAAATGTATGTACATGGGCATGAATGTCATGGTGTTGTGGCTTTTAATTATTCATTTACTAGAAGGATTGTACAGCGTACATCTTTAAAGTCATTTAAAAGCAAGAATTGAGTGCAGAAGTTTGAATTTAGTTTGGATTTTCTCTAATCCACGCATGGTCAAAACTGTAGATACACCCAATGAGCCCAAACATACATCAAAACTGGTTTTGGAATGGAAAAAGCAGGCTAACATTAAACTACTGGAATGGCCTTCCCAAAAACCCGACCTCAACCCTTTTGAAAATTTGTGGACTATACTTAAAAGCTTGGTCCATACCAGGAGACACCAATTTGAGTGAACTCTACCAATTCTGCTATGAAGAGGAGTCCAGTATCCAGCCAGAATGAGGCCAGAAGCTTGTTGATGGCTACGAAAAAGCATCTCATAGAGGTGCAACTTTCTAAGGGACATAGCCAACCGCCAGAAGAGGCCCAAAGCAAGGCAAGGAAACCAGAATACCTGCATCACAAAACTCACCGAGGCAATACGCTGGAATTTGGAACGTTACAATACATATCAAACAAGCTATTAGGAGTCCGAGGACTCGTCATCTTGAAGCGCTTGACAAAGGGACCCCAGTTCTTTGTAAATTTATGATGAGAGTTTGCTATTTAACCAAATATTAGTGGGGGTGTATAGTTGAATAGCTTTGACCCTGTGTGGATTAGAGAAACTAAATTCAAACTTGTGCCCCCAATTCTTGTTTTTTAAAGTCAATAAAGATGTCTGCTGTTCCACCCTGAAAAAAAAAAAAAAACAGCTTAAAGAAATAGTTATTAAATTAACAAATTACAATGACATCTTGTATGCTGTATGTTGGTCTCTATGTACAACTTTACAACAGAAATATACAGTTCACAGTCTGGTGGAGACTGAGCAAATATATTCACAGTCTGGTACAGAAAACGTTTTAGTCTTTATAGGTAAAATCCCCCTCATGACAGCTGGGGTTAATTTATTTGTAACTCATCTCTTTAAGTTTTATTAATTATGTATTATTATGAGTGTGAGGAGGTGACCGCTAGCCGTCCACCACCTTTGCTCTTTTGAGCCACAGAACTTGACCTTTAGACTGTATGTGTGCCGTTTGGGTAATTTGTAGCTTACATTTTTTTAATGTTGCTGCAACTTAGCAGGCATCGCCTCTGATACAGCGGAAGAATCAGTGGATGCAGCTCGCTAACTGAGCGTGTTAACTAAAAACCAAATATGGTCACTTCTTGCTCCAAAAAGCCAAAATTTTAAAGTGAGGCTAAGAATGGGAGCCCACAAACCAGTGGGTGACGTCCATCTTTAATACAGTCTATGCTTTGAACCAACTTCTTACCCTGAACTGTGGTCCAAATCAAACATCCCTGCATACCAAATACACTACATGTTCCTCAAAGTTAGCAGTAAAATGTTTGGTGTATGTTTTCATGTCTCATCAGGGGTATTTCCTGCATGGGCCCATACTGTATACAGCCCATCTCAGTTCATTCAGCTGTGTGTGTGTGTGTGTGTGTGTGTGTGTGTGTGTGTGTGTGTGTGTGTGTGTGTGTGTGTGTGTGTGTGTGTGTGTGTGTGTGTGTGTGTGTGTGTGTGTGTGTGTGTAAAAGCAACAGCGTCTCAGTGATTTCCACTGTTTTTATTTAACATGACACCGAAGAATCAACACCACATTAAAGCATTGCTTTGCAGCAGGGAGTGCAAAAACTACATATGATGAAGATGAGGGGCCTTCTTGTGCCCCTGAGTGGCAAAAAAAATGAGAGAACTGATCTCATTAGTGACAGTTAGAAACATGTTAAATACCCAGACAGAAAAGTAGTGTAGCAGCTAGTATATTTAAACATTTTGCAGGCTGTGTACTGACAAAAAGCATAAAGGAAAAACAGCCTCAGTACGTCTGTGAGATTAATGCAGAAACTTGGCTTTTTCAGACAACACAAAATTGTGCTGAAACTCAGAAATCTACCCCCTGGAGCACAGATTTTGAATTATTTATCTATTACATTTTTAAATTATTAATTTTAATGTCATTACTTTGATTAAAATTCTCCACATCTCCCACCACATAATGACATTAGAGTTGGCACTTAACCTTACGCACTTTGCTATCATAAGAAAGTCTAATGCAAAGTTTTGTAAAGTTAATGGAGAGTTCTGAACCAAGAAGAATCTAGAAAAGATGAGCTCGAGTTTGCACATAATGAGCTGAGTTGTGGTTATGAAAGAACCTGGCAACAAAAACAAATATGGATCCAAATACTTAAGAAACTGCATTTCTCCACCCCAAGGTTTTTTTATTGTACTTTGTGCTTCTTCTTGATCATGTCATGCCATGAAAGAATGTGGACTCTCTGACATGCGTCTGTGCATCAGACAGCACACTGCAGTGATAAATTTGAAGAATGGGCAGAGGACATGAAGCTGAAACAGTGGAGGGATTTTCCATTTAAACTACTGAGACCACACAGACATTAGAAAAGATGTGTTGCTGTTGGTCGGCCTTTGTAACCTTGTGAAGGAATGAAAGCATGTGTGAGGTTTCTTTCCTGCAAACCACTGCTGGGATACAGAACAGGAGAAACAAATGTCAAAGTACAGAAAATCTATCAAGTTTAGACACTAACATGTCTTTTTGTGTGAGGAAAAACATCTCTCTGAGAATGGATTCTCTCATGTTCCTGAAGAGTGGATTACAGGGGGCTGACTTCTGGACGGACAATAAACACACACACAAAAAAACAATTTAAAGTCTTTTTCTGCTACTACTAAGATTGAAGATTTCATTATTGTTTGTCCTATAATGCACTCCAGTCGACCAAGATTTTCTTTGGTTGACTAAAGCTCAGAGTAGCGTGGTTTTTGACCAAGCTGGTGTCCCCAGTTTGTGCCTCTTCCTTATTAGCATTACATTTGAGTCGCGCTGGTGGCCACTGATTTCTTGAGGAGTTTGAAAGGCCAGAGCCTCGACAACCAGAAAACAGCTGAAGGCTCACGGCAATGTTGATCCTCAAAAACTCTTTTAAACCAACTGTATGAAAAAAATATTCTATCTGCTCCATGCTACTTGCAACTTTGCAGCGCTTTCTTGCACGGATTAGTCAGGCGGTTATCTTTGAGTATGATGTAGCATCAGAAAAGAGTGAAACACCCCATCAGCTGCCAATTAAATTCCTTGTAATCTAAACACCCCCACCCCCACCCCCAACTTCACCTCTAGTGTCACTGTGACATGCTTCATTAACTGTATGAAACAAGCTGTTTTAGCTCCTCTCTCTTTGAGGCCATCCTCACTGAAATACAACTTTGTTTTCATTGGCTGCCCCTTTCAAACAGAAGGTTTGGCATCATAGAGAGCCAAGAGTAGAAAGAAACCATCTGAAACAGAGTGTTTACAGCAATCTGAAGCCTGAGCTTTGGGCTCAAAGGGACTGTTTGCACATACAGTGACCTCATTATTTAAAACTTGTTTTATATGAGCATCTACCAGTGTAAGAATACTTATATAGGACAGAAAATAAGGAGGAACATTTAGATCGCCTTAAATGCATTTTGCTATACACATCAGTGATGTCCAGAGGATGCCGTTATCAGGTGAAATTTTCAGTTTGTCCATTTGTGCCATGTGCTAAAGAGCAAATATTCACATGTAAAACAACCTGAATCTATTTTTGCAGTCTTTATCCATCATTTCTATGTCAGTAACCTACATCTGCACTGTACATCACTGCCCAAAACATGTATCCATCTCATATTCTGCTAGTCATCCCTCTTTAACAACAAGTGGTTTTCTATGGCTGATAATATTTTGTACATTTTACAACACTATGCTTCCGCCTCATAGCCTTACAATAGGAATTCCCCTCTGAACATGCATGCTGTACTCTCTATGACTCTCTGTGTGTGTGTGTGTGTGTGTGTGTGTGTGTGTGTGTGTGTGTGTGTGTGTGTGTGGGTGTGTGTGTGAGAGGGTTCAAGAGGGAAAGCATGCACTCCCATGTCCTCCTAAGTGCTCCTGAATGTCACATCCTATCTGCAGCCTGTCCCTGAGGCACAAATGGACACTCCATCCACTTGTCAGGTGATTAATCTCCGCTCCTCTCTCTCCCGCGTCCCCTCTCCATCTTGCATTCACTCTGTACATACACCTTCATCGGCCATTCACTGGACCACCACACACACACACACACACACACACACACACACACACACACACACACACACACACACACACACACACACACACACACACACACACACACACACTTATCCAAATAACACTCCCTTTCTCAGTCACTTCTCAGTGAAGATCAATGAGGGGACGGATGCATAATTCAGCGCATTGCCTTAGAGGTGGGGGGTCGCTTTTCTGTATTAGTGCTCAGAATGGCAGGATAATCGGGGCTCCTCTGGAAGATGATGAAGTTACACGACAAGCGCAGAGGACAGCACAGGTGAAAGGAAACAGTTTATGGAAAGAGGAGTGGACAGGTGAAATCTCAGCTGATTCCTTATCCACGTGTCTGATAGCTGAAGCAGGAACACCTCCGGTGGTTCAGAGAGGCCCTGGGAAGCTGTCTTACAGTTCTAATGGGACTCTCAAGGCAGAACATGTCAAGGCTGATGCTTTAGTGCGACTGCCAGGCTTTGCTGAATGCTGATTACTGACAGGAGGGCTGAGGCAAGTGCACAGAGGATGAGACAGTAGTTGAGTGTAGATGATATACCTGTACAGGTTCACTACAGTATATACTAAAGCACACACACACACAGAACAGAGCGCTCCAGCAATATGGTAAACTCGTCACGTCTGCTTATTGCTGGATCTGCAGTGCTCTCGCTTCACCTCTTGTCCTCCATAAAGGCGAGGCATTCGATTGTAAAGTGGAGGAGTTATTTCTGTCAAGGGCCGGCGCTGAGCATTAACTGTCTCCTCCGCCTGGCGCTTCTGAAGAGCAGAAACCCTCCATTTTCCACAGCCCCCACGCTGAAACATTTTGCCCTTCCATCCAGACTTGGAAAGGCAAAGTGCGTTTAATGAGACATGCCTCGCCATCTCCATCTTGTAACTCCCCATTGAGGAGACAATGAAATTTCATTGGCCCGTACAGTGTAATCCCTGACTTCCATAATGTAATTCGAAATCAAAGAGTCCCCTTCATGATGTTCCTTTATTACTCAAAGCAGCTGGATGGCATTTTTTTTTGTGTTGGAGCAAGTTATTGGTCTCTAACAGGCTCAGGATGTGATCATTTATTGTGGGAAACCAATAAAGCTTCTTTATGATGGTTCCAGGTAGTCTTACATTTGTATCATTGCCTGTAGCCTTCAGTTTTATCAGCATTGTAACACTTGTATGGTTATATTAGAGGCTGCTCCGGGCCAGTTAGGAGTATTGCGGGATGAAATGGTGCTCGTGGGTTATTCTCCATATTAATTATGATTGTGATGTAGAAGTTGTGCCTTCAGTGCTTCAGTGTACCTTAAGTCACAATATCCTGAGAGGATTCATTTCCAAAACAAGTTTTCAGAGCGCAGCAGAGTGGAAGACAAAGATTAAGACATGTCTGCTCGCCTCATTTTGTACTCTGCTCAAAATATATATATTTATTTTTCCCCTCATCACAATTTTCCACTCTTTCAACCCTCTGTATTTCTCTCTCCCAGCTGTTGCAGCGGCTCGACCAGTTACTCACACATAATTACAATCTATTTAGGAAGAATCAGTGAAAAGACCGGCACTCTTAGCAGCTCATTTTCTACTAAATTAACTTGTACTTAGAACGACTCAAGTACAATCCTCCTAAATATTTCTGCATTGTCTCGAAGTAAAATAATAATTTTTTTCCCCCTCGTTAGAGCACGCATGAGCACGGTGTTGGAATTTGATGAATTGGGACACTGTTAATTGAAATGTTGGTTGTTTTCTGTAAAAACAGCCGTGCAGTGCTCTGATAGCCTTTATTAGTCTCTGGGCTGTGTTTAAATGGCACACAGAAAATGTCATGTGTATAAATCTATTACTGCTTGCAGATAAATAAGCCAGTGGAAAATGGGGGAAATACACAAATGAGCTTGATTTACAGCTCAGTTATTTAGATTCAGATTCAAGACTTTACAACAGTTTTTTTTTTTTTTATGGTAATCATCATTATTGAACTTAATTCATCTGATTATAAGTTCATAACACGTCTTTTCTTGTTTAGTAAAAGCATACCTGATGCAGCTGCACATGGCTGTCCTCGCTCTCTGTCTTTACTTTCCTATATGAGACGTGATGTACCTCTGAGTGTTATAGTGAATTGAGAACAGCAGGGTGGGAGGTACGCTGCACACTTTGAGCCCACGGGGCACGCCGAGATCAAGCAGTGGAGAGAAACGAGGCATTCCTCTGCATACATGAATATCAGTCTAGTCAGAGGGGAAGATGAACAAAGGACACTGACGTTAATGCCTTATCTGGATTTGTAAGTGCATCTTATCTATTCTTCTGTTGCTGACATGCAGGCATACAGTAAAATATGGCAGCAATTGTTAATGGCACGTAAGAAGCATCTACAGTATATTCAGCATGTGTATCTTAACAATTGATCACATGACTGCTTACATGTGAAATGGGTTGTTGGAATTGATCAGGGCTGATAATTATCCATAAACTTATATACTGTTTATGAGAAATCCATAAACAGTATATAAGGGGATAGATGTAGCTACAGTAGAAGTTCCTTAAAGCTGTAGTCTTTCAAATGGCCAGCAACAGGCAGCTACCCTGGTTGCAAAAAGAATTACACAAGCAAATGAATGCTTAATTTATTGTTTATGTGATGATGAAGGCTAAAAATTTCAACTTGAGGTTTCAGAATGGGAGCTCCCTAAACGATGGGTGAAGTCACTGTGGCTACATCCATCTTTTACAAACAGTCTGTGGGAAGTGAAGCTTCACTGGATAATATCACGTGACATTGGTGTCATAGTGTTTGTTGCTGTAGCAAAGCAGCTGATTTTAGCGGCAGTCACACATGCCTAGAGACAGGTCAGTGACACACTGGCAACCTCCAGTTGCTTGGGAAAAATGTGTATTCCTTGACTGGTTGGAGGGGGGTTGCTGGAAGTTGCTGGCTGTCACTGGGGGACATCAGTTGCAAAGAAGGGGCTATGATTGCTTTGGCCACTATCAGATCACCATGGTTGTCCATAGTTTGCATGGAAGGCACCAATTTATCAGCCAACACTCACCAACTACTTGCTTACAGTAGGTTCATTCCTGCTCAGCCCTTATGTTAGCCCCAGAGGTTACTGCTTGCTGGTAGTGCCTTCTGCACTGCAGGCAGCACACTCAGCTAAACCAAACTAGTATTTCCATTGTTGAGGACCATTTCCTTCTCCTGTGTGCTACATGTAAGAAAAGGCAACTGCAGCCGATGTCCTGACCTCTTTTTTTGACATTATCCAAACTTAATGTGTAAAAATGTAAGACTCAAATTGACAAGTTTGCATGAGACAGTGCCTGCAGCCCGTTCAGGTTGCATGGGTAGTCCACAGCTCCTCCTGGATGCCATATTCATACATGCTGTCACGAGAAGGTGTGCTGTGTTGCCCAGCACGGCCTCAAGAGTGTGAGGGAGATACGAGGAGATGGAATGAGGAGAGCTGGACAGGACTGCAGAAGGGCGTGAACCCAGCAGAAGGACCAGTATCTGCTCTGTTGTGTGAGGAGGAGCAGGAGGAGCACTGCCTGTGCCCTACAAAATGACCTCCAGCGGGCCAATCGTGCATGTTTCTGACCAAACTGTCAGAAACAGACTCCATGTAGGTGTAAAAAAGGTGTAATAAGATAAAGTCACTAATGAGTTTTCTTTCCACGTAATTAAACTCTGTAAGATTAGGCTTAAAATGCTCCCTTTAGATAAAAAATGTTTATTATATTTAAAGGAAGTATCAGTACTTACTTCTTTACCTGATGAACATGAAAAATCGACATCGGTAACTTCAGGAGAAACAAGCTTATGATTACAACAGCTGTGTTCCAGCCACATCGGGTCATTCGTCACTTTTTAGTGTTCTCTGCAAACAGCTTTGGAACTCATTACCGCTGCAGTCTGAGCTGCTTGAATCCTTCATGTATTTAGTTATTTCTTTCTTTTTTTCCTGTATCTGCAGCATTTTATTTAAATGCTCAAACCATTGAGGATGTTTTCTATATTTTCTTCTAGTTTGCTCGTGGTCTCTGGGGAGCTGTGCATGACAAAGGAAGGTCTAAGTGTCCAGATGCTGCTCTGCTGGAGGACTGAGATATTGTCACTGTGCTTAACAATGATGACATTAGACCTTAAATTAAATTTAATGAAACCTTTAATGTTTCTTAGAATGATTTGCAATAAAATCACTTATCTGCCAAGGGAGTTCCTTTTTATTGCTTTATAGCTGTGTTCAAGGTGCCCTTGAGCAAGGCACTTAGCCTACACTTCTTAAGGAGCTAAGTCATATGTAAATGTATGCCAGTGCACTGTTTATGTATGCTGTCTATTTGTGAAGAAGACCACACATGCTCAGTAGACCTGGACAAATAAAGGTCAAAAGAATAATGATCCTCATTGCCACCAACATTACAGCACTTCAGTATTTCCCTGCTCCCCTTTCTGCCTTTCTGCCAAACACCCAGAACAAGCTAATTAAATCTTCTGTCAGGCATGGAAATCACTCTGCTTTCATCCTCCCTCCATTCACGTCAGTCACATCAGGAACATGCATAATGACACGTGTTTTAGGGCTGTAATTCCCCTGTGAATGTTAGACATTTTCCTCTGATCGCCCCCGCCCGCATGCTAATCACTGATGTGGCGCTGTTTTCAGACTGCTGTCTGTGTGCCGTGCTTGTCGAAAACGGACACCTTTTAAAATGTGGATATAGGAGGGTGTGTGTGGTGGCTTTCTTGAAGCTTGAGAGTCAGTTTGAGAGGCTATGCAGATCAAACAGCACCACAAACACACACACACACACAGGTTGTGGGAACTTGCTCTCATGCACACACGCACACACATGCGCACACATGCATGCACGCAGACACACACACACACTCTATCTCAGGGCTAATGCACTGTGTAGCTTTCAAACTTAGCGGCCACTTTCTAGCTGTCTCTAAAAGTAGAACCAGAGGACAGGTGAGCACAACTGATCCCAGTGAAAAACAGTTAAAACATTCACAGGACATCAGACAAAGAGCCAAACCTCCCCAGGACTGAATGCAAAGGGTCTTTGTACAAATAATATATATATATATATATATATATATATATATATATATATATATATATATATATATATATATATATATATATATATATATATATATATATATATATATATATATATATATATATATATATATATATATATATATATATATATATATAGGACTGAATGCAAAGGGTCTTTGTACAAATAATATATATATATATATATATATATATATATATATATATATATATATATATATATATATATATATATATATGTGTGTGGTTTATCAGAAAAATTGTGGAGGAGTGTCTTCTCTCTATTGGCCTTCTGCCTTTGTTTTGCTTCTCTTGCTCTCAGCATGTGTGCGATTAAGTGAAGGTGTAATGAATAGGGACAGTGCCCTCTTGTTTGGCCTTGGAGTGCTGTTTTCCAGCTGAGAGAGCTAATAACCTGTTAGTGGGGATTAACTGTGAGATTACACAATACCAAAGCAAAGACTTTTAGCTTTGGGAAATGGTTTCAAATGTAGCAACAAATCCTAAATCTTTGACAGTGAGGAAATGACAGGAGCTTTCCACATTTGCTCCCGCTGTCCAAAATGTGGGTTAATCACTGTGGTCCTCGGGGCACTTGCAGGTTATTAGGTGAAGTGAAAATGAAATTGTTGTGTGTTTTTGTTTCTTCCTCAGACCAGTGCGGTGCTGTGTTCTGGAGGCTGTGCTCTGCTGGCTGTCAGCTCCCTGTTGGCCATCATCACCATCTTCCTGCCCAGTGGAGGATGTGAGAGAAGGATCTGCACCCTGGCCGGATACATGCAGATGGCTGCAGGTCAGTAGAGACGTGAACACACATATCAATATAGTAGTATACATACCAATCCATAAATAGGGATATTTTTGAGATGAGGGGCTTCATTCTTATCTAGATAATGGAAAAAAAAAAACAAACTTTTATTTCAAATTATTTAATCTTTTTGCCTCATGCTATGAGACATCCTTCACTGCTCCATCCTGTACTATTAGAGCCACTCTGTAACGAGCACTGATAGTGCTGCCTGTTACTGGGACTATAAAAAACAGCTGACTTTGCCCATCAATCAAAAACAACAGCAAAACAAAAGACACAACTTGTGGACAGCTGCAGCTAGGCAACTACAGTCTGCATGGCGAGACTGAGGCAGTGAAATGAGTGCAAGGATAGATTTAGAGCCTGCGGTAAAAAGACAATTATGCCTCCTTAACACAGGTCATTGGCTCAGAGCTACATGTGACTTACCAGGCCGCTGCTTTCACTCTAACCGAGACGTGGTCCCGTAAACAGAGAGCAGTCTTGTCGGCACTAGAGCTTAATAAACCAATAACATACCACAGCTGATGTCGCTGATTAGCACTGGCCTTCACACTTCTTGCTTTGTGCATTGGACCATTTTAATGGCGTGTGGTAGAAAGGTGAGGTATTTTTCTGTAGTTGTGTTAGAAGATACTGTTCATGCACTTTATTTACACTAGTGTATTTCCCCTGTATGTGTTAGACCCGCTCTGATACTGTTAAAGACACTTACTGTGGTTCTACTGCTTTTTTTTGCTAAAAATAAAACAGTATTACATACAGTAATCCTGCACACACACACACACACACCAAATTAGGAAGGTGACCATGTAAAAGGTTATACCTGTTAAACATCAGATCAATAGTATTGTCACATGTGTATTTTTGCATCCTAATGTCAGCATTTGGTTCAAATCGTTATCTGCTTTTGTAGTAATGCTGTTGTTACTATGATTTAGTGAAGCCACACAGATGCAAATGCTGACACAGTCACAATCGTTGTTAAATGGCACAGTTACGTGAGACGACTGCAGATAACTTTCTGGTGAGGAGAAAATTAGTGTAATACTCATAGACTGTATATAGACGATGGAGGTATGCTATCTCCATCTTGATCATCTGCAGCCAGAAGTGACCACATTTAGATGACAGAGTGGATGGCTTTATTAGGAGCAACTTCATGTTAATTTAAAGCATGTAATTGATTAGATAAGAGATAAACTTAAACCGCGGCCGGTCTACAGGTCTGTATATAACAAGTAATGCACAGCTCTTTGTTTTGTTATCATGTTGTTTTTTTTTCTTTTTTTATGCTTGGCTCTTTGGTGTTTGCACTGTTTCATTTCTCTCTCACTTTACACTCCTTTTTCTTCTTCTTTTTTTGCACCCAACATGTTTGCCACACGGACATACAGCACACACACTGCCATACAGGATACACAGTCATGCAGGACACGTACACATGCGCACACAAGGTCATGGAGGACACATGCGAGGACGCGCGCACACATCTTTAGTAAACACACAACACTTCACCTGTTAATCTAAACATGAGCACACTCAAGTTTGTCTCATGGAATGTACGCGGAGTTGGTTCAAGGGAAAAGAGAGTGAAAATTATTAATCGGTTAAATGATTTACAGGCTGACGTTGTGTTTCTACAGGAGACACATGTGTCCAGAACATCTGCGCACACACTCTCCTCTCCACAGTTCCCTCACATGTACTCAGCCTGCTACAACTCCAAACAAAGAGGTGTAGCCATATTGATTAACAAAAAGATAAACTGCATCATTAGAAATACTACATCAGACCCAGAAGGTAGATTTATAATACTCAATTTAACTATTCAAAATATAGATTTATGCATTGCTAGTATATATGGGCCAAATGTTGATGACCCCTCCTTCTTTCATACCTTCTTCACTTTACTGTCCGATCACTCTGACACCACACTTATAATAGGAGGAGACTTCAACCTGGTACTTAATGCAGATCCTTTTCTCCCCCCCACCTCTTGTTCTTGCCCCTTCCTTGTTGCCTGTCAGACTTGGCATGAATAACTAAATAAAAAGATAAATAAATAAAAATAAAATTGCAAACATTAACAAGAAGAGCCTATAGGAAACATATAGAGCTGTTCTTGTCAAAGCAAATATGTTTGGTACATCAGTGCATTCGGATCATCATTCCGATTGTGAAAGATGCCAGACATGACAGGCTAAAAAAAAAAAAAAAAAAAAAAAAAAGATGACAGAGTGGATAATTCATCAATGCTAATGCTCGTGAGCTTCCTTAGGTCGCAATCACACAGGCCTATAAGCTGGTTGGTTAATGCCTAAAACCCACCGGTCACTAGGGAAAAATGAGTGTTCCCTGACCAGTCAGCGACTGTGTCCTGGAGGTAGTTTGTTTTTGTGAGGTAAAATGGGTTGCAAAGATGCATGCTGTGCTGAACCAAAAACCTTGTTGGGATTGCTTTGGTCACTAGCAGATTGCCCAAAGACTGCATGGAAGACACTGAGTCATCTGCAAACACTCTCCAACTGCTTACTGAGGGGTAGTGAGACTGTGAAAAAAAATTCAGGTTTCACTACCACTATTTGTGAGTTCAACAGGTTGCTGCTTGCTGGTAGCACCTCCTGCACTTCCTATGCAGGCAGCACTCTCAGCTAAACCAAACTGGTATTTCCAGTGTTGAGAACCATTTCCTTCTCCTGTGTGCTACATGTAAGAAAAGGCAACTGCAGATAATGTCATGACCTGTTTTGTCCAACATTATCCAAACTTAAGACTCAAGTGACCTCTAACCTTACAGTTCTTCACATGCACAAACCCTTGATTGTTATTTTTTGTCACGTCTTATTTATATAAACGTTGTCATCACCGATATTGAGTTGCTTATTTAAATCCCTGCAAGTGTCATTTAACTTAATTAGAGACTGAATTCATTGGCCAGGCTAAATCTTTATTGACGAAGGTGGACTTTCACAGGCTATGGTTAATGATGTGTTTAAAGTGGTGCTTATTGCTTACAGCTAGACTCTCATACCTCTCTGTCTGACTCCAGTATCAGATCAATGTTGCTTTGGGAAAATGAGAGTGAGTCTTTGGCAAGCCTCTCGTTGTGTGTTTGTATAAGTGTGTAAAATCCGGTTCTGTGTGTCTGTTGTAGCCACAGCCTTTGCTAAATAACAATGCGAAGCGAGGAGCCGGGCCTTTGTTCCGTTTCCAGGTTGACTCTTGTCTAGATAGATGGAGGTTTCACAGAGAGCCCACAAAGCCCTGAGGAGGGCAGATCAGAAGAGTGTTTGTTTCCCCAGCAGTACAAGTATGTGTGTGTGTGTTGAGTGAGTGCTATCAAAGTGGACTGATAAACTGTAACAAGCAGATTAAGAACAATGGCTTTCTTTGTGGCGTGCATATCATCAGTGTGGCTTTTGACTCTGTGTGTTTTCTTGCAGATTGGAAGAAATGAACTGCTGGCAAGATGCTGCTTGTCAACTTTCTCTTCACAGCAAGAAGTGATACCTGTTTTGATGCCCATTTTTTCTATAGTGACTCGGACAGGCAGTGGAAATGTCAGCGTTCATGTATGCTGTTGCGTTACTATACTTTCGAGGGCTGAAAGTAACTGAGACAAGAGGTGGATGACATTTTGCTCATCACCACTTCTTTCAGAGTTTGGAATTATGATTCAAGTACAGTATGAATATATGACGATAAGGGCCAAGATTTGAGTTTTAATCACCTTGAAGAGGTGAGAAATTCTTATTTCAATAAAACAACATTTAAAAGAGTGCAAAGTGATGGAACATATCAGATAGCATAGATGTATTTGATGGATAAAGTGCATAGGTATAAATCTGATCGAGATAGATTCATAGAAATAGAGATTTGTAAGCTGGTGTGATTAAGGAGTTTTTTTAAAAAAAGCCATGCTTTTGTTTTTTGTGCACCATCTATTTTTGGCTCAAAAGCAATCTAAGTGTTTGGACTGCCTGTGAGCCTTGCTTTCACCATGCAAATGGTCAATGCACTCACATTTATATAGTGCCTTTCTACTCGTTTGAGCACTCACAAGTCTCATTCACCCACTCACACAGACATTCATACAGCACTTTCTAACATTCACACACGCTGATGGATGCATCAGTTATCTGTTGTCACTTATGGATCCTTGTCCAATGATACTTCAGCATGCAGACTGGAGGAGTCAGGGATCGATCCATCGACCTTTTGATTGGTAGATGGCCCACTCCACCACATGAGCCACAGCTCAAGCTTACAGTACCTGGTATTACCAGGCACAGTCTCCCATCTAAGTCCTAACCAGGCCCGACTCTGCTTAGCTTCCAAGATCAGATGAGATTGGGCGTGCTCAGGGTGGCGTGGCTGTAAGTCACGTAGGTCTATAAAATCTTCAGGGAAAATGGAGACTTGATTGCCCAAATAAAACAGCATGAGGACTGTCATCATGATTTCCCTGATAGCTATCAGCGAGGTCCTTTTTGAAGGAAATCTTGCCACTTGGCCACGATCTTGGTACTGTAACACCTGCAGGTTGTTATTTGGGCAAAGATTTTGAGGCCTCATTTAAATGAATTTGGGTGGGACAAACCTCTATTATTATTTCTACTATAAATGTAAAGTAAATCTACCTGATTATTAGCCTGTACTGCCAAGTGTGTGTCTTTGTGACAGTTTTCTGTTGTCACCACTGCATGAAAGTATGCCTTTTTTTGCCTGGATGGTAAGAATTAAGCTTGTTGCTGACATGCAGTTTAGGTTAAAGCTAGCTAGCTCTGTGCAGTACGTTGGTACAACAGGATGAGCAAGAAGACACAAGTGAGTCTGTTGTGCCTTTAGTTGTGCATCTACACAACACAATGTTGTCATGTTGTCCTTTGAAAAGTGGGGGAAAAAAACTAGCTGACATTCATTTAATGAAAACTTGAAATTTTAAATGTCTCAGCCAAGCCTGGTGGCAAATGTCAGGGTTGCTGGTTGTCACTGTAACATAATGCACTTTCTGTAGCGCGAGCTTTCCAGGCACTTAGCAGTAGGAAACTGTGACTATCACCACAAATAATGGAAACGGTTGTCGTTGCTAATTGATTTCAAACAAACGCTGTTACATCTCAGCCCTGAAACCTTTCTGTGACGGCAGAACGCAGCTACCCATTACATCCTTCACACTGTGCAATTAAATTTACTCGGTTCAGTAGCTGGTAGTAGCAGGGATTGGGAGTGGGGCACATGAGGGATAGAAGTTACAGTACTGTGACGTGTTTAAAAAGTTACAACAGTAGTTAGTACCACTACAGTAGACTACAGCTTCGTTATGTTACTCACACTTTCCCTGCAGTTAGGAATAAAAGCTCATAGCTGCACAGAACCTGCAGTTTTGAACTGCAACTGGATTGTTTTATGGAGAAAACTCGCATGGATATTTGTCTACAGTCGCTATAAAGTTCAGCATTATAGTTGTGTGTGTTTTGTTTTCGTAAAGACGTATTCCCCAAACTTTTAAGGGTACAGGTGATGGTGAGCTGGCTAGCACTGCCGTTGCACTGCAACAACACAACACGGGGTGGGTTTGAATCCAGCGGCCAGCTGTGGCTTTTCTCTGTGCCTGTGTGGGCTCTCTCTGGGTACTCTGGAGTCCTCCCACAGGCCAAAAATGTGCATGTTAGGTTATTTTGTGATTCAGAGTTGGCTGTAGGAATGGATGGATGGTGACTGTGAAAACATCATCTAGAGGCCGGCTTGTTGTACTGTCTTTAAAGTCAGACGATTTATGTTATATTTTTACACTATATGAATAAAATTCAGTTGAAAACACACAGCCCCTCTCCCAACAGGCCTTTGCATTTTTTCATTCATTCAAAAGTGAAAAAATAAATCTCTCCATAAAATAAAAGTTTCTAAGTCAACTTGGCAATTGGGTTGTTCCAGTCATCTTGAAGAGCTTAACACAGTTAGTGTCTACATATTTTTAAGAAGCCTAAACATCTATAGTGCCTGAAGGTTTTGCACAGTACTACTTACACACTCACGCATATTTTATATACTCACACATACATACATGGCTGCTTAGGTTAAACCAGGAAAAGCCTTTTTTGAGGTAAAACTACCCAGCTCTTTCCTTTTACAGCCCAGCGGTCTTGTGGGCGCAGTCCAGAATTAGATGTGAACTTGCTAACCCTCCAATGGTTCAGCCCAGCACTCCATCCAGTGGTTCAGCTGCTGCACCGCCAGGCACTGCTGCCATCAATGTTTTACGCTCAGAGAGAGGGAGGCAGAACCTTTCTGTGTGCTACAGCAGGGAGCCTTTTCTGCTGTCATGCATATTTCATCGTCCTGTTCTTCTTAGTGGTCAGGATCCATGGGATTGGACAGCTCCTTCAATGCGCTCTGTGTGTTTGCATAGAGATGGATTAGAGAGAAAGACATGCACAAAGCATGCATTTTATTGTAAGTTATATTTATGTATTCCTCATAGTTGTTCACCTCTGAGTAACAGAAACTTTACCTTAATCCTTGTTGGTGATACCAGTTTATTTCACAGTGGCAGCTGATGGCTGCATCGGGGGTTCGTCATGCTACACTGTTCAGGCAGATTCTCGCAGTGCCGCTATCTGTTCAGGGCTGAAGACATGTCACACCCGGCTGAGTGTGCAAGTACTCACTGCAAGCTTCATCTCAGCTGTTTCCCTGCAGGGTTATAGCCACATTAACATATGCCGATAATTTACATTATGTCCTTACATAAAAACATGCTGAAGAGTTTATTTGCTGCATTGATTGTTTTCTGTTTTTATTGGTTTGACTGCAAGTGAGTCAAAAAAAATGTTTTAGTTTGAAAACAGCTCTTTGGGAGCTTCGTGGGTTGAGGACTTGAAAGGGATTTGCCTGAAGGCTTGTTTTTTTTTTTCCTGCTTTTGAAAGAAGTACGAACCACAGTGGGTTTTTTTTTTTTCTCACTTGTACAGTTGGAGATGTTTGTGTTGCTCCATCTGGAGTAGCAGCAACGGCTCAGGCCTTTTCATTGTTACATGAAGAGATAAAAGGAGAGAAATGGCCCTCAACAGTTAAGTGGGCAGTCATAAGTAAAGTCTGGCATTACACTAGATTTGGCGATGCTTGTAATGGTTTTTAAATATGAGAAGTTTTTAAACCCAAATGATCCAGAGGCCAGTTTTCTGAGAATAGGGGATCCTATAATCTGAAATACTAAATATTTCATGAGTCTTTTTCTATCTTTAAATGTCAAGACTTCAGGCAGAAGCTGCAGAAACACTTGATGTTTGAAGTTCTAGAGAAAAGAACCTATTCTTGTACTGTAGCTCAAATCTTCCATACTTCAAAACTTACAGTTGGTACGCTTGCTATTTTGAGTGCATATGTGCAATCAGTTTGCTCTCCGAGTACCCAGATGGTGTAAAGTTGAAAGGTTGTCTGTGGCACCTGCGCACTTTTCATGCTTTGGCCTCATCACACAGACCCGAAGACCTGTCGGCAAAGTCTTGCAATCGCTGGCCTCAAGGGAAAAATGTTTATTACTCGACCAGTTGTGAGTGATTGTTGGAGGTTGTAGCGGTCACTGTGAAATCAGTTGCCAAACCCCCATTCATGCAGGCCTAGAGACCTGTTGGTGGCCCCCTGATAACCACCAGTCACTAGGGAAAAGTGCATATTCTGCTACCACTTGCTCCAGTGGTTGCAGTGGTAACAGCAGTGTATTTTTTTTTTTTTTACCACAAATTACATGTGTTGTGCGCAGCTGTTGAGTGTTTGTGTGTTAAACCGTCATGTTAACTGTGCAAGAATGTTTGTATTATATTTGGTTAGAGGCACTATAAGGTACAGATGGTCACAAAATACAGTGTTGCTAATGTTATTTGCAGAACTCTGTATTCAATTTGAGACACTACCTTATTGAAATTCACACTGCACTCGTTAAGTATCCAAATCCAGACACACCAATAGTTTTACGCATTTTAGTATTTGACGTTTTGTATCAGTTGTTGCAGTTTATATTGGCACAAAGCAAACTCCTCAAAGACGCTGTGAGAAGTGAACGTAAAGAAAAAAGGCATTTAAATGTACATTTTTTAACCAAGCAAGCTCTGTGGCTCTAGGGATGATAATGTTGAATCACTTTGGTCCTGACTACATTATCTCAGCAAATACTGGATAGATTCCCAGTGTTGTACAGACATATAATTGTCTCTCAGTATTCAGATGTTAGCAGCATGCTAATATTTGCTAATTTGCAACTAAATCAGTTGCTAAACTCTGAGCACTAGGCTGTGTCTGCCTGTGGAATTCAAATTTTTTGAGCTTGTTATCATATCAGCTCCCGGTCCGCATATTTCGTTGACTCGGTGTAAGTTTCTTACTTTTGCAGAAGCTTATGCTTTCCAACAAAACAGCAGCAACAACAGAAACTACTGGGCTGTTCATCTGCAATCTTCCTATTTCACGGTACCTCAGAGGATTGTACTTACATTAAAACGGTGACACTGTGGCTGCACTTTCCGATGAATCGGTGAATACTGCAGTCACAGCAGAATGAATGAAAATGACTGAGATTAGAAATGATCATTTGCTCTGTGGACCAACTTTTTTTGCTGAGAAAAGTTTCTGATTTGCAGCCAAACTTTACATAACCCCAGCTGTACAGCACACAGTGAATATTTCCCTTCATAGATCCCCCCCTCCCTGCACAACCTCCTGAAACTGTGCCCTCTTATCTTCATCCTCATCAGGGAGGGTCCTTCAGTGTTTTCTCTGACCCCAGCTTCTTGGGGAAGGAAATGAAGTGCATTTTCCTGTGTTCCCTCTCACACACACACTCTCACATCAAGTTTCATTGTGCTGATGCCGAGGAAGTCCAGCTTGCTGTGTCAGCGTTCCCTTGGGCAAAGTCGCTATGCAGATGTCCTCAGAAGCGCGGTGATGAAAATAGGAAGTTGCTTTGATCAAAGCACCTGCTGTGTTATTTCAGTGCTGCTGTCGCCGCCGGAGCCCATATGGTACCCGCACCAGGTGTCAATCATGTCTCTGATACAGATGAATACATTTTCCATATCAGGCTGGATTAGAGCGACAGACTCTATTAGCAGAATGTGTTCCTCCAAAAATGAAATTACGCTTAGTGAGTTTTTCTTCCATCACTCCGTGAGTAAGAATGATTGGACCATCATTCATGTCACTATTAGTATTCAGAGGGTTCTTCCTGGAAAATATCTCAGACTGAGTGGCAGAACTTTTCTTAGAGAGCAAACATTACCAACACATTTTTTTGATCATCTTTGCCTTTCTTGAAGCTTCCGGATGCCTTCAGGCTCAAAACGTAGGCAGTTCCATCCACTTTTCTACATTTCTGTGGGAGCAACGTTCGGTCAAGTGCCTTGCTCACAGAATTGGAGTTTTTAGTTTCTGGTCAGATGCTTTCTGTTCCACGCTTCAGGCTGCTTCCTTCTCATTTTATATTCTGTGTGTCTGAGAGTGGGTGTGTAGAGCTCCTTTTTCTAACATGCCAGCCCTTCATATTTTATCCTTTCATCTTAACTCCCCAATAAACAGATCTTTATCACAACCACAATCAGACAAGACCCCCAATCTCTGTGTGCTTGTTTTCTGTCAATCGCTGGTCTTTCATTCTGTTTCATCACAACTCGGCCAGCTCGAGGCTTTCGACTCTCATTGATTTGCCAAAAATTCAGAAGCAAAGCAGTCGATTAAGCACGTACTCTACACACGCACAGCTTTGCTTTGCGCATCTGTTTGTGTGACAGAATGTGACCCAGTTTAGACGCAGTGTGATGCTGACACTGTGACCTGCGTCTCACGGCGCGCTGACGGTAGATATCAATCACAGGTGTGCATCTTGTCGGTGTCGGTGCGTGCCTTAAAGTGTTGCTGGTTGACAGTAATGTAACTGGTCACCATCACTGGTTCCAATCTGGATATTTTCCTTTGAGTTTGCGCTCTCAGTTCTCATTAATTAAACAAAGAGACACAGATTTACACAAAAATTATTAATATTTACTGGAGAAACACTCCACAACCCCTTCATCTGCAGACTTGACAAAGCATTTACTAATACCCAACATGTTTGATTCATTCATTATATTCTGCCGCTGTATCGCAGCATCTGTCGTGATTGTCCCCAAATGGATAAACTAGGCCTAATGTGTACTTATGAATCAAAGCCTGCGTGTGTTTGCATATTTGTGTATGCCACGCTCACTCGTTGGTCTAATCTGATGTCTACTGCAATTATGAGCACGGCAGCACTTGGTGCTGCTTGCTCACTGATACATTACCCACAAAAACCACAGTAATTGGTCTACCAGTCAATTAGAGCTGGACTGTAATTAAGACTGAACTTTCATCCCGTCCAATTCATCAGTTTTCTTTTAATTTACTGGAAAGGCCTCTCATAGGCTTTGCGTTCACTATTCTGAGAGCAACAGTTTTTTTTTTTAAATCTATCTTTAATGTAGCTTTTGAAAGCATTTCTGTCCTTTGATATGTTCCTCTTCATCAAGAGGCAAGTGTGTCCAGTTTGGTTCAGAGATTTTTTTCTCCAATATTAATATTCTTTACAATACTAATTAACCTTCCCTATCTTTTGTATGCGCTGGAAGCCCTGTGATTATCTCCATTTCTGCACATACTCACCCACATAGTCAAACTCTCCTACTGTGTGGTTGCACCTTCCTGGGTTGTGTCACAGAAGCAAGCAACAAATGACATGTTGATGGAGGAGAAGAGGTAAGATGAACAGAGGGAGATTGGAAGAAGAGAAGTGGGAATTGCTGATCTTTGTTTCTTTTTTGTTTTTTCACTTTTTCATATTTATTTTGCTGGACCGCTTCAGTCCTTTCACATCTGTCACACAGAGGAGAACCATCGCCAGGTCCAAAACATGTTTATCTGTTTCTTATTCCGTGCCTGTCTCCCTTCTCTTCCTACTCCTCTGTCATTCTGCCATGAAAGCTGCAGCCAACACACACACACACACACACACACACACACACACACACACACACACACACACACACACACACACACACACAGAGGCACTCTCAAAGACTAGTGGCTATGCATATTACATGAGTCCTCCACCTCTAAAGGCCTCTCTGCTTTTTTCATTTTGCAACTTACGGCAGAGATGATGAGGTCGAAGCTGGTTCTTGCACTTAAGGGCTGTTTCCTTTCTTTACTGCAGAAGTTATGGTTTATGGCTGAAGAGGGTGTGCGCTGCAATTTCAAACATCAATATGAAATTCAGTAACATCTTTGTATAATGATTGTCAACAGCTGAGGCCAGGAAATTAAAGAAATTAGTCACTTGTTGTTGTGCTAGTGGTACTCTGTAACCAGATCAGATTTTCCATTAATCCCGCATACATGTTGGCATTCTCTTCGTTCCTTCTCTTACATTATTTATGTCTCCAAAAATAATATGCAATATTCCAAAAGTTTCCTATGGGTGTTCAGTACTGAATACATTTAAGTACAGGTGCTGTGCTGCGTGTCTTGTTGTTTAACTTGTTTTTAAGTAGATCTACAGTAGTTACTTACTGGTAACACTTATGCCAGCATATGACTCAGGTATGGTCACAGTAATGTGACTTGTGGACGCCTCCCAGGAATTCCCACCAGTGACTGTTGGATGAGAACAACGGCCAGGATGACTCATTGTTGTGTCTGTAGCAGTTGGATTGCAGCTGCTTTAGTCCTCCACGCCGGGCTCTCAGCCGTAAACACACACACTCGGATGTGCGTTTGCGCGGGTGTGCATGTTTATGCATGTGTCCCTTTCAGTTACATTTCTCTGATGTCGTTTCATCCTCGTCGCTCTCATGCAGTGATTGATCCTCTTCTCAGAGGCTTCTCATAGCTTGTGCTACTTTGTCGTGTTTTTGTTTGTGCCATCTGTGTTGTTGGGAATTCAGGGGGTTTTCAAGTCATTTTGAAGGATTGAGACCAACAGTAGCTGTCACATGCACACGATGATTAATTAGGTAATGTTGCTCAACCCACACTGCTTTACCTGTGTGTATTACTTCCTCATTTGCATGAAGTAAGTGAATGTGTTTGTTCTGCTAAGTGAATTAAAAATGCTACATGAGATTTGTGTGTGGGTGTGTGTTCACGTTTGTATGCTGAGCAGCCTGTTGTAAATTTCTGCACACATACCATCGGTAAAAATCACATCACGATGCCATAGAGAATCAAGCATGGGGACCCCCTGCTGTGGTGACCCCTTGTGAATAAGGGAGCAACCGAAAGTAGCTTCTTCTCCTAGCCTCTAATGCAAGAAACAGTGCGGTAAAAGTAGTTTCTTCTTATTTCAATGTCTAACATGGAGAAAAAGGTTGAGATGGTTTGGAGATGTGCAGAGAAGGGATAGTGGATATATTGGATAAAAGATGTTGAAGACTGAGACTGAGAAAGGAGGAAAACCAAAGGTTGATGGATGTAGTGAATGTTGTTTGCAGAGAGTTGGTGTGGTTGCTTTAAATATATGTTTGTATACTATGATATGCTCAACCTAAATGCATCCGCTCGTGGCAGTAATTCTAACCACTGCTGATAAAATGTACACAATGTGCATAGTGTAGATAATGTTTTGAGCTGGCTGAGATATTCTCTTTGCATGGACAGTTGCTGATCCAGGAGGTCTGCACAGGAAAAAAGGGAAAGCAGCAGTAAACCAGGACATGTTTGAGCTTTCAAGTGTCCCCAGCAAAGGAAGAGAGAGCAGCAGAGGGAATATATTCTCACAAAAGCATCATCACTTGGCTGGATTTGAGCCAGTATCAGGGAGATTCAGAGAGGATGTCAAAGAGTGGTCAGATCGGCAGCAAAAGTAGGTCAAAGTTTGTTGGCCTTTTTTTGAAACAGTGATGTCAAACCATTTTATAAAAACAATGGATGGAGCCAGCAGGACATCTGCCTTTAGTTTTTTGCCCTCAATTCTGGCATTGATGACAATGTTGGCTTTTGGGAACCTAATGACGGGTGAGAAGTGGATATAACTGAGAACAGCCACATCCTCAAGCATACCACACTTATATATTTTACTCTAAATGGGACCATAATTTGTAAAACGAGCAACGTGTTGTATTAAAGTTGAAACAGGAGCTTTACTGACCTCCTGAAATTCCTCCTAAAATGTTGCTCAGTGTTGTGAACGTCAGCTACTTCAGTTGCAAGTGAGGGGAGGGGCTGTGTGCCTGGCTGTCTGCAGTGGTGCTGTGTGAAGTTGTGTGTCAGCTGGAGGAGGTGAAGTCAGCTCTGCTGGCATCAATACTGCCACAAACGAGTATCTAACCTAATAGAAATTTTTGGGATTATCATCTGAGTATTGATTTTTTTAATTTGACAACCCTATTTTAGTTACACCATTTGTTTTTGTTATTTTTGTGGGGTTTTTTTTACAAAATGTACAGTCATTCTTTGGTAAGACTGAAGTCTTTTGTTTGCTCGAGCAGACACGAGCTGATAAGCTACCACAGCTGCTTCTGGATGTTGGCTATGTGAAAGTAAGTCGCTGTCTGCACTCCCCTCAACCTGGAGAATACAATATATTACCCCAGTGAAAGAGGCCTGGCACTTACTGAGATTAGAGAAGCGGTCTGTGTGTCTAAGGTCAAGGTGTGGGTTTGTGTGTATTTAGATGACGTGCTCCAATCAGGTTCTATCATACCACTTCATCTTTAGCAAAAGGATACCTGCAGGTGCAAGGTTTTCCCTTTACATGCACACACACACACACACACACACACACACACACACACACACACACACACACACACACACACACACACACACACACACACACACACACACACACCTGATGTTAGACAGACGACTCCACATTCCTGTCTTGACTACAGTGAGCCCCACATTCATGCGACTTGATGCTTCCTTAAATCACACACGGTATGCATATAACACACACACACACACACACACCTACACACCTACAGTGCTTTTTCTTTGTCTGGCTTATAGATAACACCCACATGTGGACACACAGACACAAACAGAGCTTCTTCATACCTGAAGATGTGTATCTCTTACTCTATGGAGGAAGAGGAGAGGCTGTTTGTAAGCAGTTATCATATATGAAGCAGCCTCTTTCTCATATTTGACCACAGGCTCATATACACACATGCATCATAAAAAAAGTCATCTGCGGACAGTTCTTTCTCCCTACACGAGCACCACGCTCACATATTAATGTGCACATGTCTGCACGCACATATTCTCCCCACATTTGATTTCAGTCTTTTATGTAATGAATTCCATCCTCACGTTCTTGTCTGCAATTCTAGAGCTCTGTGTGTATGAGAAAATGTGACCAACAGGATAGATTCGAAAACTGTTCTTAAAACTGACTTATGTTTATTTACAGTAATCAACAGTGTTTAAATTGAATAAACAGAAGTAATCGTACATTTTTAGGTTTGAATGTGTTAAAATGGACATTTCAAAATAAGAGTCCTTTTTGTTGAATTTCCATTAATTTGTCCACCTTCTCTTGTGCCTCCTCCTAAACTTCCTGTTGTTCTGAGAGGTTTGCTCACCACCACATCAGCCTTTTATGAATTCAGGTTTGCACGGTGATGTACAACACACACACACACACACACACGTGCACACACAGACACTCACCAAGCATACAGACAGTTCCCTCCTAATTGATATGTCCTGTGTGCATTGGGCTGCTCCTCCGGCTCACGTTGATTGATCCGCTGATGGGATGGATGCTCCCCAGCTTGTGATCTAATCTGTTACAGCAAAGACATACTCAGAAGATATAGTATGAGAGAGAGAGAGAGAGAGAAGGAATGATCTGCCTTTCCCTCTCTCTCTCTCTGTCCCAACTCAACCCTCACCTCACTTGCCTCTCTGATTACAGTTAAAAGAGAGCACCTCACAGGAACAGACAGACAGGGAGACTGATGGAGTGACTGTCCAGTCTGGGACCAAACAGATTAAAGCCTGGTCTCACTCAGCAGCCTCTTATTCATCCAGTCTTTCAGCATGTGACTGAAAGGTCAAGATGAGGCTGCTGGGCATAAAGTGAAGGATGAATAAGATGAGTTCATCATGTCAACAACCAAACTGTTTCACTGTGTGCTTGATCATCTTGTCTTTGACACAGGTGACATTAAGCAGAAAAAGAGATAAATTCTGAGATTATGTGAATATTCATCTTCAGTTTTCCCAGGCAAAATATAGCAGGGGGTTTTACCTTTCCCATCTAGACTCCAAAACCACAAGGAGTTGAGCCATGAAATTTGGCATATGTGCAACATTATATTTATATTGTTAATATGTTTTATATTTATATGTTTAGCATCCTTTGTGCACTTTAGCTGTATTTATCTGGAGTGGAGAGTAAACACCATGGAGGACTTCAGGCTTCTAATGCTATAATAATATATGCTAATGATATGCAGCCTCTTTCTCGTGCCTGATTGGCTCTTCCTAATCATGTGGTCATACTGTGCTGTGTGATTAGCTATATCTACTTGATCATTACTGACTGAAATGGAGAAAGTGGGGATTCCCCATATCTAGCAACTGACCTAACTCACTCAACAGCTGGCAGTAGGTAGATAGTGAGAAACTGGGGAATCCTAAATTTATCGGTAAAGAGCCAGCCTGTTTGTAGGCTGCAGCCTTATTGATTAGCCTGTGATGCCAACTTCTGATTGGCTGAGCATTGTGTATCATGTTGGCCAGGGATGTCTCATGGCCCTAAATAGTACAGACAATGACTCATCATTGAGCAATATTAAAGCCATACGTAGTACTCAGCAATATTGCTCTAAAGTAAACAACAAGGTTGCCTTATGATTATAGTGAGTTTACACATAATGCATTAATATCAGCAGATTATGTAGCATGGGTGCATCATGTAATAAGATTCCTGTACACACATGAGTATATGATGTGAATACCTTGTAAGTATGCCTTATATCTGGCTTGTCGTTGTAGATTATAAAACTAGAAAGACATGGTATATGTATTATATCTTTACAAACCCAGGCTAAAAGTATTTGGTTAAAAGTTTAGGGCAAGGCTTCCAAATTAGGACAAAATAGTTTTGCAGAAGGTAATCAGATGTCTGCTGAAGGCTTTTCTATTATGAAATTGGGCTGTAAATGTTAGCCTGATTTCTACATTTATTTCATATTTTTCATTAACTGTGGAAGAATATCCCCCATCGGTGATGGATCTTGTTATAAAATATTTAAGATAAAACAGCTAAATTCAATGCTATAAACTCTCAGTTAAATCTTGAGTATTTGCAGATATAGATGCAGAGTAAGCATCATTATGGGACTGTAAAAAAGGCCAACAAAGTGTCAGAAAGGAAGTTGAAATATCCAAAAAGACTAAGCCACTAAACATGCCTAAACCAGCGTGAATAAATATCAGCAAATACACAATTAGTCAGGTTATTCTGCTAGAACTGAGCACCAAACTACAGTGGCTCAATCAGGCCAACCACAAACTGGGAACACACATAAGTGGAGGCACAGGGTGTAGTAGGACATTTTAACAGAGCAGCTAACAAATTCATTCCTGAACAGTTTTCCTGTGCATCCAGTGCCTCACTCAATATAACAAGTGCCACACTGCAGCTGTGTAAGTGACTCCGTCTAACTTCCTAAGTTTGTTGTGGGAAAAGTGATTCTGTTCCAGTGTGGAGAGATGTTGCCACAGAAAAGTGTATGCGGTTTATGGTAGTCATCCATAAAGTGTGTAGAAAAGCTCAGGCTGCTGTATAGCAGTCTGCTGATGAAAGGGAAGGGAGCAGGAAGTGACTCTTTAACGATGACTGTACTAGCACTGGATTGTTTATGATGTCATGACTGCTAATGTGATCGTTTTCATTTTAAAATTTATTACTGATCGTCAATACTAGTGTATCACAGAAGCCCTAAATGAGTCAAAGTGTGAAACCAACACAATAAAAGTCTGCCGAACTACCCATTAGCTGTTTGTGTTTGCATTGTACGCATTGTTGTAACATTTACAATGGCAGGATTACTTTTATATTAAAGAACCTTTAAGATGTGACAATTTTAAAGTGATGATTAAGTGGATTTCTGCTCAGATTTGTTTTGAATTACAGGAGAATAATGTTATATACAAAAATTGTATATTTAAGGTATTTAAAGTATTTCAGGATTCTCCGTGGCTGGTATTACAGCCACTGCTGACTGCTTCTGCCCCCTTTCACTGTAGCAATGTCTTCATATTTCTGTATTTCAGCACTTACTTTGGTGAGTGCAGAATTATCAGAAACAATGGGTGTATAATAACAATAATGTTTGTTTTTTTTTGTCATGAGGTGTTGGAGGCTGCGTATGTGTGTTAATCACTGTTCTTGTTGTCAAGACTGCATAGCCTAATCCCATAATCCGTCCAGCTATTTTCCCCATTATCCCTTCTCACTGACTGGCAGATATAAACAACCTCAGTAGGGGCTAATGCTGTGTCAGTGGGGCTGAATCGCCCATCCAGGGATGAGATGCTCACCATCTGCTGTGTTTACACTTTCAGACAGTATTCTTTTGACAGCCTTTGATGCATTAATGATTTCCCTTGTCTCTCGAGTCTCTTGGTTCAGTCTATCCCTGTTTACTCTGGAGTTAGTTGCACACTTTCATCATAGCTGGAATTCCCCAGGTCCTCAACTTCTAACCAGTGGATTTCAGAGAGATGTGAAGTATGGAGAGATTTTTTTTTATTTATTTTTGGCAGAGTTTGAGAAATCCAGGCTGTCGTTCGCCTCTCATCAGTCTAATGCTGTTCACCATGCTTATCTTCTGAGCCCTTTAAAAATCTCTTCTGTGGAATTTCTGCCTTGTTAGAGGAAGTTAAAAAAAAAAAAAACTTATGAGCTGGATTTTAACCTATGAGATTGCCAGGATTGTTTGAACTGGTTCATACTCAGAAGCAAAGGATGAATTATTATTGGTGTTCAGCAACCAGAATGATTGCTGAAATTAGACTTGTAGAGAAATGGTAGAAACTCAGCTATAGCTTCAGCAGCTCTTGTGATGACATATGAAGTGTGGCAACTGGCTGCAAATTGCTCATCTTTCTCTCTGTCACGCAGAAGCAATTTAATGTCGGGAGCAAAGCTTCTCAGGCATGAGACATCTATGTGATACAAGTCGTCTCTTGTGAGAAGACAAATGAGAAAGACAAACGAGGGAAACCAAACTAGGAAAAAAAAAAAAAAGAGCAAAACAGGGTGAGCGGAACAGCTTGGAAACCTGTGCCGTCTTCTTTTTCCATGTAGCCGCGGGCAGAGCGGGCTGTATCTGTGAGTGCAGATCACATTCAACAGGAGCCACGGGGGCAGGAGACGTCATCACTCCACAGAGTTTCCCAGCACCCTCAATCTGTCACCACACACACACACACACACACACACACACACACACACAAACACACACACACACACACACACACACACACACAGAAACTTGAACTTAATAATGGATCTTTTGGTTCTTCGCTCATTTTCGATTCATCTCTGACAATAAAAAGAAGTTTTCCCTTCAGCCATCATCAAACATTAATGGTGAAAATCGTGGCAGCCTTAAAATAATACATGTGGTCTGAAAGTGGGCGATGGTTTTTAGCAAAACTAGTGACATTCTTGGTCTGCAAAGGATATCATCACTAGCAAGTCACCAAATGGCCAACACCAGCCAACGTGGCCTCAACAGTTTACTCCAGTCCTGCAATCTGCAACGCAGAGAGTTCCCAGAAGTGTGACACACACAGTTCATAAGACAAAACTTTAAAGAAAGGGATCTGAAATGCAGGAAACCATTTTCCCATTGAAAAAATATGAATATAACACTGGAAATGTTATTCAGCACCCTCCCTCACACCACTGCACTAACATATCAAGCTAAGAACATGGTGAACATGCTGCTGTGACAGACGGTAGCATGGCCATACTCCACCTTTTAGCTACTTTAGCATTTAGCTCAAGGTACCACCTCATGTAGCAGCCAGCAAGGGTGTAGACCCGACTGTATATAAAAGATGGACGTTACCACTCATCCATTCATTTGTGGACTACAGTTTTAAAGCCTTGTTTTTGTTTTTTGGGGGCGTGGGCCAGTGAATTAACCTATATGAAAGTTCACCTCCTGTACAGCTGTCAAATTAAATTAGAAAGACTTCATAGGCATTAATAGTTTGTTAATGATTTCAGGAAACAGTTTGCTTGCTTCTTTAAAGAGACATTTGTGTCTTTGTTGTTTCGTTAGTATTCAATGTTTAAGACAAGAGGAATCTCTAACAAGAAAACTGGCCAGTCTACTTGTTAGTTAATTTGTCAGATGACACGAATGTGCCATTAACGTCACTCTGAAATGAAATATTGGAAACACATTGTTTTTCTGAACAATACTTATCTTCTACTTCATTTGCACTTCATTTGATTTCATTCGTCTTTAAATGTTTCATATTTGAATTTTCTTCTTTGTCTATAAACTTTAAAAACAGAAATTGAAATTAAAAAGAATACTCATATCCACAGAATATTGCCAGCTTTGCAACATGAAAGGAGCCTTAGTGATCCCTGTAGGGAGGCAGAATAGAATAGTGATATAAGTAGGTGTTTTATTAATAAAGGACATGAATAAAACAGCATTAAAGGATATAATACAAAATAAAATAGATGAAAACTAGGCCACTGACGTAATAAAATGTAGCTCTGCAACGACTGAAAGAAAATTGGCACCGTTGTGGGTTTAGACAAATTTACAGATTTGGTGTCAGAATTATATATGGTCAGCTGTCAGTTTGGAAATACAGGGGTCTCTGTGGTGGAGATAAGACTTTTAATGAGAAGCAGAAGTGAGGCGGAGGTCCTAATCTCTCTATCATCTCTCCTTTGCCTTTTTATAGCCAGGGTGTTTAACACAGTCTGGGCACGCAGAGGCCAAGGCAAGTCAACGACCCTCAGGAGAGGTCACCAGGACAATCAGCACTTTGTTTGACCAAGGAGAAACATAGTATTCATCTAATCCAGAGAGAAATGCTGTCTGAAATAAAAAAGAAGTTTGACTGCTGCTGAGAGTGCTGTAGCACTTTGAGGTTTTTCGGTCCTAAAACAGAATTAGAGCCTGTCAGAAGCTTTAAGAGGAACAAACGTCCTCTATCGAGTGAAAGGCCTTCAGCTGGATAAGAGAGGGATGTGCTCCCTGTCAGAGGAGCTAATCGTGATATCTGCCCTGTCTTTTTATGACAGCAAGCCTCTACTCAATGGCTGCACATTTCCAAAGAAAGGCCAAGATGAAGAGAAGTAGCAAAAAGGGAATCATCTGAAGAGACCACAGTCACTCCTGACAGTGAAAGCGTGGACGCAATTATCATCGCCTCACTCGTGCCTCAAAGAGAGACGTAGCAAGAAAATGATGCATGCCTGCAATTTTTCACAAGAATATGTTCCCCTCTCGCCCTCTGTGCTTTAGCTCTCCCTTTCAACTCGGCCTTTTGTTCCCCACTCCCCCTTCATCACCGCTTCATCTTCCTCCCAACCCGTTCCTGACTTCTACTCCCTCACCACCCCCTCGTATACGCTGCCCCTCGAGAATCTTTGAAATTTTCTGAAATTGAAATGCGTGGCGTCCTGCCCTGCGCTGACCGCCTGCGACGGAAAATAAGTCTGATTCTCTCTCTCTCCGTTTCCTCTGGAAAGCTGCCCCTCGTTTGTGTTTTCTGTCTCATCCTGTTGCTTCAAGCAAACAGTACGTATGCGCCATAAGAGGAGTGCCACTAATCTCCTTGTCCCGTGAGAACTGTGTTGTTTGCGTAATGAGCTCTGTGCGTCTGCACGGTGTCTCTGTTGTCTCTAATTGGTGCAGCGTGACTCTATTAGACGGATCCAGTGTAATTAGCGTCTTCTGCAGAGTAGGAATCCAATCTTACTGCTTTTTAAGTCGGACTTGTTTGAGGGCTGAAGGGCTGACTTTACTCTGATGAGTGATTAACAGCAACCAAGTGTTTAAGTGAAAGATTTTTTTTTGGAGATTTTCATTTTTGAATGTTCAAATTTACCCCTCTCATAATTATGTATCAAAATGAGTTAGATCATTATTATTATCTAGCTGCTGCAGATACATTTCTGTCAAAGAATGTGGCTGCTTTTTTTATTATTATTATTATTCTTTCTGTGCTGTGTGTATATTTGTGTGTCCTTGCAGCTCCATATGGACGCAGGTATGTGAAAGAAGCCATAAGGAGCTGATAAATAATGATACTCCCATCTGTCCCCCCTGCAGGTTTTTAATCACTACCTTGCATAGATGCCTCTACATTTATTTTGTAGTCCACACACTGTTGGAGAAAAAGCAAGAAAAAGCAGCTCACCATTTGAAGCAGCTCTTCAGTAATCTCTATAAACAGATACAAAATATAAATATGTAGCTGCAGGCAAGGCAAACCATCTTTGCTACAGAAAGCTTTCGGGTTTCTCTTGCTAATCTGCTTGGCAGCATGAGTTATTTAAGCCAGGTTTGTGAGCCAGTTCTAGTAACCAGTTATGTTTTAGCAGCATGCAAATAAGTAATACTTGCAGAGAATAAAATAGGGACTGGATTTGCTACATGCAGTCATGGAACTATCAGCTATGGTGTGACGATGATTTAGCTTTTTATTAGCTTTCCAAAAATCCATCCACTTTCTTAAAAAAATGACAGGTACATGAAACAGGAAGTCTTGTATAACCTGCAACAGAAACCCTGAAAAATGATCCCCAGAGGTCATCAGAAATATCCAGTGGGATTCAGTATTTGGGATCTGTTTTGCAGCTTCAGCAGCTTATTAGTGTTGAATGTTAACACTGACTAGCATTAAGTTAGTTTTTAATGCATAAAGGTACAAGTAATAGATCCATTGATATTTGGACATGCCTGATTAATCTCTTTTCCTCTAATCAATCTTTTTCTCTCTTTTAGCATCTATTGACTGTAAGCATGTTTACCTAAAACTACATTAGAAAGCTCCCTAATCAGGACAAATGTGGAATTATAGTCAATTAAACAATGATGTTCAGTTATAATGAGATCATCTCAGGTTTAGACTCTAACTATGTCTAACTAATGCTTTCGACATGTACTCAGGCTGCTCTCTTATTTCCCGAGAGATTTCCACAGCGGATGGATCTGCATGTACAATTTGGCAGAGATTTTATGGCGGATGCCCCTCCTGACACAACCCTCCCATTTATCTGGGCTTGGGATCGGCATTAGCAGTACACTAATTTGTGACCCCTTGAGGGTGGGTTTGTGTCTCCTGCCGGTCTTGAACCAGCATACAAATATTGTACTTTATAGGCCACATCTATTTGGTCCGTCATCATGTGAATGCAGATGACATTAAATTTAAAAACCCTGTGAGGACAACCAGTTTTAATCCAAAGTTGGACGAGTCTGGACTTATGTCTAAAATAAGGCGATGTCACATACTCTGCTTCTGAGCACCAGAAGTAGTTAGGATGTTTCAGAGAAATCTGATCAAATCATGTGGTCTAAAGTTTATTTAGTCACAATTTTTTTTAATTACTGTAGTAGTATTTTCACCATTTAATCCATGCTGTATGTAGAAGCAGAATCTTCTGATAGTCCAATGAGCAGTCAGCAGTTTGAATGATAAGCAGCTCTCTGTTTTGTATCTAAATCAGAGGTTGTATAATACGTTTGTGGCTGGGACTCTTTGAAGGATGGTCCATTTTCCTGCAGAGTAATGCTGCTTTACAGCCGCTCCTGCTGACTCGCTGACCTCTGTCTGACTGCGTCAGCTCACAATTAGCAGGGTGCAATTTTGTGAGGCGGCTTTGTGAATTCAAGTCTGAGGACTGTGTGGTTCGCTGCTGTTGTTACTTTCCATGATTAGTGGATGATGCAGCCTTTTGATCTATTCATTCTGCTCCCGGAATACAAATTCAAACCGATGTTTGTTTTTCTGAACAAGAAAGATAGATGAGTCACACTTTTGTCTTCATTTTAGGTGATTTTTTTATGAGGTGGGTGGGAGGGTGTGTGTGTGTGTGTGTGTGTGTGTGTGTGTGTGTGTGTGTGTGTGTGTGTGTGTGTGTGTGTGTGTGTGTATAGTTTTCAAGTGCAGTGAAGCCTTGATATCTGATCTCCCTCCTGATCAAGGTGACTTGGATGGGTGGCGTGTTTTGGGGAAAATGGGCTGACTGCTTGGATAAAGATGTCAGGCATCGCTGGCAGGTTTGGGACCACTGTGCTTTCTGTGATATGCCTAGTAAACACACTGCCCTTGCAGAGCCGTGCATTACACACACACACACACATCTGTACTGCCAGTTCAAATAGCCTCAGTCATTCTGTTTTCATATGTGTGTTTCTGTCTCACTGATGATCTGTATCACAGTAGGCTTGACCCAAGTTTGATGTCATGCCACCAATGAAATATGACCCTCCCTGCTGCCCATTGATGCCTGAGAAGGGAAATTTGGAGGACTAAATAGAGAGCAACAACGAAATTGAGACAGGGAGAGTAGGGTGGAGAGACAAAAGAGAAAGCAGGATAATTCTTCAGCCTCTAGATCTGAAGCTCTGATATGAGTGTGTGCAGCTAAGCTAGCTTCTCCTGACTCTCAGTTCTCTGTTATTTCTCTGTCCAGGTGACAAAGGTTCATGACGTAGGATGAATGGCAAAGGATAATCCCCCAGCTCAAAAATAATCAACTTACACCGTCTCACTGCCTGACTGCTCGCACCCTGTGTCCAGCTCTACTCTGAGTTATTGATCTAAAAGCTTTACTCTTGTTTATTCTGCTTTGGAGCTTCACTAGACCTCAGTCCGATTTCAGGGGATCATTGAGATTCCTCTTTGAGTGTGTTTTCTTTTAGGGATGGCCTCCATTAGGTATCAGGTTGTGGTTTATTGGGCATAATAGGACACACACACACACACACACACACACACACACACACACACACACACAAATTCTCTAGTTTAATAATATATTCTGAATATTTTCTGAAATGGACAAACAAACACTTTAAGGACTGGACTGAATCCCTCTTTCCCTTCAGAGCTGCATTAATTCTTCGTGGTACAGATTCAACAAGGTGCTGGAAACATTCCTCAGAGAGTTTAGTCCATATTGACCTGATAGCATCACACAGTTGCTGCACATCTGTGATGAGACTTTTCACCACATCCCAAAGGTGCTCTATTGGACTGAGCTCTGTTGACTGTGGAGGCCATTTGAATACAGTGAACTCACTGTCGTGTTCAAGAAACCAGTTTGAGATGATTTGAGCTTTGTGACATGGAGCATTATCCAGCTAGAAGCAGCCATCAGAAGATAGGTAGACTTTATGGGGTCATAAAGGGATGGACATGGTCAGCAAGAATACTCAGGTAGACTGTGGTGTTTAAATGATGCTTCATTGGTACTAAGGGGCTCAGACAATATTCCCTATACCATTGCATCGTTACGACCAGGCTGAACCATTCATACAAGGCAGGATGGATCCACACTTTCATGCTGTTTATGCCAAATTCTGATCCTATCATCTGAATGTCACAGCAGAAGTTGAAGCTCATCAGACCAGGCAACATTTTTCTAGTCATCTATTGTCCAATTTTGGTGAGCCTGTGAGAATTGTAGCCTCAGTTTCCTTTGTTTGTTAGCCGTCAGAAGTGGCACCCGGTGTGGTCTTCTGCTGCTGTCGCCCATCTGCTTCATGGTTTGATGTGTTGTGCATTCAGAGATGCTCTTCTGCACACCTTTGTTATAACGAGTGGTTATTTGAGTTACTGTTGCCTTCCTGTCAACTCAAAGCAGTCTGGTCATTCTGACCTCTGAAATCAACAAGGCATTTTGGCCCAGAGAACCGCTGCTCACTGGTATTTTCTCTTTTTTCCGACTATTCCCTGTAAACCCTAGAGCTGGTTATGTGGGGAAAATCCCAGTAGATCAGCGGTTTCTGAAGTACTCAGATCAGCCTGTCTGGAACCAACAACCATGCCACATTCAAACTCACTTAAATCACCTTTCTTGCACCATTCTGATGCTCAGTTTGAACTTCAGCAGGTTGTCTTGACCATGTCTACATGCCTGAATGTATTGAGTTGCTGCCATGTGATTGGCTGATTACATTAACGAGCAGTTGAACAGGTGTACCTAACAAAGTGGCCAGTGTGTGTTTATCTGCTCTTTGGTGTTTTATTTTTAATTTGTTTGGGTTTTCTTTTAGCAGAATAACTCATATTTGCTGTTAGTTACTCAGGCTTCACTCATCATTTCCTAATAACATCACTAATATCAACTAATACCATGTTCCTGATGCACAGAGAGTAAGGTTACAGAAAGGTCTTATTGTCATAAGCTGGTTGTTGCCACACTCAGAGCAGAGCTTTGTCATTACCGGGTAATGGACAGTCTGTCAACTTATAGCAATTATAGCTCTACTCTTCGATGTATAGTTATTATTTTTAAATTTGTCAGTGAGGCTATTAACAGGCTTAAAATACACTGAATGCCTTGTTAGCCAGCAACAAGAATGGGTGCAGGCATTAGCTGAACCAAGGGGAGCCTGACATGTTTTCTGTGGTCGCAACTGGCTGTACCCAACTGGCTGGATGCTGCTAACAATATTAGATAAGACGTCTTGAACATCAGCAGCAAATCATTATGACAAATGATAACCTGTGACTGTGACGGTAATAGTCAGTGAACTTATTAGAAAAGATAAATAAGCAGATTAGGCCGCAAACTCTCCCCAGAATGTGATTTCCTCACACAGGTCCATGTAGCACTCTGAGACAGGATGACACTCCAGTAAATGAGCCACAGGTTCAGTCTGTGTAACTTGGTGCTTAAAAAACACGACAGCAGCAAATCTAAACCAGGTGGAAATAATTAGTGAAAAAAAAAACATCATTTATGTTAAACAGTAAAACACTTGCTGAGTACCTAATGTGTAATAATGTGTTATATTTATATTAAATTACAGACTAAAAAACCCAAGACGTTCCTCTGAGCAGCCACTGCATATCCTGGGAATTTCCATATGCTATCTCAGTTGTTGTTTACATCTTGAGGCTTGTGTCTTATAATTCAGGGAGAGGTTTTGGGTCTGTGTGCTGCTGAGGTAAATAAAGGCCAGTACTGCAGCAATACACAGCAAACGTCATTTGATTGAACACAACAGCAAACACTGGCACCTGTGCGCCTTCCAGCCTCACTCACATGCACAACAACACCCACTGATGGCCACATATCACACCACTTATTGTAAAACCTGCCACTTCTCATGGATGCTTCCTAACATGTACCTTCATCCTATCCCCACTTGGTGACTACAGTGATGCCAATTCCCTCTGTCGTGTACAGTCAAAGCCACTTACGCACACTGCATGTCAAACAGTGCCAAGGCTGTGAACCAACTAACAATCTGTAGTGTGTGTGTGTATGTGTGTGTGTGTGTGTGTGTGTGTGTGTGTGTGTGTGTGTGTGTGTGTGTGTGTGTGTGTGTGTGTGTGTGTGTGTTTGTGTTTGTATGTGATTTCCCATTGTGGCCTCATTGTGCAGCAGTGAAGTGTCTATAAAGCAAAGATGGATAAACAGCTCTTTTTTGTTTGGCCCCTAACATTGGCAGCACACAATCCATCGAACAAAAATACACACTCAGTCAGTGTAAAATACACACACACACACACACACACGCACACAGATAACATGTTTATTGTCTGCGTTCAGTTATCATTTCTGTAATGATGGCCTTATTTTCCCCTCAACTCAGCATGGCCTACACTTGGCTTCAAAAACATCTCTTTTACTGTGCGCCAATTGTGGAGCTCTTTGCCACAGACAGACACACACCTACACCTACACACACACACACACACACACACACAGTATAGGTGGATTGTTAGCACTACAAAGATAAGGGAGATGGTGGCTTTGTGGTGTTTGAAGATAAAAGTGTTAATCCAGTTTATTTAGAGCGTTTTTTTATGTTCAGCTCCTCTCTTGTATATATCCATACTCCACATGTGGTTTGGAATTATTACACTTCCCTAACTTAAATCCCCTAAGGAGAAACACGCATATTTCTCTTTTTCTAAGATTTTATTTTTTTGGATATTGTCTAATAGTTTCAGTAGATTCTGAGATTTCATATTCTGTCAGATACCTGCCAGAGTATGAAATCTATGAAATAGCAGCCACATCCATTGTTGTTATGGATTTGCCATGAGGCGTGACTCAGTTGTAGTAATATAAAAACACTCTGCCAGTGCAGTTGGGAACAAATCGATTTGCCATAGTTGCTGAATTTATCCAAAACAGTTACAGAATCTGTAAATGATCTGAATTACGCTGTTGTGTGTTTAATGAGTTTTCAACAAGCGTACATTTCAGCCGTCGCCCACCAGAATTTCAAGCCTGGTGATTAGATGCTTCTTATCAAAATGCTCCATGGAAATTGTATTTAATTTCTCTCTGTGAAAGAGTACTTCACAGATTTAACATTACATTCTTCTAACATTGTGCCATTCATGTGGGATAGATCAAGATCAGCGGCTGATCAGTGCTGCAGAGCCAGAGTTATCAACTTTATTCTAAGAAAAGCTGTTAACGTGGATGTTCTGCTGCCTTTTAGCGCAGTTGTTCAACTTTTTCTGATGGTGTGCCCGAACTGACAGTTATGCAGCATACTAAAGCATAACTGATATTTCATTTATATATCATTAAAAGCACAATTAGCCCACAAATTCCTGAAAAATGAAGCAAATGGGCCAAATTACACATTTGCCTTCACAAGTCAGTCACAGCTAAAAAGAATAAAATAGCATAAAAAAACATGTTACAGCCTGGTAGGAAGGGTTTTAGACTCTATGGAAAGTTGTTCCCTTCATAACAACAGTGCAGTGGGTGATTTAAAAAATGTATCCACTTGGCATTAAAGTCAGGTGTGTGGCTGCTTTGATTAGCAGGAGCTGTAGCCGATCTCTGTATGCTAGGACTCACCACAGCTAATCTGAGTCACTTCACTGGACCTCTTAAATGTATTTGTGCTCCTGGGGCCTTTTGGACCATTTTTAATAGACTCACCTGATTAATTACATGGCTTGCCGTGGTACATCCCATACATGAAGTCTATGTTTCTGTCATGATTGTGGGTTTTTGGGCCTTCTGCTTAAATGCTTTGTTTGGTGTTATAGTTTTGTTTATTGATTATTATGTTTTCTTGAGTATTTTGGAGTCTTAGTTCTTCTTATAAATGAGTCCTCGCTTCAGAGCTTGTTTCCTCAGTGTCTCCTGTCTGGTTTTCTTTTGTCATCTCCTCCTTTAGTCATGTGTATTCCCCATTCAGTTATGGTTCTCATTTCCTGTTTTATTTTGATAGTTACTTGTCCCTTGTGTTTAGTTTTATTTTCCCCTCATGCCTCATTGTCTTGATTATCTGCACCTGTATCTAGTTTTCCCCCCATCTGTGCTCTCTTTCTCTAATTACCCTCATGCGTATATATAGTGCTGTCTTCCCCTCAGTGTCTGTTACCCTTCCTGGCAGGTCTCTAGCTGGTTTTGGATTTTGTTTATTCTCTCAGGTGGCCTTTGCATCAGCCAAAATAAAGGCTTGTTTTTGGTTTACTTTGCCTTTTGGCTCCACAGTTCATGATAGTTCAAGTTTTGCTGAGTTAACGTCTTGTATTTAGTCTGTTGCTTAGCACTAATTTAGAAATGTATATTTGTGCATTTCACCGATACCGTTTATCGATGCAGCTTTGATAGCCAAAGCTGCGCCTTTTGAATCGTGTTGGCTGCAGCACTTAGGCACAACCTTCACTTCTGGGTTGCATTACTTTTTTTTTTTTCAAGTTTCATACTGCAAGTGTTTGCAGACAAGTTGGCATCTTCCATGCAAACTGAAGGAGTCAACAACCTGCTAGTGACTAAAGAAAACACAAGGTGGTTTTTAGTGCAGCAGCCAATTTCACCTAGTGGCTGCCAGTAACCTCCCTCGTAACCAGTGGTAATACAATACCAATACCAAATTGTCAGTCAATTGTCAAGCAGTGTGCAGATAATATCAGGGAAGAAACCTCCCTGAAACCTCTGTCACTTCTGGCTCCAAAAAAACAACATGGCTGCAATCAAAGCACTTGCAGTGAGGTTTCAGAATCCACAGCCCAAAACCAATGAGTGATGTCACTGTAGCTGTGTAGAAAAGTTTTATATACAATCTGTGACTAGCTAGCATAAGCATCAGCGTTGTTACTTCTCATACTGGGTGAAAATTAATTGATTGGTTTACTTTGTAGCCAAGTTGGCACTCGTCAGTATTGTGAAATATAAAGCATCACTATTCTCATTATTTGCAGTGCACGGCATGCTGCTGTATTTGTCAAAGTAAACGCTCTTATGCTCTCAAAATGGGCACAGTAAGAAATTACCATTTTAGACTAAGCAGGTTTTCTTCCATTATCAGCCTCACGGCTAGAAAAGCGCAGGTGAAATAAAATTTGACTTCTAATTCAAGTATCCCAGTAAGACCCTAAACACTGTCTCACCTAAATGATTTATTGTTCAGTTACACCTGTGCCAGATGTCATGATATCTGGCACATAAATGGAACATCTCATATTGATTAAGCATTGGTTCCTGACATGTCTCCTGGTAGCACTTAAAGTTGATCTATAAGCCTTAGAGCAAGTAACTTGTGTCCTTTAGCAGGTAGAGTATACTTGACAACACCACAGACTCAAATCCACTTTAATTTTCAATTTTTCTAATAATCAATAAATTTCCAAGATCAAGAGTTGCTCTGTGTCATTTCAAACCTACCAACCACCAACTGGAGCACAAATGGAAGCATGACTCTAGCATGACTCTTTTAGCGCATCACACAAACTCTGTTCTGCACACGCCATCCTGGCTTTAGCATGGTGTTTATTTATGTGAGAAAAGAGTGTGCCTGCATTTGTTCTTTTTGCTGCGATGTATGTTCCCGCATTTGTCTCTAAATATGCATACACACACACACACACACACACACCCACACACACACACACACACACACACACACACACACACATAAGCAAAGTGCATATTCAGGGATTCTTAGCGAAGGATGCCAAGGATTCAAATACTGCAGAGCCAGGGACACATTCAGCATCATCACTACATAAAGACACGCAGAGCAATAAAGCTTTTAAAGCAACAACTGCCCAGACTTTGACTTCATATCACTGCTCTGCAACAAACACACTGATTAACCCGCTCTTGCTCTCTTGACTCGGGCTGAATTAAAGGATGGTCTGTGCTCTGGTTGTTATCTGTGTCTACGAACGTTTTACACACACACACACACACACAGGATGGTATATAAATTGTGTGGTTTCCTCAGATGATCAGAGAACAGACTGAAGCTGCTTATTGAGATATAGAGCCGAATTAACTCCAACTGCTCAAAACAGGGACGCATATGCTTCAGAAATACAAATACCCCGAGGGTGTGTGCGTGCATGAGTGTGAGGGTGCACCAGCATCTGTTGGCTGCTGGATGTGTTGCCATTTCATTAGCATTGTGTGGTTTCCATGTATTTGTATTTATTTCTTTCAGCCACTTTTTCCTCGACTTTGCGACGATTCCATGAAAACGGACTTTTTGAATTTTATGTGTGAAGTCTGACAAAAGTTCAGGGCTCTGTGAGTGATTGGGAACTGATCGAAGGTCATAAATATTTTTAAAAAAATAATTTATTTATGCTTTTTGGACTTTATTCATAGAAATACATCATTGTTAAAATAATTGGTCTACATGAATAGAAGATGATAATTTTCTGTGTAATTAATTAGAACTTACCCTCTCAGTTTTTTGAAGAGATGAGTGGAGCTGTGAAGAAATTAAGGTTGTCTTTTTACTGGCTCTTCCAGACCTAGTTTATTTACTAATTATCAGTTCTTTGGTTTGTTTACTCTTTTATTATTATAGTCATCCAAAGAACATGAAAACTAGCTTTTTCCCCATTTGTCTATCAAACTAACTCATTTAAAAGCTCATCGATCAACCAAAATAATAATTAACTGGCATTTTGATGTAAATTTTACTGCTAAATTGCACTTTGGCATTAATTTGAACAAAGAAATGGAAATATGTTTGTTTTATTTCATATGAAGCCATGATGAGTTAGGCGGCTGGTGCACCGTGATAAACCAACAAAAAAAAATCCCTTTAAAACACATCAATCACTTCAGCTGTGTTTTTTTTCTTTTTCTTACCATCATCCATAGGGTGGCTATCTTCTCTCTGATCTTCCTACATTCCTATGCACTCTATCATCCCCACTATCCCCTCTCTCATTCTCATCGTCTTCTAAAACCCATTCCTTCTTTTTCCATCATTTGTGCTGTCAGGACTCCTCCTCGGTTTAGGATCTAGTCAAAGATGGGAGGTTGGATCACTGGAGGCAAGTTAGGCTTCTGATAAGAGGAGGCTCATGAGTGAAGAACAGGCTTAGGACCTCATTCAGCCACACCAAGGCAGAGAGATGAAAGTGATTTCAAGCTTCATGCTGTTCCTGGAGAACTGCTTGTTAGCACTGGGGCCACACTCTGCAGTGAATGAGTGCTTCTGCACGCGATTGTTGGAGATTACGGTGAAGAAGAAGGTGTATGCATGCGTGCTCGAGTGTCTTTGTGTGTTTTAATTACACACACTCCTTTTCCTTTGATAGCTTCCTTTAAGTTGCTGATTCAATCTCTTTGAGCCTCTTTGAAAAAACCGCTTCTTTCTTCTGATGCAGAACAGATAGTCACGGCTCACAGAGAGCAAGAAGCAAAGCAGGAATAATCAAAACAACAGCATGCTACACGCAGCATCACATCCTCAACTACTGGAGGCAAGGGGAGGGGATGGAAGCAGGTGTGTGTCTGATGTGTATGCACACGCGCGCACGTGTGTGTGTGTGTGTGTGGTTGGGGGTACAGACAAAAGGGCTGTGGAACATCTGGATGCCGGTGATAGCTCTGCTCACACGCGTTACGAGCCAAATTAATCAAACCTGGTGGGGAGACTGTCGAGCGTTGCTTGTGCTTGTGTACGAGGCGTGTATTAAGAGTCCATCCACGTCCTGGACGACACGGTGCTGACGTATAGTCAACCACTGATGGTGGAGGGATGGAGAGAGGAGTGGAGTGAAAGTATAAATCAATGGGTTGACGTCTGCAGGGTGACTGCGCTCGATAGCGGTCCCTGTGAGAGGAGAAGCAGACACATTATGTAGTCTCCTGAAACACTTTCAGTCCCAAAGAAGGCAGCGATAACACAACCTCAACAGTTTCTTATACACTCTACATCAACAGAACTCAACCCTAGACTCACTTCAGGATGCCTGCTAGTAGACTGATAGTCAAAGATGTTGTTGACATTATTGAGATTATATGAATGTAAAAATATTCAGAAGTTGCTCCGTGTTTTCTTGGAGGATTTTAGCTGGTAAGATGTTTTTTTTTTTTTAAACATTGATCTAAGCTCAAATATCTCATTTGTGGTTCTCAGAGGGTGAATGTGAAGATCTGACTTCTAGTTTCAGTACCACTGAAATATCTCAACAATTACTGGATTGAGAACGAGTTCCTGCTAAGCTGGAATTATGCACAAAGGCAAATGTGCGTGGGGTTACTCAGTTGCTTGGCTTTTAAGTCTTTCAGGAGTTGACGTGTGTCTTCAAATTTTTGGACACTGGCCGTCTCCAGGAAATGACTTCATAGTTAGTCTGTGAAAGCATTTTAAATTTCTCTCAAGTTTCAGTCAACATTTATTTTGTTTGAAAAATACTTTTCACATGTGAAATATAGACAGTCAAGTTGCCTTCACTCACAGGTAGCACAAATCATGTTAATCCAATTCACTTCTCAGTATTGTACATGCTCGTTTTGTTTGGAGAGGATGATGACCAGCTGTAAAGTCACCAGACTATTACCTGTTTTATTCTCACAACCTCACAAATTTCTTAGAAGCATAAAGGCATTTTCTGTAGCACTACAACCAGGTCAGATTCTATGTTCATCTTCTAGTACTAGTACTACTACTACTACTTCTCCTTTTTTTTCTGCTTCTTCTGCTTCTCTTCTTTTGACTGCTCCCTTTAAGGTTTCCCACAGCAGATCATCTGCCTCCATCTCCACCAACCATCTGCATGTCCTCTTTTACTACATCCATGATTCTTCTCTGTGGTCTTCTGCTTTGCCTCCTGGCTGGCAGCTCCATCTTCCTCCATCACTCTTTGCACAGGCAGTCATGATTTCCAGAGAATGACTCCTTTTTTTCTCCAACTTGTCATTTAATTGATATATCTTACAAACTACTGTATGGTTTGCAGTGAAATGTGGTGGCTTTTTGTGGCCCACTCAGAATAAACGGATATTAGTGTTGATCCTTTTTCAAAATTATAACTTATGTTCTAAAGCTGTTCTGAAAATGATGAACTTTACCTGTAAAATGTTAGCTTTGTCATTATGACCTTGATGTTAGAATTTGACTCTATAGACTCTTTTTTTCCCCCTGTGGATGCAAAATTAGACTTTCCAAAGAGAGATCATGGTAAGCTTTAATTGTGGACCCCCTAGGTGGTCCCCAGTGTGCAAATCACTGAGGCAGAGAAACCACGAATGTGATTAAAGCAGAGGTGTTTCTCCCTTCCACCTCCTCCTCTGATTGTGATGGTATTGGGAAGGCAGCAGGGATGGACCGCCATCACTTATTTCCCAACTTGACCGGAGGGTCGATAAGAATTAGCATCTGCCTCTAAATGAAACCTTTAGGGATTTGCAAGCCACTGCTCCAGCTGTCTGTCTGACTTGCAGCTTTTCAAAGAAGATACATCTTGTTGCTACTTTTGTTTATGAATTATCCAGTTCAGTTTCCAACTTCTAGCATTGGATTTTTTTAAGGAATAAACAAAAGAGCACAGTGCTTGGCCTCCACTTTCTTTTCCTGTCTTTATGCACGCTTGTTCTGGGGGAACGTGGCATTTTCTAGAGGAGGGAAGTTTCCGCTGTGGCCTTGCTGCTCTGTCCCATGTTAATGTGAGTGTATTATATCAGCATTGATTTTCACCCCTGTATTCCAGCTATCGACACATGAATACATCACATTAACTGCTGAAGCACGCCGGGTCAGGGGTTTATGCAGTGGCCAATCCAGCATCAGGAGGAAGATAAAGAAACTGTAGAGACTCTATTCTGTTTGGCTCGTTGCTCTTTTCCAGATTTCCCTGTTTTCCAGTAAAACATTGTAAATCTCCAGATGTGCAGCGTTTTAATTTGAAGTGAAGAAAATTCTTCATTTGAAACCACACCACAAAAAAGGCAAATTTAATAAATGTTGTGAAACTTTGATTTTTGGTCCACTTTTCTTAAGAAAACCAGACAAAGCAGCACTTATTTGTTCTGTCGATAAGTGTTTGTCATGTTGGCAGCCACCCTCAGATAGACGTGGTGTTTATTGTCATTTATCTCTGTGTTTTAACCACCCCTCCCTCGCATTCACCCTGTGCCTGTCGATGAGGGCAGGTAGCGTTGACGGCTGTGAAATTAAATTAAGCACGCCACCCCCACCCCCCTTTTCTTCCTTCCTCCTCCTCCTCCTCAGCCTCCTCTGACATGCAAAGGTTTTAATGATCATGAAGCTGGGAAGCATTCCAAATGGCAAACGCTTAATTGAGAAAAATGAAAGGGACAGAGGTACGATTCATTCATCTAAATAGAGGAACGCAGGGTGCAAGGGGTCGCCTCGTCTTCAATTTCTCATTTTTTCTTCCCTCCCCTTCAGCCAACTTGCTCAAAAGGGAATGTGAGAAAATTTCATTATGTGAGGTGTGGGATAAATCAACATGACGAATCTCTCCGCTCACCTTAATTGTGTTTCGCTCAGCAGAAAATCAGACAGGGCCAATACTGGATGTTGTGGATGTTTTCGGTTGTTGAGGAAGGTGACGACTGATGAGCGTTCATGTACGTGATACTGAAATTCCACCGTTGTGGCAGTGTTACTTTTCTGTGTTGATACGTCAGAATTTAGGTACAGAAATTTATTTAAAAAGAAAATGAAAGCAAATGTACACCATAAAAACTAAAGTCTATGTCTCTGAAATGGGGGCTAGTGGTGGTGGTTGCTGTTTGGAGCTGTATCAGTATGGTTTTCATAATTCAAGAAATTTCTTTCCTTCCACTCCTCTTTCTGTTCTGACCTGAGACACTAACCTTGGTGTGTGTGTGTGTATATGCGTTTGATTGTTGCTTGCTCCACTCTGTGTGTAGAGAGATTGGCCCTCATTCACAGGCCGTGTGTCTGCTGAGCCTTTGATGTTCAAATCTGTGATTCATCAATATTTTTTCATCCCTGAATTTTTTTTTTTGTATTCTGTGAACAAATTTAGAAACAAAATTACTCTGGTGGAAACACTTTGGAAAGGTGCGCCTTTATTTAGATTGATTTTGTGTAAGAACAAAATAAGCTAATGTTTCATGAACCTGTCTGTAATTTTGTATATGCACTTGTTTCTTCTGCAGTCAGTATTAGTCAACGAGGTCCATTGTGTGATTGATAATATCCAGCAAAGGTGATTGATATGACAGCAAAATCTGGACCACAGAAAGACGGGTGTTGACGCATCCAAGTCAGACTGTCTCTTTATAAAGTGAGACATATCGATTAGAGTATGGCAATAAAGGAATTAAATGCATGTATGTGGTTTTTTAAGTTCAAAGATTAATCATCACAGCTAAGTGCCAATCCCTAAGCTAAACCTAATTCTGATTTTAACCTTAAAAATAAGTCTTCAGCCTCGAGCAGGCATTTGATGCCAGCAAAAAAAAAAAGAAAATTCTAACTCTTGCAAAATTTAACTTGGCCAGGTCCAAACGACTGACCTGTTCATGAACCTCTCATTAGTGATATCATTAGCTGCCGCCTGCTGCAGGGTGAATCACACCACAGGGATGAGCCTGCAGATCTGTTTAAATCAACTAAGAGCTGCGGTCTCCATCTCCTGTCTGACTTTGGATGGCCTCCTCTGCTGGCCACGGGTTAATGTGGCTCACCCCTCCCCCACTGCCAGCGACCCTCAGTCTTTCCACCCGCACAGCCCACCAGCTTGGCTTGACCCGTCACTCCCAGATGACCCAACTTAATCTGTGATTATCTGTCAAGCAGGAGGCCATTTATTCCAGATTAATTTATTCATCTTCCTTGTGCAGCTTCCGCTGCGGGGGATTGATGGAGCAATATATCTGAGTGAGAGAGAGCGGAGGATGAGAGAGTGCTTGTTTCTGTCCTCGACTCTCTGTGAAGGGTGGGTATCAGTTTTACGGCTCTCCTTCACAGTTAGCCCTTCGTCAGGCTTTGCATGACAGACGGTTAATCAGCTAATTAAAGCAAACCTCTAAGAATATTAGTAAGGTTCACCGGCCTACATCTTCATCTCAGTTTTAAGTGTGTCTTGCTGATGGGGCATAACTTACTTGATAGTTAGTGTCAATTTTTCTCCCTAACAGGAAATGGGAACGTGTCAGCGATCCAGAGCCTTAATCTGCGCAAATCCTCGGCTCTTCCATCTCTTTTGCACTCTTCCCGAGTTAAAGACTTACCCTGAGGTCTTTTAGAAAGTCAGCCCTTTGATCAACATAATGTTGCGCAGTGAAAACATCGGTAGCCTCCTCACGTCTTAGTGTGAAATTTTCCCGTGCTCTTGAGATTATGTAAAACTATCTGATTTCAGCCATTGCACTCAAACAGCTCCCTGCACTGTCAACAAGTGTTACCCCTTAAACAAGATAGTTCTGCTCCAAACTCTTGTTTTGCAGCAAAGTCGGCGTCCTGAGTGCAGCGGGTGTTTAGGTGAATACAGAATTCTTTCATCGCGGTACCGATGAACAGCGTAAGACCATACTTTTAATTTAAATGGTGCCTGGAGAGTGGCAGCAGTTTTTTTTGTGTGTGTGGCTTTTCTCTCCATACCGCAGTTCCCTTTTCTTATTCTCTCTGTCTCTCCAGCACCTGATATTCTGAGCTATAGAGGTAAACTGGATTCCCAAGACTGTGATGGCTCATTACAGAGTTCTTCCTATCCTGTAGCCGTGTAGACACACACACACAGACTGCTGTCTCCTCATTCTTCCACCTGGTGGGTTGTTGAAGCCTAGCTGCCCGCTTTCGTGCGTGTCTTTAATCTTGCCGAGGATACGTGCGCTCCAGGCAGGACGAGACCGCTTGGTCTCACATTTTAGGGCCCTCAGTGAAGGTGTTAAGGACACAAGAGGAGCAGAAGCAAAGCAGAGAGGTGGGAGGCTGAGAAGATTTTTTAGGTTACCCTCTGGCTGCCTGTCTGATGGAGCTCCCAAGATAGTGCTTGGATGAGGGGAAGGCCTTCCCTTGAAGCTGCGCTTTTGTAGAAGAAGATGTCAGTTATGAATTTGTTGTATCTATTTAATCCCACTAAACTTCACCCCTTTACTTACAGTCCCAGGAGTAATTATTTTCGAGATCCCCACCCCCCACCCCACTGAAAACTCTTCCTCTCCTGCTGCTCTGTGAAAAGGTTCACACATTCACACATTTTCTTCCAAGCTGTTACCTGCAGCAATGCACCCTACTGCAAGATCGCTCCACAGTCAAAGAAATACCGTCAAGGCTATTGCACTTAGCTTCTTATACGCAGTGCGCCACTTGGTGTAGGTTAGGTAAATGTGTTAGCATTAGTGTGCTATCTAAATATGAGGCGGGTCAAGGCAGGTTATAATGGGAATGTTTTTAAGTGTTTTTTATTTCACAGATGACTAAAAAACGGAGAGAAAGCTGTTTCAACAGGTGATTCAAGGACACAAAGTTCTTGAAAATCTATTGCTTCAGCCAGATGCTAGAACACAATAGAGACGCATCGAGTGAGACTGATGGGAGAGGCTTATTGAAAGTCAAGTCAAACACTTCCTTCATCCCTTCCTCCTTCCCTCTGTCTCCTGTCTGCCTACTTGTATTTTTTCCTCATCACTCCCTCTCAGATCTGCCTGTCTCGTCTCCACTCTGTCCTCCCAGATGTGCCGCATTAATTCCACAGCTGCTGTCCCCATTAATGTTCACCGTCGCAGCTTGCACACCCTCATTTTCACTGTTTTCAGCCTCCCTCGCCACGCGTGTGTGTTTGAGAGAGAAGTGCAGCAGCTGTTAGCCCTCCACTTCCTAGTAAAACTATAGTAGCAGTGGTGTGAGGAGGGGGAGAGTGGCAGATTTACTCATTCATGGAGGTGTCATCAGCAGCAGCGCTCATGCTTGTCCCTGACTCTTGCACAGGGACAAGACACACACACACACACATGCAAACACCAACACTCCCTTTCTCATTTAAAACAGCCCTGCCTGAGAAGATTTCAATAATCCCCTGTCCACAGTGGGCTGTTTTTCCAATACATTGCTCAGACCAGTTGAACCCAATGGACGATATCTGTTCTTTACCCCCAGGCTCCTCTTGAGCCTACAACGTCCTCCTCCCTCCCCTTGTTTAAAACACAGTGGTGAGATTTTGTGTGTGGTTGTGATTGCAAGGCTGTCCCAGCACTGTATCTTAAAATGCAGATGCATACATATATTAAAAAAAAACAAAAACAAAAGAAAAGTGGAAAAGGCAGCATCCATCACAAGTGATACATTTTTAAAATCTCATTGCATACACATTAATCATTAATTTGTTTACTTAACAGCTTTGCCTTTCTTGCAGTTATGACCTGATGGTTAATATAAGTGGTTTTATCCTGGGCTCATTAAAGCCTGTGGTAAGCATTAATGCATTAAACTGATTTGTGTGTAATTTTGTCCTTTTGCAAACTTAGGTCTCATTGGCTGTTTGTTCTGCACAGGTCTCTGTAATTCACTGTCTCTTCCTCTCTCTCTCTTATTAATTTGTTCATTTGAATGCGGAGGGAAGTAATTGAAGGTCACACCTTTGTGCGGCTTTCCTAGCTTAATGAACGATGAAACAGTCTTCATTAGAAGTGCAGTTCAGAAGTGATAGAAACACACCTTTTCTGCATATTTAGTGTGCGCAATAAACTAAGAGAAGAGCTTGCACCGAGGTGCATTCTGGGAAGTGTGAGAGCCGTTGCTCTTGGAGTTGAAATACTTAATTGCTGGAGCTTCTTTTTTTTTGTTTTGATTTTGCATAGTTGTTTTGTTGAAACCCATCCAATATATGAGCAGCTAATGAGTCTGCTTACAGAGCAGCCAAACAAACACTGGTCATTTAATAAAGAAAGTTATAATAATTTGCCTTTTTCTCATCATTAAGGTGAACAGTGAGGCTGGTATCAAGGAGACAAATGGAAGTTGGTTTGCATGCTTATTTCTGCACTCATGAACCCCTTCTGAATGTAGATTGCGTGTGGGATTGGCCAACAATGTGAATAAGTTTCAGTCCTGAAGACTTAATGTTGGATGAGTTTTACTTGGTTTTACTAACGCCAAGGGCTTCTTTACAAGCATCCATATATGAGGAGTTGGGGGTGAGATCTGTCTGTGAGGACGGGCTACACTCTGCCAGTATTCTGCCTGTATTGGGAGGTAATTACACAGTGCAAATACACTGAGTGGCTACTGCAGATGTTTTTTTTACCATATGGAGTCACAAAAACAGGTAAGGTTCTTGAAAACCTTCAGGGTAATGGCTTTAAAGTGAGCCCCAATTGAACACATCTGCAAATTATATGGTACAGCCAAAGCATTCCAGATTTTGCTGAATTGAGTAGGAGTTTAAGCCTCGCACACTCCTCCAGTCCTTCTCCAAATAAATATCTCATTTTTGAAAGGACTGCATGGTCCTGTTATTGCTAATGGCTGCCACTTCTGCCACACTGCTTCCTTGCTGCTGACAGGATCTTAGCTCTGAAGGATTACTGTGCTAGCCAGTGAAATCCTCATACACAGACACAAATAAACACACAAGTGACAACGCACACACACACACACAGGAACAAACAGCAGTGAGCCGTAAGACTGAGGTTGAGTGTTGGACATGGGGAATAACGGACTAAAGGGACCCATTGTATCTGAAACCGTGACCCAGCCCTGCCTGCCTCAGATAACAGAATTACTGCAAATTGAACTTCAGGGCTTTCTCTCTCACTTTGCTTTTTCCTCTCTGCGAATCGCCCTATCTTTACCCACTGCCCGTGTCACCTCCTCTGCGCCTTCCTCTCCGATTTACGAATGGGAGTCAGAGCCAGAGAGGAAGTGGGAGTGAAAGACAAGAGATGGACACAGACACACAAAAAAGATGGATAGCCGTTGGTAAGCAAGGGACAGACCAAAACGAGCAGAAAGGAAAAGTAAGACTGATGTCTGTGGAAAGAAAGGAAGAAAACCAAAGGGAGGTAAAATAATGGCAAAGAGAAGGAGTCAAGTCAGGGAAAGTACTCGTGGGAAGGCTTTGCACAAACAACTTCCTTAATTAGGAAATATAATATTGAGAGAGGATTGAGGTGGATCAGTTATGGGAGATAATGGCTTTATCTATAGCCACCACACAATTATGGATACAGCTGCCAAAGCCCATTCCAGGTTGACTACCTGGAGTGAGGAGAAGTGTGCAGGAAAGAAAAGCCTCAGGCTATGATTTGCACAGTGGATTTTAACAGAATTGTATGGAATACTTTTGCATTATTAAAGCCCCCATTAAAGACAGAAGGAAGAGTGTCTATTAACATAAAACAGGCTTTAGACCCCGAGGGGACAGACAAAAACCAGTGATGGAAATCCATCAAGCCAAATGCTGATTCCAGGCATTTATTGTTGAATTATGTGTTTGCATGAATTAGTGAGTGTGAGGGAAATAAAACGAGGTTACAAATAAGGAATACTTTTTTAAAATTTATTATCCCATATTTCTTTAATTGATAATGCCTGCTCCATTAAGGCGTTACCTCAGTGATTTAGTGTTGCATTTTAATACAGTTGGAGAACTGGAGACGTGTTAAAAATAGAACAGTCAGAATTAAAGCAGAAGAGAAACATTATTGAAGCTGTTGATTCATTTTTGCCAGTTGACAAAATGTTAAACACTTCAGCCCTGACTTAAAGTCAGTCACACCCTTATGGCGTTCAGCCTCTTTGGGGTTAAAGGTCATGGTTAACAGGTCAAAGGGTAATTTGATGTTCCAGATCCTGGCGCTCCATGCAAAGAAATCTCTTTTTCCAACAGCTTCAAGTGCATCCCGTGTGGTGTGTTAAATGTCCTTCTCTCTACTGATTGAATCCTAAATGGATTTATCACCCATAAATCCCCAACATTCTCAATAACCTTGCGTATTACCATTTTTATACAAACCACGCTCCTCCCTTGAAAGATGCTTTTAAATACAGCAGTTAGTATTATGACTGCTTCCTTGGAACAAACTATTTGTTCTTGTATTTGCTCTCTTTTGGGCTTAAAGGAGGAGGAGGCGAGCGGAATGCAAGTTGTGAAATGGCTCACAGCATTGTGAAATCTTTTTTTAGTGAGCCAAACACAGAAACACACTCTGTTTTTCCCAGAATTCAGCGAGGGGGGGGGGGGCTGACCGGAGCGGCATAACTCCCACATGGGCACTCACCACCTTGGGTTCATTTTGAGACTTTAGCCACTATTTTTATTCTCCTCCACTCTCGCAGCGCTCTTCCTTTATCCTTATTGGTTTTTTTTCTCTCGTCTTCATTTCCATCCCTTTCTGTCCTCTGCCAAATGGGAAGCTGTTGTCATTGTAACCACAAGTGTCTGTGGCTTCCTCTGTTCCTGTTTTCTTCGTCTGTCCCTCTTTCTCTTTTTCCTGCCATGTGATAAATATTTATTTCCACGCCACTTGAGGAGGAGGTCTGAGGTATGATGAGGAGGACCTGAGTGGCTTTTAAGGAGCTAACAAAATTGGAATTGGTAGTTGGTTCCCTGTATGAAGACAGCACACACACACACACACACACACACACACACACACACACACACACACACACATTCAGGAAACATACCCATACATACATGGGCAGAATGAAAGTGAATTGATTGTAGCGGCTGCCTCATGCTTTTTTACAAACCTGTCTCATTCACTGAGGGAGGCCTCTGGTTGCTTGCCCTCCCAGGGGGGTCTTCAATATCTGTTATGGGTGGGTGTGGAGACCTGCACTGTGTGCCAGTCAATTTTAATCATATAAAGCTGTCCTAGCCCTTCACTGAAGGCGTGTCGGCTTTATATTCCACTCCTCCTCCTCTTCATTCTGCTGTTGAACCTGGAATAGCATTTTGGATCAAGTGTGGAAGTTTTATGAGAACAAAGAGCAGTCAGAAATTCACCTTAAAGATCTGAAACTGGAACTTCAGTTGGTGCAGTCAGGGTGATATTTTGATGAAAAACAGTCTAGCAGCTTTTATCACGAGTCCTTTCTTTAATTTTGGCTTTCTGTCTTAAAATGGGTGCCATAAACGCCTATGCCCTCCCTTACTGCGCTCTCCAATCTCGCATTTCTCAGTGAGCCACAGCTACAAATCTTTGGCCCACCATATGGACCAAAATCCTATAATAGTGCAAATTGAAAGAGGTGTGTTTGCTCACAGTCTCTGTTCCTCATTCGCACAAAAATTACACGCATTAGTAGCTGTGGGACAAAGCGGGCCTAAAGAAGGGGTCCTCCTCAGGCTGCAGTGGGAGATGGTGCAGGGGTTGGAGGAGAAGAAGATGCTGTTTTGCATGGCAATAGGCTGATAGTGTGTATGGGTGAAGTCATAGCACTGGCTGGCCATCAAACACAGCCTGAATGGGAAGGAGGCCGGACCCGGACGCTCCATGGCTAATTGTGTTACCCAGAGAAAGCTCGAGCTCACCTGTTCTCAGCCATTGAGGAGTGGAGGGTTTGGAGCCTTTCAGGATAAGGTAGAATAGTCCCCGGTCTATGAATGGACCCTTCCAGAAAGTGAGAATGGCTTAAAGACAATACAAGAGGAGGAATGTGATTATTGGATTGGACCTTTTTTTTTTTTTTTTTTTCCCAGAGATTAAACTGTGTTGGCAAACACACAGTTGGAATAGTTCACTGGTGCTGAAACTGATACCGTCTCAGCTGAATGAGCTGTAGGGTAACGTTCACACTGAAAACCTGGCAAAACAATGAATCTGTTCAGCACTCCTCGGTGCTAACACCGGCCACACTCACAATCGGCTTCTGATTACCTCGTATTCGTCCCTGATAGAAATAATTGTTTACTGCTGTCCCTTCATAGCTCACCTGGAGCCAGACTTACCATTGGAGACCATGGTTAACAGCCTTGTCGTGTATTCTTTGCAGATTAAATTACCACCTTTTATGGACTTTTAACTGGATAGACACAAACTGTTAATTTACTAGTGAAAACTGCATCTGTCATATTAGAGTCTGCCTCCAAGAGGTGGTTTTACAGAAAGAAGCACCAATAACCACCTTTCTGTATCATGTCCTCCACCTTGACTTCTCTGACCTTGGATGCGGGGATATTTAACTACAGATATCCTTGAGCCTTTGCTATTTTTATGTCTCTCCTAACCTTTTAAAAAACGTCCTACTCGACCAGTGCCTTAGTTTATAATCTCCATCCATCTCTGTCAGCTGGTAACTGCGCCCCCGAAAGACATAATCGGATTTTGGTGGCATTAAACAGCAAATAGCTGCTGTCACTGGACAACCTGCTAGTAACCAGGTTTAGAGAGGGAGCACCACATTTGTCAAGTGTCACTGCTGAGAAGAAAACACCAGATATGGACATGTGCTGTACACTTGCTCTCTAGTCTCGTAGGAATTAACGGAAGCTGTGAGAATGAGAGGGGGCCATGTAATTTCTTATGCTGTCAAGCTGGTTGTACAAGTTAATAGGGTTCCCTAAGCTGAAATGAAGATTTTAAATGTAAGGAGGGTTGGGAGAGTAACCTCTGAGGGCAGAAGTGTTTCTAGTTCATCAGCACTCGCTGACACTTTAAATTACTGGGTCTAAGCTGGTTCGGTTTGCATCAAAAGCACTGATCGAGAGCCCGGCTCAACATCAAAATCAAAAGAATGTTAAAAAAAATGTTGCTAACAGTTATTTTTAATAAAGATTCCTGATTATGTTTTAATTTTTGATTGATATTTTCCAACTACGATATTTTAGGTTGGGTAAATAATCTGACAGCAACATGAAGATACTAAAAGTGGGCCAGAAAAACTCATTGTCCAGGGTTTGATTGATCCACCAAACTTTAATTTCACTGGGACATAAAAACTACACGTACAGGCTCACCAATCAAATAAATAAACGCCTCTTAAAAAGTTGTTGACTATGAACTATTTTAAGGCTTTTTCTTTCATGCTGCGCGTGCACAAATTTGCATGAAGTTACAGCTTCACAAATGGCTCAGTGCTGAGTGCAGACATAGCATACTTGATATTATTGGGTATTTGCCGATCTATCTGATTGATCAGATTGTTGTGATGGATAAAATAAAAGGTAAAGAAGAACCCTTCAACTGTTACGCGTGTTGATGTTGCATAGTTTGTCCACCAGAGGGCACTCTGCAACGTCCCTGTTGGCAACGCATATGTTTAGCATGCCACAAACACAACAAGCAGCTGATCCGAGCAGAGTCAGGCAGAGCGCAAATGAGTGAATGAATAACTATGCATAACAGATGTTGGAGAAATCTGTTTATATTTCACGTACTTGTGAATAGATTTTTCACCAAATATCGGTAGATGGATTCGTCCTGTATCCTATCAGGCTCCAGACAAAGTCTTTAGCTCGTCCCACCAGAGCACTGAACGAATGCTGTGCTAGGTTCACAATATGAGTGTAGTAAGCCAAGAAAAACAATTAGTAGCCTTTTTATGTTTACTATTATAACGAATAGATATGCCCGCCACAACAAGGTTGAATCTGTCATTACCCTTTATGGTGTGCATGAACGCAACAGCACAACTTGCTCATTTCCCAGATTGGTTCCTGGCAGTAGTGGCGTGACAGCTGTTGTCTTAACCGCTGCAGAATTCTGGTACAGATTTCTATTCTTGATTTCTTGAGGGCCTGCCACTCTTTTATAATATCTCATTTTGGTCAACCCTAGATCATTGCTATGCTGCACAAAAATCAGACCCAGTGATCTGTAGCAGGTAATGAATTGGAGCAAGTGTTTCCATATATGTAAGAACTGTCTATTTCCTCCTGCCTGCCAAGTGACTTGTGCTGCCTATGTACCTTCAGCTGGTGAAATTCATTTCAGATGTCTGTATTGTTTGTTCTCGAAAATGAGAAATATGTATCAGACACTTGCGATGTCTCATTCATCACCGGCTCCCACTGTCCGAGTATCTCTCCAACAAAGACAGATAGATATGGCAGCGTATTGTCTGTGGCTGACACTGTTGTCAGAAACGGTCATTGTGGATGTGAATGCGCCTCTTCGCAGGCGCAGATAAAGCAGAGCCCTCTCTCTTTTCCCGCTGTAATTGCATTCTGTCTCAGTGCGCTGGAGATGTAACTATCAGATGATATGAGTAATGAAAGTCCAAAAATGAGGTACTTTCCTTTTTCAAGTGTCACACACAAACTTGTTTGTAGCCAGTTGAGTGGATGGGTAGATTATTTGTATGTATGTGTGTGTGAGTGTGTGTGTGTGTGTGTGTGTGTGTGTGAGTGAGTGTTTCTGAGGAGGGGAAAACAGTGATTGGTAATCATTTGGAAGGGAGAAATGAGGCTCCTCATCAATCAAACAGTGTTCGTTAAAGGTTACGTTGCCACATCTGAAGGAACGTATTCAGCCTTAGCGAGGGGAATAAAAAAGTAATTATCCTTTATCATCAGTGAGAGGAGACTTGACATAATTAGTTTTTTTTAAAAAGCTGATTTGAGCTTCCTTTCCTTCGGGATTAAATATATCAGCTAATCATTCGACTGTTCACCAGCCATCAGGCCTTACAGTCACCCGTCTCCTAACAGATGAGACAGAAAGCTGTCCATGGCTCCGTCTTCCAGCCCGTCTATTGATCAGCCATGATGATCTGTGTTCCACCTCCGTTCCTGCAATTTATCTCGCGCTTCAGCTGAACCCTGTTGGTTGTCATTTCTGTCTGGATGTTTTGTGTCTTCATGGTCTGACATATAATGCTTCCATTCCTCCAGTAATGTAATGTGAGGGCTTTGGGGATGGCGAGCAGAAATAATTTTCCCTCAGGCATCAGTAGAGTATCACACTGTACATTAATAAATCTGTGTTATTATTGGCAAGGCCACATTACTCAGACCTCATTTTCACAGTAGTTCTTTGTGGCTGAATATTATAAACCCATTTTTAAATTGAAATCTAATATGTTTGTGTCTGCTGCTCCTAAAGCCTGAACTCAAAAACTGCTAAAAATTTTCTTTTACAGCAGAAATGCTGTTATATTAAAAAAAAAAAAAAAAGTGTCAAGGCAGCTCACAGCTTCATAATATACTTTATACAGAGCACAGTTTCATTCTCACATTATCAACTGGCTAAGAGCTTATTTTACAGTTTTACAGCTATCTGAAGAAGAAGAAATATAGAAATATTTCACTTAATTAAATGCAGTCGTTCAATGCTGGGAGAAATACTGTGTGCTATGATTGTATTGTGTTGTGTTAGTATTACCGAATGGAAATTGTGTGCCCTCGCTGATTAAATGTGTGGCATCTCGCACCAGGAAAAAAAACATCTTTATCGTCACCTTATGTAGACAATATTTACACAATCAGGAAATAGGAAACAACACTTCTTTGGCAGTATTCCCGCCCGCCATTATGCACTTTACTTTCATTCACTCCAGTTTTGGTTTTCACCGGCTCCTGGTGGGCGTGGCATAAATGTGTTGAGAACAGGAAGAGTGGATCTTTGAACCTGTGGACCAGCAAACCAAGACAATGAGCCCAACTAAGCTCCATAGAGGTGCAGAATTTGAATGTGTCTTCTGTACTTTGGATGTGATCAGAGCCAAGATGAATGCATGTATGCATACTCAAAAAAGTATCCATACATAATTGTACTAGCAGTGCAAATATTACAGATTTCTACTGTCTTGCAGTATTAGTAAAAGCTTAAATCAGCCCCAAGTATGTTGTAAAAAGTTTTATCTTTGACTTTTTTGTGCCATTAAACTCAGGCCATGCCTTCCATATCCTTCACTTTGACATTTATTTGAAAAGTACAGGTGAATATGTTATTGCTGACAGCTACCTGAAGTGCAGATAGCAGTTCTGAGATATCCTGTCCTGAGAGCGAGCTACAATGATATTGAATTAGAGGAGGACAAGGACAAGGTGGCCTCTCTTCCTGCCATGATGAAGCTTCTAATTACCTGCCATCTTCCTTAGTCTCCTGGACTTCACGCTGGGTTGTAAAGACAGAGCGAAAGAAAGGAAAGAGCGGAAGAAATATGGAATGAAGGCAGAATGAAGGAAAGGGGGTTGAGAGACTGTAAGAGAAAGAGAGAGTGAACGCCTAGTGAAAATCCATATACATGATTTATACCAGTGCGACTGTGCGCGGTAGGCAGGAGTTATCTTTTATTTATGAGGGCATCAGCGGCAAAGCGCCCAGATGTTAAGCTGTGTGGGGATCTCATCTAGCCAGAGTCACTCTCTGGCAATAAAGCTAGAAGGTAGGCTGTTTGCAGGAGCTGGGGAGGGCGGAGCTGAAATGTGTGTGGAAGAGAGAAAGGGCTTTGTCTCCTTTGACAGAAAGCTTTAGACTAGATAGTCGTGGCTTTAAGCGAAAGCCTTAAAACTTCTGTTGGATTTGTTACAATTTGTTAAAGCAGAAACTCAGAAAAAAGGGGGGGCAAAAAAGCACTGGGTCATTTACCGGACTGGCTCATTTTCCACTCCTCCATTATTTATCTGCAGAAGACACGACACTTGTTGTTTTCTCTTCTGTCAACAGCTCATCAAAGAGGGGCTGAGGATTCATTATGGAAATGAAGCCCTCATTGTCAACCTTTGCAAATCAGATGCAGGATCTCGACTCCGAGCGTCATCATCATCAATCTAACCTCACATTAACACGGCCTGGATATGAAAAACAAGCATCGCAGACTAATAGCTCTAATAAAGATGGGCTGCTAATGTCGTGCCGAAGCAACCCAAGGGTGGAGGTTGCCGACAGGGCAGCGGCTCGCGCTTTACATGTTTGCTCTGAAGCAGGCTTTTTCATAACATGGCAATATTCGTGACAAATGCCTAACAGCCCCAGGGCTGAGCGCAGAGAGATCTGCGAAATGTAACAGAAAAGGAAAGGTTACACTATGACCGGGTCACCCAAACCCTCCAGCTACCCAGCAGGTCCAGCAGTTGTGTTAGTTTAATGTTGGCTTCTGCAGAGCTACAGCAGCTCAGGCTGGCAGGTTAACCACATTTCATGGATCATGTAACCACAGTTTGGTCATTTTTGTGAGGACCTATGTGCACTTTAAATCCTCACGCTATTTTTCATGTTTCTGTGCTTGTGTATTCAATGCAGTATTTGCCTTATCCTTATATAGGGGGCCGGAAGAATATTTTCTAAACTTGAAACTACAAGGTCAATAAGAGCTCATTTATCGGCAGTGAAAGGAGCTGAGTCTTGCAAAATGACCTTGAATGAAAGATGCCAGGATCACTGAAAATATTCTGTGTCAGCTTAAGAAAGTGAGTTTGCTGTCTTTGCAGGGCGACCCTGGGATTTTGATGGTGGCTGTTAACTTACTCCATCCACTTCTGTGCAATTATTTCTATTGAAGTACTTAGTTACATTAAAAGGACAGCATCCACGTGACATTTCTTGGCTCTTGGAGCAGGTGCTTATAAAATGCTTTCAGTTTTAGTGCTGAGCTGCAGTTTCTTAATAGCGTCTTCTCTATTAGCAATTACTAATAATGAAAATGCTACCAGTTTGGGATTTTAAAATATCTTCATCTACTTCAAAGAGATCAAAAGGAATCCTGAAACATTCCAGTTTTTCCACTTGCGTAACCAGAGGCATCCTGTTACATGTTTGATAACAGAAATCCATATTGCTTTCATATCAGCTTCGCTCTGCTGCTGCTGAAAGCTATAATCCCAGTCACTCACAAATAGGGACTGTCTTCTGTCGGCTAAAGAAGTGTTTCAGTGTGCGCAGGTGTGACTGTGCGTGTACAACATGCTGAATGCAGACGCACAAAGAGCCACTCCCTACCGCCTGTTAAAGGCTGCTCATGTTAAAACACTGACAAATGTCTGTGTCTGCCAAAGACAAAGCTCACAGCAGAGGGGATCAATGCAGAGTAATATGACGTGCTAGTGTTTATCTTTATCATGGGTGCTTTTTATGTCATCTGAATTAACAGAGCCAGGTCTCTGGCAAAGACCTGATGATGAAGGCTTGTGTTTAACTCTTCATTAATGCAGCACACTGTGAATATTATCAGGGTTATTTCTTTGTGTTTGACAAACATGATTTGATCTTTGTTTCTTGGAGACTTGGACCGTGAGGTTGTGCTAATATTGTTAAAACAGTGGCTTAAAGTATTATAAAGAAGACATCCCTAGAAGGAGAGTGGGAAATTTCATGTGTTTTTCATTTGTTATTATTTCTAATCTAACCTTCTTTGACTATGAGACATTTCTTAAAGTAATTTTAAGTTCATGTCATGGTCCTTGGGTTTTGTGTGTCTGAGTTTAGGATTCTTAGTGAATATCATTGAGTTTGTTTTTATTATTGTAGTGTTTGAAGTTTGGGACTCCTGAATAGATTTCAGCATCATTGCCTTTGCCAAAGAGGTTTGGATTTTTGGTAGTATTTGTGTGCATGTGTGTCATTCTGGCTGTAAACAAGATAGCTCTGAAAGTTTTGAAGGAATTTTGATAAAACTGTGTAGGGGTGTAGAGTGGGGTCATGTTAACAATCCATTAAAATTTGGCTCACATCCACTGAGGGCTTCAAGGTCAACTTAATTTATTGGTCAAATTAACAAAAACCCTTATAACTTAGAAACTGTGATTCTTACAAGTGTGGTGTGTATTATCAACATATAGAAAGCACCGTATAAAGATTTAAAATATCATGTCACATCTGACCTCTGACCTCTCCTTTGAGGTCAATAGATTGACCTTGAAGGAAATTGTTATGCATACAGTGATCAAAGGCTTGTTTCACCTGATATTTATTACTAAACATTCAAACAAATTTTACTAAACAGTGAAATGAAAGCTACACATGACATTTGAGGGGACTTATTATTTCCTACCAAATCAATCTGAACCTAAATGGCAGGAACAATAACACATAAAAGACAGTCGTTTTGGTGTATCCATCTTAGCTGCTTATCACACTCAGAGATGAAAGGGGCAAAAATCACACAAATGACGCATCATTTATAGCATTATACTCAGAGGTTAAAGGGCGCCGAAAGAATCTGGAATGGCGTTCTTGGTGCAGATGTCCATAAGTTGTGGTTATGGTGCTTCAGCATCTAGTTAGCGAAGAGGAGCGAGCATACAGAGAATAATGATTTTTTTAAGTCATTTCAAATGCAACATTTCTAACATTTAAATATCGGCAAACACGCAAACTATGTGCAGGTTGTCACACTGTGTGTCTGCTAGCTAAATGGTAGAGCTGCCGTTTTTTTCCCATGGAGAGAAAAAACTGTGCGATAACTTCACTCAGAGATGGAGAAAGATGTATAAAAAAAAAAGACAGGACACAAGAGGAAGAAGAGAAGTTATTTTTAAAGGTAAGGACTGCTCAGTGACATTTGATAAGCTAGAAACTTAAAGCTTGCTCGTAATATCCTCATTCATTTCTAAGTTTTTTGAACAGATATTGGCTCTCCACATGATGTGTTGAAATTAAATTCATATTGTGACACGTCCTGCAAAACCGATTTAAAGTATACTAACTTTTTATTACGCAAAATTTGAATAAAAATATGGCAGTTCCGTGCAGGTTACCCTGGTTAGTTTACAGTAATGCACTGTGCTGGACTGATGCAGAGAAGCTGTGATGTTCATGGTCAATGTTCGGTTACATCAAGGGTAGCTGACATCCAATTAAATTTAATGAGATGACGCTGATTAGAGTCACTCACTCCACCTTTTTTTTTTATCCTGCCGTGCAAAATAAAGTGGGAGGATATTGTCATCATACATCCGTCCAGGCATCTGTCCATGAGGTTTACCTTTCCAGTCTATAGACTCCAAATATATGCTAATGAGATGCAGCCTCTTTCTCAGGCCTGGTTGGCTTAGCCTAATCATGTGATCATATTGTGCTGTATAATTGTATAATCTACGTGACCATTACTGACTGACCATATCTAGCTACTGACCTAGGTCACAGAACAGCTGGCAGTAGTTAGATAGTGAGAAACTGGGGAATACGAAATTCTGACTCAATTATTAAAAAAACTCCCTGTTATACTGTGACCCCCCCCCCCATGCACTGTTAGATTTTTTTTTAATCATTTTTGGATGTTAACAGACAAAATAATGGCATGTTTTTGTTTTATATTATCTGCCTTTGAATACTACATTTTGGGACCTTCTGTACACACGCCACTAATAATATAGTAGCTCAGCCAGAACTACAGTAGTCAAAATAATATTGTCATTTCCATCTACAGTAATTTATATGTGGCAGTATGGCTCTGCTCTGCAATCTCGCTGCTCTTCATCATTCATACATGGAAAAGCGTAAGGCAGGGGGAGCGGCACAGAGCAGGTATTAGTGACAGCAGATATGACTGCTTACATACTTCCTCACCTCCAGTCACAAATCAGTTGGGAAAGACAAACTATGAGAAGCTGTAATGCAGCAGAGAACATTAAATCTGATAAGAATGGAGGAAATGTTCAAGATGCCGCTACACAAACCTGCATCCAGGCTGTGGTTATTGTATCCTTAGAAAACACATCAACCCATATGGCCAATGGGGTCTCCATTTCACCACTCTCATAATAAAAGGTACCTCAGAGCCACTCCAGACTTCCAGGTTTAGCCTGCTTGGTGTTGGACCATTAGGAATATTGTAAGCAAGTGTGATGCATGTGTTTTTAGTGTGTTTGTGTACATGAAAGCAAGCACAGATGTACTAATTCACCATTACTTAATGGGATTTCAGTAGGGAGCTTGTGTTGTTGACAGTTTACTGTAGCCACCTACCTCGGGGCGAATTATAAAACGACTGCGAGTTGCTCTGAGTGGCTGTCACAGTGGAGCTGGTCAGACAAAGAGCTGGGTTCTCAAATGGCACCCACACACAGGACAAAAAAGAGAGACGGCACTCCACGTTTCTAAACTCTGTCTCATAATAACGCCGACACATTTTTAGAAACTGTATTTGGTTGGGCCCTGTTGAATTATTATTCACACTAGTTTGCATTAAAACAGAATTTAAATGGGGCTTAATAAGATTTAAAGAAAAGCATCGTCATTGCCGGACCACCTACACACACACACTGAAAACGCATGAACGCACAGTGTATAACCAACAAGACTGAGAAAACAGCACTTCCCAAGTCGCAGGGAACCTTAATTTAATTTGCCATTGTTTGCTTCAAGATGAGACAGGGTCATTTGCATTTCCTCTCTGAGTACTTTTTTAAGCTGCTACTCAGCCCACCAGCAGAGCAGAGACACACACCAGGCAGAAAAAGCACCAAGAAAGCTTAGGCTTAAATAAAAAATAAATACTTTTTTTTTTTTTTTTGTAAAAAAAACATTGTTTTGGTGTGTGTTGGCTGCTGGAGGATGTCTGTGCCTACGTCTTTGTCTGTCTCATTATGCAGATACACAAGGTTACACTGGCTGCCTGCTGGGTGTCAGTGTGCATTAGTTGCAGTGTTTTACTATCTGTTCTCAGGTCTCCACATGAACATGTGCATCGCAGACAGGACTATTAAAAGCCAAGGTGTGCCCTCAACCGAGCTGTCTGTCAGTGTGATTGGCTGGCTCCGTGTAATCGATGGAGCCTGGCCCACAGGCCAGCCACCTAAATCCATACAGACGGCTGGGAAAGATGAGATGGTAGTGGAAACCATGAAAACTGTCAAGCACACAAACACACACACATACACACACACACACAAACTCCCCCTGCGCTCCTTGTTTAAATGGCCCCCCACTGTTTAAGACCCCATCGATCAGTTAGTGAGCGTGTGGCATTTTGACTTAAACCGTGCATGGATAATGGGCTTGGCAAGTACGATACAGATAGTGGGACAGCAGCCCAAGGAACAGGCAAAGCAGGGGGGGGCCATTAATCCAGGGGTGAGCTGACATGCCTTGACATTGCCAACAGGCTGCAGCTGGATTGAGGAGCATCTGGAACAGCCCCACGCCCTCCCATCTCTGGCTCACCCTTCTTTGAAGCAATGGTCTGGCCTGGTCTGGTGCAGCTGACTGCCAAGGCAGATGGTACATTGGGTGGATACAGGCTGGGCATGAGACGTGCATGGGCAGTGATGTAGGTGATGGAAGCACACAGGCATGCTTTGGCTTGAGCCGGTCGCGCTGGTCAAATTTACTTAGTGAGGGAGTGTAATGCCGGCTTCATGACTGTGCATGTGGGGTGACTTTAGTAGGCTGAACAATAGGGGGGATGAGGGAATTGGTGGCCTGTGATTTTCTGTGTAAACCTGGTATCAGAGTATGTCACCCTGCAAATGGCCCAGTCTAACAGACAAACATCACTGCACATCAGTATTTGTCCTGTAGTGCAGTCTCTCAGAGACAGCTGATTCTGTGTGTAGGACTCCTCATTGGTCAGCATGTCATAATTGACACTGTGGCTTCTGACATTTCCAGTAAAGTTCCAGCTGGACTACAATCACCTCACCTGCAATAGCAGCCATCCTAAAGACAAAAACTGAACTGCGGGACCAGATTAACCTCACGTGATCTGATACAAGTAGCTTTTGATGACAATGTTAATAAATCTAAAGGTGTATTAGTGATATTACTGAGCCAGTTTCCTCCCCTTTTGGTTCTACAGTCCTTTACAGACATGGGTTTGTAACATTGCTGTTTGTCATTCATGCTTTTTTTTCCCCTCTTTTTAAAGGATGCACGTCATTCTGTAAGACATGACTGCACTCACACAGAAGAACCCTGGCCAGTCAGTCACAGTGACCAGCTTCACAGATGGTTTTATGGTGATATTTAGTTCACACATTCATCACGCCCTGCTGTCGAGATCTCTAAATGCAGGTCTGCATATTCAGTTTGCTTTTGCTGTTCAATCAATGACAGTGCCGACAGGGTCTTTCACCTCTGATGCATCAGCCCTGCAACACCTCTGTGTGTTCCTGCAAAATTACACCACCATTACAGACTAAACACACACACACACACACACGCAAGTTTCCAAACTCAATAAACTAATCACACACCCCGTACTAGCCAAATGGACATCAATACGCCACAATCGCAAATGTCACCGCTAATGAATGTAAATGTATTCAGTGTAAACTCGAACACACAATTTGAACTGTTGCAGAGGAGACGGGTGCAGCAGCGAGCCACGAAAATGTACTGTACCTCAATCAGACCTCATCATCCTCCTTTTCCCCATCTCCCTCACTGAGCTTGACTTCGGCCTTTCTGTAGGGGAAAAAAAAAAACTCTCTTTTGGGGAGACTTTATAATTTTGTCTCAGTAGATTTGTATTGTCTTTTCCCAATATACTGCTTTTTTCTACACATACACAGTCTCAGCACATCACCTCTCATTAGCCAAGATGGGCACCAAATGGAGCTGCTTTATTATCCCAAAAAGAGAGAGAGGAGAAAATCTCTAATGACAGGGAATATGATTGACATTACAACAGAACATGGTCAGAAGGGTCTCGTCTATTGTGCATAAAGTATCTGTGTGAGCTAAGCCCATTCTTTTGAACACAAAGTGTTGCTGAGCAAAATCTGGACCACATATGGCTACGTTCTTGTAAACACCAGACAGTTGCATTCTAATTAACCCTCAAAATTACATGAACTGGAGGCCACAGTCTGTGTGGGTGTGCTGGCCCAGCGCTACGAGAGAGAAACCTTATCGTGGTCACATTGCTGGGACCTGAAGCGTAGAAGGAGACATCTGATAGGCTGACTGTTCTCCCTGTCGCAAGGTTCCTCTGAGGCTGTGCTGTATTGTATCAGCTCTGAGGGGGGACAGTGATGGTCTCATTGCTGCTTTTTTTAGGGAATGCTAATGGCTAATTAGGCATTTCATGACTAAAGCTTCTTGGCTATTCTCATTACATGCTACTCAGTACTCCCAGAGTGCTGCAGCATTGTGCTGAGGACAGGGAGTGAACCTGCCTTGGTTTTCAGTGTCTGCGGCTGCAAATTCCTTGGATAATTTTTTTTAACACTAACTGTATTAGCTGTGTATTCATAGCTTCTGGATTTATTGGAGTGATAATGGCAACATCCCCCACACCACGCCGTGTAGATGTTTATTTGACTGTTCAAAGTCGGTTCTCCCTGACGTGATAGACGCCCCTATAGATGTTTCTGTCAGCTCAAGTCCTCACCAGTGCCCTGGGTCATTAAAGTGGTGTCTGTCAAACACCCTCCAAATTAGACACAGCATCAATTCATTCAAAGGGACTGTGTGTGTGTGTGTGTGTGTGAGGGAGAGAGAGAGAGAGAGATATTGGTCCGGGTGGGGGGTGGGGGGGTGCTGTTGCTTAGTGATAAAGCTGTTAATAGAGTAGCCACTGAAGATGTTAACCAGTCTTTATGCTGCCTGAATCCCCCAGTTATCATAATAATTTCACGCTGGAGAACACATCACAGTATTTGTGAAGTACTGTAATATGAGGTGATCAATGTGTGTGTGCGTGTGGTGTGTGTGTGTGTGTGGGGGGGGGGGGGGGGGGGGGGGGGGGGCTGTAATAAAAGACACCCTGTTATTTTTTGTTTGTTTCTTTTTTGACTTGCTCTGTCACTCTGTTTTAAACACAGGGTTTTTTTTGTTCCAGACATGCATGAGATGCTCTTGTGTTTGTGCACAGTTGAAGATAAGTGCTGATTTAAAGTGGTAATAACAAGGACTGTAGCTTGTTATTGCAGCATGATCAGTCAGTTTTGCACCTGGCTTTGTCTTCAGCTTATTCATCCTGATGCAGATGATGCAATAATGAAGTGGCCCTGCATTTCTGTTTGATTGCTGCCTCTACCAAAATTAAAGGTGAATGCTTTAAAAAAAAAAAAAAAACTTAAAAAAATTTTTTTTCACCCATTGTGCTACAAGGCACGAGAGGCTTTGACAAGAGATAAAGCTGTACTTGCTTGTGTATACAAGGTTGCTGAAGTCTTAGATACTTTCATTTAAAGGATCTTTTCTGTCACAACATGTACACAATGGCCATAATTGCAATTCAAAGCAGACTGTGCATACATGAGTTTCTATGCACTTTCCAGGAAATCAAGTGGTGACACTTTGCCTTGTGCAGCATGTGTAAACTGCATCAGCAGTTAGAGATAACAGCTCTGTTTATGCTGCCCAGGCTGCCTCACCATTCTCCTGTGATAACACTTAATAGTTGCACACAAGAGTGGGGACACCTAACTGTGTCAATTGAATGGCGAGCAGCAGAGGCAACTAGTGGCTATCTGCATTCAGCTACAAAAATACAAACCAGCAATACTGCAAGTTGTTGCCAATTGAAACCACACCCAGGAAGGTAAGTAGGATTCAGGGATGATATGTTGGAGTGTTGGAGGTGGAGGGCTAAAGTGGATGTTCTGCAGCCAGTTTGATCTTCTGTGTTATACTCGACACATAAACCGCCAGACGTCTGCCCATCCAGTTCACCTCTGTGACCTCATACCCCAGAATGCGATGATGGCTTCATCTGTTGCTCCTGATAAATTGCTCAGCAAGCTGGCCTGAACAGGAGGAGATGTGAACTGAAGAAATTGCATCCATCTCCACAGCAAATAAACTGGTTAGAGCCAGTGCAGCTTATGGTGAGTGGTGGGAGAGTTGCTGCACGGTATATAGTGTTTTATCCACATTTGTGTTCTTGTCCAACAGAAACACTTCTGAACCAGTACCGAGATCAGAAGAAACTAGAATACAAATATATGAAATTGTTCATGAAAGATTAAAGAACATAACGCAGTGTGAGCCCTGGCTCGATAGGAGGATAAACTGAACCATGCACAAGCACACAAACTGGATTCAGCAGATCAGGAGCCGGTGCCATGCTGGTTCACTAGCTGTAATTCTTGCTATCCTTAACCCAGAGAAAAAAATACCACTTGGATTCCTTTTCTTGTGCTTATCCTGTCATGAGGCCTATTGTCACCATTATCCAGCTATTACACTCCTCTGTCATCTCACAGTATGTCCACTCCAAATATCAGCATGTTGTGGTAGCTGTGATTGATGGACAGTCAGCGCGTCTCTGTGTTTTCAATAGAGGTGCAGTTCAAATTGGCTTTTGCAACAACAACAACAAAAAAAAAACTAGTGCTGATCAGAAGGATGCAAACCACGATAAACTGTTATTGCAGCACCATAACTGATTCATAATATCATTAAGTTTTGTGAAACATTAAGCAAAGTTGCAGCTCAGAATACTGAACATGTGACGGGCGTTTTAGCGTGCAATAATTTCTCCTCCTTTTTTCTTGCCTGAATTGCGACCGTTTCTGGATACTTTGTTCAACATCTTTCAAGCTGTCAGTTTTGGTGATAGAGGCTCAGAGGGTGAGACAATAAGTATGTGCGATTAAACCCCATAGTCACGCCTGAATGGACCGAGGTCACTCTCTGACCCTGACCACTGACACCTTGTGTGTGTGTGTGTGTGTGTGTGTGTGTGTGTGTGTGTGTGTGTGTGTGTGTGTGTGTGTGTGTGTGTGTGTGTGTGTGTGTGACGGAGAGAAAGACAAAGCATTAAATAAAGGAGACTGCGGCAGACGGGTGTTACCAAGACTCTGCTCCCAAGAAGGGTCAAATGTCGCCCAGCCACACACAGGCCGGTGTGTGTGCGCGCGTGTGTGTGTGTGTGTGTGTGTGTGTGTGTGTGTGTGTGTGTGTGTGTGTGTGTGTGTGTGTGTGTGTGTGTGTGTGTGTGTGTGAGAGCAGCTGAGCCACCACTGTTCTGACTGCTTTCACGGAGGCGGCTGTAACCAAGGAAATGCTCTCACCACATTAGTGCTCCTCTCCCTGCTGTCTCAGTGGTCTTCTTGATTACCTCTCTGGTCATCCTTGTTACCTTCATTTACAGATCTGAAAGCATGTGATCGATTGAAGGAGAGATGGAAGGCATTTATCCGCACCGTGAGGGTGGAGGCAAATTTGTGATTGGCTCCACAGATCAAAGAAAATATGTGAGTGATTAAGGAGCAGGACGAGTCCCCTTGCTTTCAGCAGCAAACTTCAGAAGCCCACAGAGATGATGCAGGGTAAGGCTGAGGGGAACTGCGAAAAGTCACTTACCCACTAGAATGGACAGCACTTAAAGAGATGTCATTAAAATGTGTGTGCACCTGTGCACAGTCATCGCTGTCAGAGTGAGGAAGGGCTCATTAAAAATGTAAGAGATGCAACAGGAAACAGTTTTAAGGTTGAAGTGTAAAAGACACCCAAATTGTCAGTGTGTGAGCAATAGTGATCATTTTAGTGCTCCGTGCTACTATTAGACACATGCAGAGTAATGGAAGGTGAGTGGCATTGCCTCTAAAGTGAAAATATTAGAACTTGTGGTATTAAAGAAGGTGAATAATTTATACACATATTTCCTGTTTACTAATGGGTTGTAGAAAAGTCATTCCCACAGTGACTCGTCTAATATGTGAAGAGCATTTGAATGGGGAAAAAAACAACCAGTAAATTACTGATTACAGGTCAGAGTATATGTTTGCTTTGAGGTAATAATCAAGTGTGGACCGGGTTGCAGACACCATTGGAGACAGAAAGGGAGCTGCAAAAACGTAATCCTTTATTTAAAGAATGAACATGAAAACCAAAAGTCCAAACCCGAGTACAAAGGAGCCAGACTCTGGAGACAAATTGAGACATGAGGGAGCTGCATCGGTGATCTGACAGACTGAGGGAGAACACAGGAATTAGAAGTGAACTCAGTCGACAATAACCAGTGGGGAAAAGAACAAAGGATGGACAGAAAGCCACAAGAGGAACTAATGTTCAAAACAAAACAGGAAGTGACTGAAGGGGGGTGGGCAAGAACAAACACACAAACAGTGAGACACAGACGGGGAAGACAGGACGCACTGAGAAAAGGAACAAACATTCAAAGACCCAAAGGAAGATCAAACTAACTACAAAGACCATGACACACTAGATGCAGCAAAAACACTAAGATTAATCAACTTGTTCTTATACTTAGGAGGAAATGACACTAAACACCGACTTTATTTAAAAATGAGCGTAATGTCATTTGCAGCTATAATCTGCAATACTAATACCACAACCTTGAGGACATGCTGATGTGATATCACCTAATAGGGTTCTTTTCCCTACTGATGTATGGATGCGCTTTGTGTAACTGAGCCTTCTGGAAGCCATGCTCAATCTGTGACACAAACATTGGCCTCCTCTGATAGAAGAAATGCTCGACCCACAACACGACTAATGCTTCTTTTTATTGAACCTGCAGAACTTTTTCCAGCATTTCTGATTGGTCAGCACCATGCAGACATCTCTATGTTGCATAAATTGCACAGGTGATTTCAGTTTCTGTGTTCATTTTCCTTTCCTGTTTATAACATTAAGTGGCTAAGGCCAGTGATTAACTAAGGGATGTTTTAAGATACACACAAAATCAGTTTTCTCTTCTTGCAACTGTGTAAGCCCCCAAAAAACCTCTTTCAAAATTATTAATCATTTGTTATTAAATGCTTTTACAATTTCCTTTGTGCAACATTTAAAACAACTGAAAAAGACCAGGAGGGGGGGGAAAATGACTAATGAAAAGACAGAGAAAGGAAGTACAGAGCAAAATGAAAAAGCCCATCTAATCTAAAGGCTTCATCTGTGGCAGGCGGCTGTGGTGCTCCATCTCTGGTAATGAACTTGATCCCAGAGATCTACTGATCAAATGGTCTCCAGCCAGTGGTGCTCCAATTTGAGAGACCAGCCAACAGTGGAGGACGCAGCCATTACGAGTGACTTTTTTACAAAGACAGCCCACAAAATACCAATTGCACAGCATTAAGAAAAAAAAAAAACCCTTTTGTTCTCGTTCCCGTGGGGTTCTGTGAATTTCAACACTTGTGAAAAAACGGCTCTTGATGTGCCTCTGAAATGTGAGAAATTGAAACATGCACAAGGCTGAAATTCATAGTCTGTTTACCCAGTTGGAAATCCACAACAAACAAAGACATTCTACTCCTAATAAGACGCGTTCAACCAAGGATAAGCTTGGTGGGGGGGCTACTGAGACACGCAACACACACAGAGAAAGCTGTTAAGATCCCCGGGCAGTTGTAGAGACTTTCTGCTGGAATATGACTGAGATGGAGGCATCCAGCCCTCTTTAAATTCCTGTCTGCCATGTCTGCTGCCTGTGTGTGAAATCAAATATGTCTGTAGAAATTAACAGTTGTCGAAAGGCACCCTGTCCTTTGGCTTTACCTTACGCACAAAAACAACTTCTCTATAGGTCGTCAAATATTCAGACATTTTTTATGCATCCTGTCTGATCTGGATCCCCTGTTGTGTCTCGGCTGTGCCTTAGCCGTTTTCTTATTTCCAAACACACATACGTACACACACATATCTGGGCCTGCTCCAGGTCCTCCCACTTGGTACATTGTGGTGAAGGCTGAAGGTAATGGTTTCCATTTTCCCTTAATGCCAGTGGGTCAGGGAGGGATGGCAGGCCAGCGCTTCATTACAGCAGCACAGCAGGGCCCCCGTGTCTCCTGCAGGGATTCATTATGTTGCTGCCGCCCCATCAAACATACCCAGCTGCATCCTGCACTCTTCATAAAGGTTTCTATATATCGTCAGTTAATGATCACACAGGTAGGTGCCATGGTACAGGACGTGGGCCTCCTCCGTGCTGTGAGGCTGCCACTTCCTCTCTTCTGACTTTCTTGAAGAAAACATTCTTCCTCAGTTGCACTTTTGTTCCCTTTTGTTTCCATGTGCATGGGCAGCATCTACCTAGAAGCTGAGCCTAGCTTAACTTTTTTAATAAAAAAACAAGCACAAAGCAGTATGTTTTAGAGCTTTGGGCAAACAGCAATGAAAGGTGTCCAGAGTTTCACTCAGTAAGTTTGTAAACCAAGGCCAACCGTAGATTGTGCAGACACAGCTTCCACAGCCGACATACCACCTGCTAAACAAAGGAAAACACATTTCTCTGTTGCTATGCTTACACTGGTCCACAGAGTAGAAGGTATTTTCATCACTGTAAAAGCCTCTTAGTAAAATAACCAGAGTAGTATTTAAAACATATTTTAAGCACATCGCTTCCATTTTTTTTTTTTTTTACTTCTTTCCTCTTCAAATAGAGCAACAAAGGCAGAGAAGCGCATACAGTAACAGCCACACAAAGGGATCAAGATTCATACACAGGGGCACTCATTTATTATATCCATGTGCAGACTCCATAAGCAATACAAAGAGGCTATATTTCAAAACACACACTAACTGATTAATGGCAGCTCATAAATAGTTACTGGGCCCAGGTGCATGGCTCTTGGTTTTCTTTTGTCTACAGCATCCTTGTGCACATCACATTCATCCTGATCCACTTTCTTTTTTCGGCTCCTTAATAAACAGCACGCTGCCAAGGCAACACTTTTTAAAAACTGACTAAAATTAATTTACACAACAAAGGTGAATTCCTGTGGCAGGTATTTTTTTTTTTTCTTTAATTCACTTTTTCCCTCACTTGGGTTGCAGGTCGTCTATGCATAGAGTGAGCTCTCTAACCCCGGGACGTACGAAAGCCATTTAAAAGACATTCTGTTATTTGAAAAATGTGTGCAGCAGTCAATTGGAAAATAAGTACCCTGTTCCTGCTCCACCTAATGAATTCATGCATTTTGCACTTTTCATTATACCTGTGGTGTTCTGTGGGGGTTGTGAGTTCTACAGTGTAGTCTGTCAAAAATGGGCTGTTTACATGTGTATGTATAAATATACTATACACGTATTCTACAATAGCCGGTGAATGAATGAAAGCCTTTATTAACGGTGAGCAAAGTACAATCAAACTGAGTGATGGTGCTTGACCGTGCATGTGTTTAGCAGTGAAATTGGAACAGGTACATCAGTTTCTGCCTCTGTGTGTTTGTTTTTCCTCTCTACATGAGTGTTTTGTATCTCTGACATTTTCTGTGCCTTTGTAGCTGTTTTGTCTTTCTTTTTAATTGTTTTTTTTTTTTGCATCACTTTGCATCTGTGTTATTTCTTTGTAGCTTTGTCCCTCTTTGTGGTTGTTTTGCATTTCTCTGTTGTCATTTTGTGTCTCTTTGCAGTCATTTTCTGTCCCCATGTGTTAGTTTTGTCTCTCTATTGACATTTTTTGTGTCTCTTCGCAGCCAGCTGTGAAGTTTCTTTGTAATTTTGTCTCTGCGGTTGTTTTGCACGTCTCATCTGTTATGGCCTCTTGTGGGTCACGTTAAGTTGACCCAGTTGGTAACTGAAAGCTTGATTTATAACAAATGACATACAATTTGTTGCGGTGAGTTGCGCTCAGCCTTTCTTTTTACCACAGTGGCCACAGATATGAACTGTGGCTCAACAGCTGAGCTGCCTATGCAGTGCGCCCACTAGTGTCATCGGGTCATTCTGGCATTCACCGCTGACATTCACTGTCGAACCCGAGGCATTTGCTGAACCCAGGAGTCATCTTGCTTAAGGCTTAGAGACTGTCAACACAATCACTGGTTTAATGTCAGACACGCAGGCATAAACTTACGCGCGCACACGCAGACATCACCTTAGGCGGACGAGCACGGGGACAGAGCTTCAGGTTTCATTAGATAGACCATTGTTTCTTCTATGACTTATTCCTCACGTTAAACGCAGCCTTTCATAGGTGATTAATGTCTTCATTCCAATAACCACTTTATCTCTTGAATTATTATTATTTATTTTCCCAGCCACACTCACGAGGTACTTTGTCTCCTGTGCCCACTCAGTCTGTGAGGTTGCATGGATGGATTGAGTGACAGATTACGTTTGGTTAGCTTGTACGCTGACATGGCCCTGTGTGCGCCATGGGTTGCCACATAACAGATAAGGAAGTCAAGGACATGAAATTTGTCTGACATATAAATTCATTTGCAGCATAAAAAAAAAAATAGATGGCAATATGGAAATGGAAGTAATTAAGATGATAGATTGGGTGCAGTGTGTGAGATTCGTGTGTCATCGCTACAGTGCTCCCAAGATGGAGATTCACAGTCATAAGCACGAGTTCAAATGGTTCAACGTGCACTGGGAGCTCAGAGGCACATGCTGGAAGTGGCCTTTGTTTGGAGGCTGTGAGAGAAAATGCTGCCCAACTGTCTGCCCCATTCTGTGGTTCCTTTCATTTACTTTATTCCCATTTGGCTAAATTTAACAGCAATAGTGTTTTTCCCAGTTATTCAGGTACTATTATTTTATGCTGTATCATTATTTACTACTAAGATGAACCAAGTCTTTTAAAAAAAAATGTGTTTTTAGAAATATTCTTTGCTTTCTCAAAGATCAGATAATTATAGGCCTCTCCTGAATACCATTTTGAGCCTCGGGGGGGGGGGTGGGGGGGGGGGTGGTAATCAACAGCAAATTTTCTGACTGCCACAGTGTCTGACAGAAGCTTTATTTGAAATTTAAAATTTAAATATTCACTCAGAGAGAAAATCACAAGACATATATCTTCCTTTTTTGTCCCACACAGTGGGCCACCTCTCCACTGGGCGCTCACTTGCTGGTCCAAAGTGAGAAAGAGATGTGCTTTCTGTTCAAAGCAGTACCGTCCAGATTTTTCTTCTTCTTTGAAAATAAAAAATGCTAAGTGGCTATAAAATTTAACGCAAGTCTTGTGACAAAGTTGCTAAGTTGGCAGCAGTGATGCGATTAGTGCTGTGAGTGAAAGGAATGTGAGGCACCCACGCTGAGTTGATTTCCACATTTTAAAAAATAAAAACAAATATTGAGTCCCAAAATGGAAATAAAATACCTACTCAACAAAAAAAAAAAAAACCCCAAGGCTCATTTTAAAACAGGAATTGTTCATCTGGATTATAAATAACAACAACAATATTAATAATAAGAATTATTTTGAACTTATTTTTCTGTGAGGTAAAACAAAATATTTACATGCTCAAATACATTGTGGGTAGAGGGCTTGAACCACCTATGCATTCTCGGGCTTGGAGCGGACTGAATGACTCAGTGATAAAGAGCCCCATTACTGAGCTGGGACTGACCAGTACACAGGCAAGCGGGCTCACTCGAAAGATAGCAGAAGCTATTTTATTGCCCAGCTAATCTCTCCCAACCCCCCTGTATTTTATTTCCTCGTCTGCTTTCTCTTTCTTTGCTCTCCCACTGTTTTCTCTCTTTTTGTGCAGCTCTCAAGGTCAACAGGTTTTTGCCTCCAGTGACAATAGTAGACTGTTTTCAGTGAAAATGGCTTGGTTTGCTCTTTAAAAACTCGCTTTCACATCTATTCTGACAAGTAAATCTCCTCAAGACATTCAAAGAAAGGTTTGCCTCACCTCTGTGTGGCAACAGAAATCAAGCTGTACCGAGCAAACTGATTTCCCCCCTACCTGTGTTTTAATCATTTTTTATTAAAAAATAGCTTTTGAATTAAAGGTGTCATTTGGCTTTTCTTTGTTCCGGGGTTTGCTCTGAGTAAGTCAGAGGTCTAGCTGAAAATGTCTGTCCCATCGTTGCATCTCCTTAATCCTTTCCCTTCTTCAGTAACTCTAATTCTTTCCTGCCTAAACAAACTAGCAACTACTTCATCTCTTCTTCTGTCGCTGCCCTCTTTTCCTCTCTTCTTGAACCTGTTTCAGAAACATTTATTAGCGAGTCGTGTTTTACTCGCCGCTCTGATCACCTTAAGCCAAACGTTTCAAGATATGTAGGTAGTCGGAGGAACATCATTAGCATAATTTCCCAGAGGCGCACTGAGCTTAATTATCAACATGGCTGTGTGCAGACTAGAGCACAGCTCATCACATTAGGATGGAGTCCCTGCTGTTTATGCCCACGCTCCGCCAGGTCCCAGCTGACTACCTGGCGATTCATTGCTGGCACAGTTCGACTTCCAGTAACTCTCAAACTTTCATCTTCCATGCTACGGTTCCTCACCTTGAGCACACTGAGGGGGCAAAATAATGAAGACTCTCTGCACATTTAGAGACTGTATACGAGGCTATGTTGGACCATCTGTGGTAGTCTGTATACAGCAATGTATGTAACTCAAAAGTGGTTGTTTCTTTATGTCTTCTAAGGGAAACTCAAACTGTCACATGTCCAATGAGGGGATGGGGTGGGGGAGTAGGGGGGTATATGTTTTATATGTGCAACCGCTGAATGAAACGCTGCATTGTCACTGAAATGTATAAATTTGGTGATGCATAAAATGTTACACTTGATTCGAATCTGTTAATCGCTTTTACATAGCTGGGACTGCAGCTGTTAGATAGGGGTCATAGGGATCATTTCAAGCGGAAGAAGAGTCACATGACTCGCAAAATGCCCATTTTTCTGTGAGTGTGCACAGAGCCTGAAGCAGAAAGCCCAGTTTAACAGAGAAAGCTGTTAACTACCGTCGTGATACCCGTTATCTCCAGCTGGGGTTTTAGGTTTTGTTGAGCCAGCTAATGCAAAGAAAGCCTGGCTGTGTTAAACTTCATTCGTAGTGCACCCCATAAGCACTGAGGATTACAATGGACACAGATAAACAGGAAGGCCATGACACATCACACTCTGCTCTCTGTGGTCTCACATGTGTCACATCCATGTGCTCGACAGCCCTCTGCTCCCTTCTTCATGCTGCCAAAGTGGAGCTCGGAAAAGAAAAAGTGTGCCCTCGCTGTGTGTGAGAGAGAGCAGAAATTATCCGTCCCCATCTCTATTCTCCTGTAAATAGGAGGGGGAAATGGAAATACTCCTCGTGTGCGGCTAGTGAAAAGGCAATTTCCTAGAGATGCACCACAGTTCTGCACTGCCCTTTGTTATGCTTTTATTGACGGGCACACATTTCCAGCAAATGCAAACTGTCTGCATTATCCTGCTTATCCTAATATATTTGTGCGTGCTGATGTCTATACATAATGGTATATACCCAATCTAAGTGTGTGTATGTGGGTTGCAGTATTTATTGCTCCAGGCTGTTGCTGTATATCAGCATTTCATTTACATCATCACGCCTGATCACATCTGGGCTATTATTTCTACATGGGACTAGACGCAGATCAGCTTACCTGTTATAATCATAGAAAGCTGTCCGTGCAAATAAAAAAGAGGGGAAAATATGATGAAGACTATAGCAGGGGAAGTTACAGTAGGAGTAGCTCTGATCGGCAGCTTCTACCTGCCGTTGTGTCTTTGACAAACCCGTGCAACACAAAACAAAAGAGAGGTGTGTTGGCAAATCAAGATTTATCTGCCACATTTTGTTGCTGTTCTGAATTTCCCTGCAGCTTTACCTAAAAAGAGGGCAGGCAAAGAAGAAAAATGTCTGCTTTCCCCTTTTTTCTCCTCTTTGCTCTGCAAGTTAATGTGACATCAAACAGGCCCGTGGTTATGTGAGGCCACGCGCTAATGTGTGCCTGTCTTTGAAGTGAACAGCAGCAGCAGATAATGTCCTGTTTTGGACAGCAGCCAGATAAGAAGTTTCTTGTGGGAGCGAGCGGGAAGGAGCGGGTGTCGGTGACACCCAAAGGGGCCTCTGCGACTCTGCGCAGCTTCTGTTAATGCTTTTGTATTTACACATCTGACTGCCCTCGTCCCGCTGAAGCTGGTGGTCTCCACCTGACTGCCTGTCTGGCTTGTAGGTCAAAGAAGATAAGGAGGGCATTAGTCTATTCTAATGTATTCCACTTCCTCCTTGCCGGCTGTGCGGCTTGAATCCACATTGTATAACCTGACCTGTCTTCTTTCTTACTGATTTTTTTATTAGAAAACCATTTAAAGTGCTTGCCTTCTGAAGAAGAGCATGCTAAGACAGCGTGATATTGAACTAAGCAAATCTTCCCTCTGATCTTCACATAATTCTAACAGTACCCGTATTTAGACAGTGAATCACGGCTTCAGCACAATGCTGCTGCTGCTGACCAGGTTTTACTGCACTCCGACTCTAGACAGACGTCTCTCTGTCTGGGCCTGGGTGACGACAATCACCGCACATAATATATTGTATTTTATGGAGCTTTTTGCCAGAGGGAACATGCACATGACACCACAGCAAAGCTTGAGCGCTCCATCCATATTAGAGCCACCCATTTTTCCTGCTGTGTTTAATCCAGCCCTTCCCACTGCTAATAAAGTTACGACAGTAAGCAAACAGTGGAAATACAGTTTGATCCGAGGCACAGACCTTTGTATTTTAATGAAAAGGACTTTGAAGTCACGGAGCTGGATTTTTATTAGCAGTATCTTGGGAAGAATAAAATTGAATAACGCTGCATTAGATACAGTGTCTATGAATGTCTGGGGCTATAGCATATTGGATTTCTGACATTTTCTGACAAAGGTAGATTTCAGATTTCATCTGCTGAACTCGTGCAACCGTGCGTAAATATGGCATATGAACTACGCCAGTGATTTCTGTGTTAGGGGTCTGTGATGAAACTGATTCAGTGTCACACTTGGGTGCCAGGTTATCACACACCTTCCTGCCCCACAATCCCATTCAATCTCTTTCTCTCATTCGCACCGCTGTGAACCTGTTTCACCATCCCTGGGAGCAGCTTTCCATTTCTCACTACACCACTGAGAAAGAGATTCAAGGTTAATTTAGTTCATTTAGTTGGTAAAAGCTACACTGAATCTTTGTACGGCAGTGCAATGCCTTCTGATCTGTTTTTATTTAATTTTGTTTCCCTCCTCTGTTACTTTTGTCTTAGATGCCCACACACCAAAAAAAAAAAAAAAACCTTCATAGAAAAAGAGAGAAGCAAGCACATAAAGGTATCTGCTGTTTATTAGCCTACACAAAGGCCTCCGCAGCCTTGTAGCTACCTGTGAAACCAGCCCAGATTTCACGAACAATGAAATCTCGTGCTCCGGGATGCTTCTGGCTGCGTTGGCTTGGCTAATCGTTATTTTACTCCCTCTGTCTGAATTCTGCACGCACTTCAAGGCTAATGAAGTGAAGAGTCAGACAAGTTGGCAGTCATGAAAAACACAATACTGAGCTTTACAAAGACCTTTTTTTTTTCTTATTAAGAAACGACAAATCTGGCTGTAAGTATTTGAAAGGAGAGCAGTGTGAACAGAAAAATAACAAGCACTGGTTTGATCTGAAATACTTGTTTCTAACCAAAGATCAGATTTGAGCGTTTGGGGGTTTTTGTTGTTGTTGCACTGAAATATGCCAGCAGACTAATTAATTAAAATGATTACAGTGAGTGACTTTTAAAAAGCTCCTGTTTTGCCATCTTACCTTTTAAAGGTTTTAATCGTCTTCTTTTGAATCTCTCTGGAATGTTTGCACTGAAACGGGGACACATTAGTGCCTATCCGACTTCAGCCCTTCAATTATTCACTGTCTCATCATCTCTGAGTTATTATGATAGCCTCACACACTCAGCAGCACTCATCTGATTGGGACTGACACACTCTCTCTTCACTTTTATTCCTCTCCCTGGGAAAAATAAAGGGTCTGGCCAAGCTAGTCTTTCCATGCCATCTTCCGCTCCTACAAATGCTGATTGTTGATTGAAGGCTGGATGGTTAGTAAACAGTTTATTTGGAGGTGAAAGAAGTGGGCCTGTCGATAGTCATTGGTCATTCCGTTTTTGTCGCAGCAAAATGATGGCGGCAGCTCAGGGGTGTTCAGTTTGCCGTGTTAAGCAGTGGTCCTGGTTGTGCGAGGCATTATGGTGTCATGTCAGCTTCTTATATCACACTGTCCATTCCTCATAGGATTAGACCACTGAGGCGCGTAAGACCCCATTGAAAATGAGCTCTTCTGCTCTGCAGTGGAATCTAAAAGATTGCCTAATTTTTCTAACCTAAATTCTCGGGTTGATACAAAACACAGCCTTTATTAGTCTGCGGTATTCTACCGGTATGGTATTCATGCAGCTAGACTGGAAATGAATTAAAACAAAGAATTATTAAACAGTGATGCAGCTCATTCTTCTTCACTAACAAAAAAACCTGGTGCCTACAGTACCCACAGTGCAACTCGTGGGATGAGAGATTCTGGTGTGTGTTAGCAGCAAATTTAGCTCTAAGCCTGTAGTCTTAAGAAGCTTTCTAAGTAACAGGTTGAGAAGGCCATGTATCCTCTCAGTTTCCTCAAGAGACACGCGTATTTCTAAATATGGAGTATAGCTGTACAGATTTTGATGTGTAAAATCGGTGGAATTTCTTTTTTTAAGATGTGCACTTTGCTTTAGTTTCATCCCCTTCAGATTTAAAGGATATGTTTATTCATTTTTAGTTAATCTCTGATTTTAAGCAGATTTTTTCACTCATTAAAAACTTGCAGAGATTGAGTCAGCCCAAGCTGCAGCTTATCTGATCCAGACACTTCGCTGCATTCTGTCCTGGTCTGATTGATAAAATCCAGCCCTCATTCTGCGTACCTGATACTTACTAGACACTGCTTCCTAGATTTCAGCCCTGTGAAATCCCTGCAGTGCTGTTGTTCATGTACACACTCTGGCTTTGTGTCCAAGTCTTCTTTGAATGCCATCATTTCAGCGTTGTAGAGAAGTGGCCTTGGGCTGCAGACATACATGTGTGTGTCTTTTCTGTTTCTTCCACAAAAGCTGAGAATACTTTGATAAAGAAGGTCATTAAAGTGTCATTAGCGTTGAGGTGTTGAGCCCCCACAGACAAAACATGGGGACAACTCAGAGAGCTGGGAAGGATGAACTCCAAGAAAGAGGCACAACGGGATGACAAACCACACTCGGGAGATAGCTCACCTTGACCCATTCATAGCTCTTTCTTTGTGTTTCCTTCTCATCGTTCTGATTTTTTTTTCCCTCTCCAATAGTCATTCCCAAAGCCCCCAGTGTGCAACTAGAGCATCACTGCAAGCTTCCTACCGCCTCATCCTTGTCGACTGCAACTGTTTACTGCCCACACAAACCATTGATTTGATACTCATACAGCTCCTGTATTGTAGCTCTCATATGAGTATTGTTTCCCGCTGACCATGAAACCGCTGCCCTTGAAAGTAGAAAAACTGACATCCCCTAAAATCAATATGGCATAATAAAAGAGACGTTTGTTGTATTTTCTAGAAAGCTACCCACTTTCAGATATTCAGGCTTTTCCAGTAACCCAGTGCTCCAAACCTAAAACAACTATGACACCTGGAATTGTAATGGAAATGCAGCAGGCATTCAGAATGACTAAGAGCAGCAATGATAGCCTGTGGCACATGTGGATAACTGCTTGGCAGTGCGGGCTAGGAGACTTGACTCAATTTGTAAAAGTGAGCCACTCTCCGGCTGCACTGGTGCTGAGGACAGTGCCGCTAGAAAGCTGATCATCACAAAAGTGCGGGAGGGGACGGGGTTGTTTTTTTTTAATAAAGGCCCACAGTGTTACAACGAGGAGCGCAAATTGATTTAAGGACACATTAATCATTTTGCATCGGAAGGTTCTGTCAATCACAGGTCACCTGTGCTTTTGTTGTTCAATACATTAAAAGCTTTGTTCTGTCACTCTTAGACTTTTAAAGCTGTCCAGCTCATGATTTAGTTTTTTTATATATGCAGCACATGGCAACAGATCAAAAATCTTATTGCAAATGGAGGCACTTCAGCACAGATGAAGTCGCTAAATTACACACTTGAATCACAGGGAGGGAATTTCAGTAAAAACTCTACTGCCACCAAGTGGTTCCCATTTGGCGTGCAAGTAAATGTGCATACAGTGTGCAGCTGTTAAGATGTCAGAAAAGTTAGTTCAATCAAGTAACGAGCATGTTTTTGTCTTTAAAAGATGTTATTGTGAAACGGGGAGGTTTGATCTTTATCCTTTGAAATTTATCCTAAATGAGATTGAGGTGTGAGGTGAAGTGGGAAAATAGATACACGTTTGTTGATGCTATTGTACTAATGATGTGCACCTTTATTAAAGTCAAATTCAGTGAGTAATGTGGCTGAATGGAGTCAAGTTGGCAGTTACATGCAATCTGTTTGTGATAATACGGAAATAACTAGTGCAAAAAGATGCTTTGCAGACACGTTGCGCTCATCGGAGTAGACTGGCTCAGATTGATTTCAACATGTTGGCAGTCGGTCTGCGTTTATACATTTGATGGCAACTATTTGCAAACCTTCATCAACCTGACTGAGAATATCTGCAGTCAGTCTGAGTCAGACTGTGATGGTTTGGAGACAGGTTGCCTCCCAACAGGAGACCTGTGCCTTGCAATTAAAAGCGATCACTCAGACGTTGAGAGTGTTGCAACCTCTATGCAAACAGTTGGTCACTGCAACTACTTACATTTGGTCACCTGATGAGAAAAAGTCAATGCAATTGCTGGGCAACCCCAAATTTTTCCAAGTTGCAAGGAGGTTGGCTGTCCTATTTATACTCTAGTGGGACTGAGCCGTAAGTGGGGCATGCAGTAAAAAGTTTGCAAACCACTGCAAAACTGAAGGTCTGAACAGCAGGGGGGTGGGGCTTCTGTGCCAGAGATGTGTACCTGAATGTTAGTGCTATCCATACTCTTGAAATCATACAAAGCCAAGAGTAGAAAATCTGTCTGAAACAAAGTGTTTAGTGCAGTCTGAAGCCTGAGCTTTTGGCTAACAGGGGTTATATGTGCATATGTTGACCTCATTATTTGGCCAGCATTCTGTATGCATGACAGAAAATAAAGAAAAGTGCAGAAGTTTTGGATTTTTTTTAATTCAAAAAATGTTAATAAACACCATCCTTTTCTTGTGCATTTGTGTTAAATCTTCACACTAAAAGCCTTTATAAAGGCAGTAAGTATAAACGCACTGTCTAACATATTTTATATTGTATCTTGTTTGTAGTGTTCATCATGGCGGCCGGACTGCTGGTGTACCCTTTCGGCCTGAACTCTTCACTGGTGCGGTCCTTCTGCGGAGACTCTGACATCTACTACGCTGGCGAGTGCCAGATCGGCTGGGGCTACATGCTGGCCATAGTTGGAGTCATGCTCACCGTCTTCTTGCCCTTTTTTGCTAAATATGCACCGAAGGAGCAGCTGTCCCCTACCCCGTTGCCCACGCTCTTATAGTTATGTCTTGTTTTTCTTCCCTTCTTCCTTGACCACTCTCTCTAATCTGGGCTCAGTGATGCTACCTGGGAAGTCCCTCTCAGCAAGAACTAAAGCTGATGCCAGAAAAACAAAACAAACCGTCTTCCTGCGTCTATTTGTAATTAATCCAGTGATTTTAAATGGGATGCTTTCTGTTTGAACAACACTCTGTGGTTATTATTAGTACTCTCCACAGTTTGATGCATCTGTTTTGGGCATGAAGCAGTCAGAAGATGCAAAGACTGACAAACCTAAGAAAATTACCACAAGCATAACAAATATTAGAAATTCTCTCTTTTTTTCTTGGTGGAAACATTCAGCATACAGTATGTAACATTCCAACGCAGACTGGAAGCATGAAAAATAAGTGGCAGTATGACTCAAGCACTCGAATAATGTCTCAGTAGGAGTTTTTTTCAGAAACATTAAACTTGGCAACAGAGCCAATATGATCAATTAAGCGAGAAAATCGATGCATCAGGACCTGCGTGCTTCGCTGAGGTGTTTTGGACTGTAAATATGATGTGGATTTAACAGAGCTGATGTTTGAGGTTTTAAAACAACACGTGGCGCTTTGAAGGATTTTTCTCCTCAGACTTTTTTCTGCCTCCCAGTCTTGTGACCGGGCAGCAAACCAGCGGGAGCCAAGGAGACGTTACAGCTTTGAAAGACATCGCTTTTAGTAGCTGCCGCAAAGAGCGGGACAAAAGACGCGGCACCAGACCTGCTGTGAGGACAAATGGAAATCTGTCTCTTCAAAGAGGCGAATCATAATGACTAACGAGTAGTTGTTTCAGAACGGTGTTGTCCAACAAAAAAGAAAAAAAAAAAAGGGAAAAAAAAAAAAAAGATCCTGCATCCTTTTCTCAATGTTTTTTTCCCCAGATCTGTTTTGTGTAATGTAACTCACTTGTTTTGTTCTGTCTACAACACACAAAAGTAAACACTTGAAATCAGGAACAAAATGATAGCAAAAGGCAGGGCCATGTAGGAATTTTCTCTGAAGTTGCATGATAAGATGGGCTTTGTTAACGGGAGGACTGATCTAGATTTTAAACGTGATCTGACCAACTTGTGCCTTTTAACATAACCAAGACAAGTGTTTAATACAATGATCAGGTAATCGTCATTTTTCTGCTGAAAAACTGTGGATCCTGTTGTTATTTCTTATTCTAATTTTTTTTTTTTTCCTCTCAGCGGTAAAGGCTGACTCCTGTTCTTGATGCCGTATGATATCATTAACTTGAGAAAATGTTCTGGTGGGGAAAAAAGATGTCATTGAATCCTTGGAGATAATAAGAGAAGGGGGTGGGTGGGAGTGGGTTGGGGGGGGGGGTACTTATGCCCTGAGACGTTTTTGCCAATTATCTCAAAGTGATAAATCACTTGAACTGCTGTATTAAGAGGTTGTGACATGCAGCTAACAGATTAATTCCTGGCATCCTTGTATTATGTGATTTAAAAATCTGAGCGGTAGAGGAGGGAGCTGTACAAACTGAACTCCGGTTATCATCGCAGAGCTCATGTGTAAACGTGGCTTAAAATAATTCCCTCCTTAAATAAGCTAACGTGTTGGTGTGTTTTTCGTCGATCCATTTCTCCTTTTAAGCGTTGGCACCATTCCTGTCATGTTCTAAGGACGAAATTTCTCGACATACTGTCCCTGTACACTGCCAGTTTCATCGAGCTAGACTCCCTTTTCTAGTGGGTGTTTGTGTGTATTCGTGTTTAATATTGGGTTGGAGTTTGGTAATGGGTTAAACTTTAAATGATTCCCAAATTTGGGTTCCCATAAAGACATGTCCTGACATTAAGAAAGTTAGTGTGATTTTGTTGCCATATTCAAAAGATCAGGAGCGATCTGTTGGTATTGTATTGGACCTTATACTGTGCTCGACTGTGTGGGAATGACTGGCGTGACTGCACTGGACTTATTCCCCTGTTTGTTGAACCGTTGTATGTAAAGTCTCAGCACTGGTGAAACTGTTTTTGCTAGAGTAGTATTCTTGTTTTTTTCCATTGTGATGTTTGACTGTAAATAAACTAACTATACTTGATATCACTTGTTACTCTTAACTGCCCCGTTTTTCAAAGATATATTTTGAGATATTACCTCATCATGTCTGCTTTTACTGAATTAACCTCTAAACAATGTTTTGCTGTTTTGTGAATTTTATTTGTAATAAAAATATTTCATAACATACAAAAAAAGATGCTTTAATTTCTGTTAAGGTTTTACTTAAATTATTTTGATTTTCTATTTATGAATAAACACCAAAAACTGAACACAAGCATGAATTCAGGCATTAAAAAATACAAGTGAATAGAAAGAGCACCCTCTACAGGTCAAAAAAAACCTCAACAATTTAAACTTAAGATTTGCAACTGTAACAAATTAGAGAACTCAGCACTAAGCGTGGCTCCTGTGTACACTCCAACACTGGTATACTTTCCAACTGCTGCTTTCGTACTGCATCATCATGCTCAGACTTCACTGAGTGATTTGGCCAGCGCCCGCATTTCTGCATCACAGACTTTAACGGCCTCCTGAGCGTTTCTCAGCTCTGAAGGCAGAGCTGCTCTGACAGACACACACATCAAGACATCTCTGCTTCGGTCATAATTACCCACACACCGATGGACCTGACCACGGATGAGACGGGGGAGTGCCTGCTCCTGTTGGACCAGAGACAAGAATAAGTCAGACTGCAGTGCTATCTTGTTTTTGGTTTTTTTTTTTTGGTAATACATTCAGTGTTTCTAAATGGTTCCGATTGTAGAAGTCTTCATGCAGACAATGTATGTGCATACAGTAGTGTGCAAATGTCAACTGTTACATAAATTCATACAGTTTGGTAATGATAAACATCCATATCACCAACAAGTTATTGCCGTGTGGTCAGTTTAATTAATCGGTTCACAGTAATTCGGTGCTTCTGCAGCAACTGTAACCAGCATGACTGATACTGAGCAGATTGGTCTACGCAGGTCAGACTTTGGGAAGTGCCCTCTTCGAAGAGGTCATTCATCATCATCGAAATGTGTTACTGTTGGTGTTTTTCATAAATTCAACTAAAGAAATGGGAACAAACGGTGTGCTCTTGTGACAGGCAGCTAGTGACAAAGTGTCTCAAGATGCAACTTAAAATTGGCTCTTTGCTAAGTTGTCTGTTATCTTTAGACACAACACTGGTTCATCCCTTGAGTTAGGTGCCTTTTTAAATTCGTGAATGACTCATAGGTCAGTGTTAAATGGTTTAACAACACCCCCGCACCCCCCAAAAAATACACATTCCTCTAAAAATGGTCAGGTACAAAGACTGGACTGAAGATGAGTGAAAAAGCAGTCCACAGAAAAACTTTGAAAGGCCTCCAGAAAGTCTGGCTGTTTGGAAGCAAATTATAAAAAAATGGTAGCTGGTTCAGGACTTTTGCATAGTACTCTACAGACATACTCACTAACCCATTGACTTGGTTTTAGAAATAATCAAAGCATGGAAAAGAAAGTACAACTTCTTTCAATCCTTCAACCCAAATAGATTTTACATACTTGGACTTAATTTTAAAAAGCATCTGTTCTGTACCAGATCTTAAAATTAGGTAAATACAACCTCAAATGAACAACACATGACATATTACACTGTGTCATTATTTATTCAACAAAAACTAAGTTAAAATGCAGAAGCAGGTTGTGAAAAACTTACTGCTTCCACAGGAATTAAGCGAGTTAGTAGCAGCCAGGTGCTGCTACTAAAATGAACTTGATCAACTAATCATCAGGAAGTGTGAGCATCTCTGTAAAAGCAGAGGTTTTGGCAGTTTGTCGGTCTGGAGCATTCAAGTGTGTGTTTACACAATGCAAAGGAGGAAATGACATCAGCAGTGATCTCAGAGAAGTAACTGTTGCTGCCCATCAATCTGGGAAGGATTATAAGGCCATTATGTCATTCTACAGTGAGAAATATTATTCCAAAGTCCAAAGCATTCAAGACAGAAGCTGGTCGGGGACGTCCCAGCAAATTCACCCCAAGGTCAGACTGTAAAATGCTCAGAGAAACTGCAAAAAAACCCTCCAGAGCTACATGTCAGACTCTACATGCCTCAGTTAGCATGTTAAAGTTGTAGTCACTGAGTCCATCATGAACTCCTCTGTATACCAGACTAATCTAGTCAAATGTGAGGCGTTGTGTCTGTCAGCTAAAGCTAGGTTCATGCAGCAGGCTGATGATTCGGAGCAGAGCAGCAAATCTACAACAGAATGGCTGAAAAAGAAAAGAATCTGCGGCCCAGTCAAAGTCAATCTCAGCCTGCCTGAAATGCTGTGCTGGGACTTTAAGACAGCTGTGCATAAATGAATGTCTGCAAACCTCAATGAACCGAAGTTGTAAAGACGTTTTTGCTGTTAAAGGTGGCTGCTTCTTATTTAAAAAAATAAATAAAAAATACGGTTCTAAAGCCACTGCATCATGGTTGTACTTAGTTTTTCAGTTTGTCTTTATTTTTGTTAAATAAGTTATGACACAATGTAATATGTTGTGTTGTTGCTTTTTAAAGTTGTATTTCAATAATTTTAGAACCTGGAAATGCCCAGATGATTTTTTTATTATGTCCTGATACATAAAACCTTAGAACTGAAAGAGGGCGTACTTTCTTTTTCATGACTTTAAGTGTATTATAACCATACTGTCCCTGTAAAACTCATTTTACATTCAAGCCACATTTGTTTGAATTTCTTTTCCCCAACCTACGTTTTCATAAAAGGCACACTGCACAACCTCCTTCCCATCTCTCAGGAGGAAGTTCTTGGCTCCGTAGCGACCAACTGTGACCGCAGAGTCTAGAGTAGCTGAGTGGGAAGCAAAGCCTGTCAGATTAATGGTGTTTTTTCTTAAAAAAAAAAAAAAACTAGTGGGAGCACACCTGGGACAACAAATCAACTCACCGAATATCTCAAATAAATAAGGTACTCTGTCCTTAAACTGACTCCAGTGTCTCATGCCATCAATAACTGCAGTCAGGATCCTCAGTGAGTTCTCGACGGCTGGTTTCACTGAAAACGTTTCCTGCTCAACACAGCATGCAAATGTTGCACGGATCACCAAAAGTGCATTAAACATTAACTGCAACTTTTGGCGATCAGTCATAAATATATTATTTCTTTTTTATATACACTTCTACCTGAGTTGGAGTCGGTCGCACAGTGTGCTGTGGATTTGAGCTCCTTTTACCCTCAAAAGAGCATCTCAGCGGCTCAAAGCTGTTAGTAAATTTCCAGGGGTCCTTCTGTGGCTGCGCAGCATTAGCAGAGGGCCTCTCGGGTGGTGACACTGGAGGAAGAACAGATCTAGACTGCTGGGAATACAGAATTGTTGAACTGAGTGCTCTATGAGATGCCTTCTGACCCATCTGAGACAACCCCGTACGGGGAGCTGGCTGGCTTTGTCCACTCTCAATGCCGCGAGGGGCTTGATATTTGTTCTGTCTGAAATTCACGACAGAGTTGGAATCCTGCTGTCTGAGTGGGTTACTGGGTTGTCCCGTCATTGGGCTGAAATGAAATGAAACCCAGCACTCAGCAAACGCCAGGAAATATTAAAAATTATTATTAAAAATACCAGCTTAAAAAAGCATTCTGAAGCGCGGCGATACTGTCCATATATCTGAAAACTTTTCCACCTTTCATTATCACATCAAGTTAAACGCCATGTGGGTATTTTTCAGCAGTTTACATACATGAGCATACGTGAAAAGAGACAAGCTACAGTATAACCAATGATAAGTATAAGACACCTTCTGCCTCCAGCTTTGTATGGATGCGAAAGGTGTCCATAGGCTCTTATTGGAGGGGCAGGTCCAGGAGCAGGTCTGCTGCTGCCATATTGCTGGGCTGGAGCAGATTTTGAGTTGCTTTGTCTGTTCCACTCTTGGCTTTGAGGAACACCAGAAGAGGGACCTGAGGCCTGGTAACACCCAAAGGTACCTAAAGAACAGGTAAATTCTTAAGAGGTAAAACTCAACAAACAGCAGCTTCCTCTGTCTGTAGATGTGAAGGGCTATCTAAATTCAAACGGATTTACAGTGTTGACTGTGTTTATTGCATCTGGAGAGTGTAAGCCATTAAAAACATTACAAACAAACTCGGACATACTTAAAAGTGTATTTTATTTTTCTGTGGTTACACTGACATCTAGTGGCAGAAATACAGCAGAGGCTTAAAGACTGAATACTTCACCTGCTGCGTTGTGAGATACAGCTGAGCTGGTGCTTGCCATGTATTCGCTGTGGGAAAAAAATTCATTCTCAGAGGGAACCGATGTCAAAGGAACCCTGTTTCGTTTCTTCTGGTTAAAGAGCGGCACAGAGAAGGAGCCTGGAGAAAACAACCGAGGAAACAAAGTGAACAAGACACAGTGCTCAGGATATGACACCAGGTAGCTTACAATTTTAAATAATCATTGACTGTTCATTATTTAACTTGATCTGTATGTATAAATAAACTCCACAGTAAGAACAGGCTAATTTTATTATTAATCCATACGCAAAGGCACTATTACACAACCTGGCTGGAGTTAAAGCAGTCAATAATTGTGAGGCGATGAATACACTGGTGTGCAGATGGTAAAATAAATATATTTTTAACCAACCTGCTGTGAGCCTGGCTGCCTGGTTTTCCTGTCTCTTCATTGGAGTTGCTTAGACTGCAGTTTATTCAACTGGCAGGAGGTGTTAGCAGGAAAAACACAGGCAAAAGAGAAAGCCCTTACACTCGGATTTATGTTCAGTGTTAAAAGTTAACCAACTTGTAAAGACTTAGTAAGCTAAGCTACTTTATTTTGCTTTGGCTCGTTATAAGTAAAAAATAAAATAGCTAGCTTAAAAGCTAACTGCCATTTTAGGCAGCTCATCCAGTACCACCCGAAAGTGTCTGGCTCTTACCATACCAAACTGTTTTCCATGAACATTTGACATAAATTACCTGCTTTTTTGTTGGCGAAGGTTTGCAAAAGATCTTCAAAAAAAGGGGGGGAGAAACAAAGGGATGTTCAGCACCTGCGAAAGCGCCAAAACTCTGCGGTGACAGGTGTTGCCTTCACGGTCAATAAGCAAGCTGGGAGGTTGTATACGCAGCCCAGAATAATGTGACACCAGTATTTTTTATGAATTGTTACCATTTATTTGTGTTGCTTCTTGACGATAAAGTATATTTAGGCTGTTCTCTTGTTTGCAAGGTGGATGAACCCACACATTTCATGTGGCATATTTCATTTTACACTGAATGTCCTCCCTGATACAACCCTCACAGGGATTTGAGACTTGTGTTAGGCATTGTAGTGCTTTTTGACAATACTGTACTTCAAAATTTTATTATACATATCATTATCACTTGCAGTTGTGGTAAGAAGTTTGCATCCACTCATCATAGACATGAATGTCATGGTAATTTCGGCTTTTAATAATTTCTTTGAACATTTCTTTTTCCAGGGTGGAATGACTTTATAAAACAAGAATTTGGTGCCCAAGTTTGAATTTATTTTTGGATTTTCTCTGATCCACACAGGTCCTGAAGTATACATAGAGGCTCAAATTCACCCCCACTGATATTTGGTTAAATGTCCTTTAGCAAGTTGCACCTCAATCAGATGGTTTGAACAAGCTTCTGGCATAATTTTGGATGGATATTTGACCATCCTTTCTGGCAGAATTGGTAGAGCTAATTTAAATTAGTTTAAACCCATTAAAGATGTATGATGTACAATCGTTCCACCCTGGAAAAATAACTCTTCCAAAAAAAAAAAAAATTAAAGGCTCAAAATTACCATAAGATTCATGTCCATCATGAGTGTGTACAAACTTCTGACCACAACCGTACACAAGATGATTTCAGCTTTCCAGGTTAAAAATTCATCATATATAAGCAGGTGATATTTTAATACTTACTTGACCAGTAGCTGATAATTCAAAAATATTGAATAAAATTAATGAGTATACTCACAATAATAAATTATAGCACATTAGTGGATAATTCACTGAAAAGTCTGCAGAAGAGATTTTCAAACTTTTTATGACATGTCTCATTTCAGAAACTGGAAAAAGTTCACACCCACACACTGTAATTGTGGTCAGTTATTAACAATAGTCACCCAATTTTGATTTGAGTTGGATAAAGGTCAGTCTGACCTTTAGGCCTGACCTTTATTTAACCAGCATTCCTTGCACATAGAGCAAAAAAATAAGATAGGCACACACAGCCTGTATTATCTCTAGAGAAATAAAATTACATTACTGCATGAGGTTTTGGGAAAATATAATAGAAATATGATGACTGCAGTAGTGATGGGTCGGTCGCGAACAATCAGGTGTTGTGCGAAAATCTGTTCCCCCGTGAAAATCTGTTCCCCCTGTGTCGGGAGCACGAACTGCAGGCAGAGAGGCGGATCAGACTGTCTTCACGGCGCTTCTGATAGATTTCTCGGTAAAATGACACTTTAAAAGACTTGCTGGTAAATTAATTTGTTCCCATGTCATAGAGGGGGAACACAATATTTTGGATGGCTGAAATATTTGGTTCACCCCGTGTAACTTTGGCAATTTAAGAGCAAATGTTTTCATATTCACAGGAATTGTTGTTCTTGATGAGAGGAATAAACACTGTAAAAGACTTTTACCGAGAAATTGATCAGAAGCGCCGTGAAGACTGTCGGACCCGCCTCTCTGGCTGCTCTCTCCCGACACAGGGGAACAGAATTTCGCACAACACCTGAATTCCCATCACTAGACTGCAGGTGATTTGTCCTTTAAGTAAAGTGAAATTTTACACACATGTTGTTAAGATCGCAATATTATCATCCCCATAAAAAATGAAGAATGTGAATGAATGTGGGTGCGCAAATAATGGCTGAATTGGAATACAAAGCAAGTCATGACTCCATGCAGGGAAATAAACATGCAGAAGATAATATGATGATTAGCATTTCACACAAATATAGACACAAACAGTAGGATGTATGTACATTTGTGTGATAACAACAATGTGTTTACCCCTGCCTGGCAGTAGCTGGGGGAGTGAGACAAAGAGCAAACTAACAGCCAGAGGGCGTTTCGATGTCACTTTTCATACCTAGTTCCACATAACAGCTGTCAGCTCCTTTCATTCCTTTCTCTTAGTGTTCTGTGTACATGGAATTCCCATTCGTACCTTAATCCAAAGAACTAGAATGCACTAAGATTTGTGGAGTGGCACATGTTATAAGCTTCCCCTCATTGGAAATGCAAAATTTTAATGGCGTTTGTTCATGCATGCCTCTCAGGACAATATCATTCTGTTGCTGGTTATGTCTAGTTATGCCTGTATCTAGTTATGCCTATGTGTAGTTCCCTATTGCACAATCCTGTTTCAAAAAAGTTGTGAGGAAAAAAAAAAAAAATACAGCCAGCATTGAAAAGGCTTTTACTGCTTCTGTGTGGAAGAGAATTACAGCTGACTGGGGTAATTGGTAGGAGCTCAGTTACATGATTGGGTATTAAAAAAATATATAGTTACACAATTTAAGACAAACTTTTCTTAACATGAAAACAGAATCAAAGAATCCAGAGAAACCTTTGAATGAAAGAGACGGGCCTAAAAACTAATGTGGAATTGCTGTGATCTAGGGGTTAGGGTGCAGCACTGCATTAAAAATAGGTGCCCGGGAATACTTCTTAAAAACAGCCAGTGAACACAGTCCTTCACTGCAGCCACAAATGCAATTTAAACTCATAAACTGCAACTGTAATGCCTTCTCTGGGCTAAGCTCAGTTAAGATGAGCTGAAGCCAAGTGAAACTTTTTCAGTGAGGTCCTGGCTTAACACAATATCATAATACCAAACCACGTGCTAAACACATTACAACAACATGGCTCCGTAAGAAAAGAAACTGGCAGTTCAGACCTGACAGGCCACCGAAAACACAGAACTACAAAAAAGTTAAGGACATGAAATCCTTTATGATGCAAGAATAAGGACGCATTTTGCTTTAAAAACTGCATCAACTGGCCTCTTCTGTCCCCAGAAGGTTGTTAAAAGAACAGGTGATTCAACATAACATGTCCCAACTTTACTGTAGTCACATTGCCTGAAATGAACATGTTTTCTTGACATTTTCCATAGTATTCCAGCTTCTTTTTTTTTTTTTTTTTTTTTTTTAAAACAGGGTTGTAAAATGGCTGGGATCTTATACAGTCAAACCCAATCACTAAACGCTCAGAAGACTCATAGACAACAGATGTAAACAATTGCCAGGTGCAACTGTGGCTCAATAAGGCTGACAGTTTGCCTTGGACATCATCTGCATGGTGTTCTTTTTTTTTTTTAGTGTGCCAAAGAAATACATACGTAAGTGCCCTTTAAAGTCCATAAACTGTACACTCTATAGGTTTTACTCATTTATGCACTCATATTATTTGTGTTTCTGTCATACAAACCAAAGCTCACCTCTAAAGATCATAACTCCTTCATTACACTTAAGAGACGCGGTTGCTGAACGATATTGTGCGGCTCAGAGAGCCAGTAACATATTTAGCCCCGGGTTTTCCCTAATCTTCTGGAAGTTTCAGCTACCGCGCTATATATTGTTCCTAACACTCCCCACACGGGTGAAACGCGCATCTGAACGGCAATTACGGATTTTCTACCTCCCAAACTGGCAACCTGCGTGTTGTTGAGGGGGAGGCGCTAGTTCGCAGTAGTTTCTGGAAAGGAACCTCATGCGTGCACCATGGAGAAAGTGAGTGTCCTGCTACTCTCTTAATAATTATGATCTTCCAACTGACATGTTTAAGGAATATCGGTGTATTTCTAGGAGTTCCTTTAGGCGTAAATTTACTGACAGTAATTTGGAGGTCGGAGTGGTCAGTCAGCTCTCTACACTGCCCATCCACTGTTTGCTAGTTAGCTTGTTAGCTTAGCGTAATCTCGTTAGTGAGGTGTTTCAGTTTGGGCTTGCCGCTTTCACCCTTACAGAACATTTTAACAGCATTAGTCTGTAATGTTGCTTAACTTTATACTCCAAAAAGTGTAACTTAATTAAGGGTTTATTCGTGTACAGTTGCGCCTCACTCGTAATAGTACACGACAAGGTTAGCTAACTGTTAGCTAAAGTGCAGCAATTTGACATACCTGTTTTTTTTTTTCTCTCAAGTTATCCCTGCAAGGCTTGCCTGCCGCTGTTGCCATTGTTCAGTGTACCCTGGATGTAGTAAAGCAGCTCTTTAACCTCTCGCCAATCACTGACAAGGTGCAAGTTAGCAAATCTCAGTCAAAAAAAGCTATCATTGGCTCACAACGTGAATGCTATCAGTATGTCAGGATAATGAGAAACAGAAAGTCACGATTACAGCCCTTTGTTAAATAAATAAGATTGTGAGCCTAAAGTGCAGAAGCGCGTCTGTTAGCACATGCTGCAAGAGTATTTTTGGATTAGCTTCTGGGGTGCCGTCCGCAGCCTGCGCTCGCACCGGAGGATCATTCTAGATGCACACACGGGCGAAGGTGTCATGGCTACAGCCGCATGTTGTCGTCAACTCCTGCGTCGTCTCGAGCCTTCTGCCCACCGGTTCGGTCATTTTACCGGTGGGTATCCGCGCTTCTTAAAAATACCGATGAGGTTAGTCTTAATAACCTATCTGGCAACGCCGCCAAACATTGACCGCAAAAGTGTGGTGCGCGTTAGAAGTTGAAAGAGGGCGCCGCCTAGTTAGAAATGTGCAGATCCTGCGAGAAGTTCGCGTTTAATTTTCTTATCCAAATCCAAACATAATCAGCTCCACAATATTTACTGAATATCTACATTTGTTGAGCAAAACACCACCATACAGCACTGCAGGGGTTTGTGATCTTGCTAAATTTTTTTTCCGTAAAATGTTCAGATTGGATTAGGTTTAGGCTTAGTGTATGTGGAAGAAAAAGTTGTGCCAGTCAACACTTAGTTATTTATCTGGGATAGCTGCTAATGCACTTTTAGTTTTATTAGATGGTTTTTAGAGAACTCAGCAGTGAGTAAGAGAACCCCTTTTTTTTTGGAACAGTTTGCTTCTTTCTTCTTGGTGTGTTATTGATTCTGTTATATTCCGTGGAGGCGCATAATGATTACTTCTCAAACTTTGACAGGCAGTGACAAAGGGTGTACAATATAGTGACATAACCTTTCATTCATCATCATCAGTATTGCTTTGCTATTGTATTCCCGCTGATTTCCTGCTGAGAAAACTAACCTTTAGTGGAAAATACCACTAGCTGTCTACACACTGTGGTTTAAAAGTAAGCATTACTTGTAACTGACACTAAAGCGGGGTCAACTTTAGTGAGTCTGGACTAGGGATGCTCCTGGCGACAATTTCTTAGTCGTCTAAATGAGGAATGAAAGTTAGACTAAATGGGTCGTCTAAAACTAAGAAACACTCAGATATCAAGTTAAATTTAAGGACTGTGTAATGGACATTGTCAAACACTGTCTAAACAAAGGTATTAAAACCATTCACGTTCTTCAATAATACTTGAAATACTTAGCTGTGTGGCACCTTGCACTGTGCATTGAGCATTGCACGTTATGCTCCAAACAGACAATGAAGAAGGAAAAAATAAAGCACTTAAGATAAACTGATGTTAAATGTGATATGAAAACATGTTACTGATGTTCATGTGTTAATATGACAAATTGACATCCGGAAAACGAAAAAGCAGCGACTGCAAAGTGTAGCGCATCATTCTGTGGATTATGAACGATGGACGTTGTTCTACAATTGATGGCAACCATCTCAATAAAAATCAAAAATGGTAAAACAATAAATTGTCCATCTTTCCATTCTTATTCTGGGCTGAGTTGTGGTCTAAGCAGAGAAACCCAGACCTCCCTCTCTTCAGCCACCTCCTCCAGATCATCTGGGGGAACACCGAGGCGTTTCCGGGCTGGCCGAGAGATGCAATCTCTGGGTCTGCCCCGGGGCCTTCTTCCAGTAGGAAATGCCCGGAACACCTCAACCAGCAGACGCCCAGGAGGCATCCTAGTCAGATGCCTGAACCACCTCAACTGGTTCCTTTTGATGTGGAGGAGTAGCAGCTCTATTCTGAGCCCTTCCCAAACATTTATTATTATTACATTAATGACTGATCGTCTTCCTCACGCCATCTCTTAGGCTGAGCCCAGCCACCCTTTGGAGAAAACTCATCTCTACTACTTGTGTCCACAATCTCATTCTTTCACCTTCAAAATAACTAACAATAATAGGCTTAACAAAAATTTCAGGCCTCGATGAACAGTTATGGTGTTTTTCTACAACGGTGTTGGGTCTGAAGCTCTATCTGGTGGGAAATGGCTGCATAACATTTAGGACACAATTTACTGGCACTGGGCACCAATTAAAATGTTAATTAGATTAAACAACTAGTACTTCTGGTAACAACTAGTGACAGGAGCGACGATTAGTTGACTAGCCGCACACATCTCTAGTTTGGACTTGCTTGCTGTAAGGCAGAACTTATTTTCAGGTCAATGCAGTAATGAAAATAAAGGCATTTTCTCTCTGTAAGACTTATGCACATGTTTGACACTAACAGCTGAATGGTTGTCATTTTCGGTTCTGCCAGTAGCAGCTGTGAAGGATTTATTCTCCTCAGGCAGGCTTGTGTGTTTGTGCGTTTAGAGCAGCAGAGCTGTAGTTTTATAAATCTGTCTGTTTGCTGTTTGTGCTTCGTAGGCTTCAGCATTGAAAGACCAGGGAAACAAGGCGCTGAGTGCTGGAAATGTCGATGAGGCTATACGCTGCTACACTGAAGCCTTGACTCTCGACCCATCCAACCATGTCCTGTTCAGTAACCGCTCAGCTGCCTATGCCAAGAAAGGCAGCTATGAGAATGCTCTCCAGGATGCCTGTCAGACTATCAAGATCAAGCCTGATTGGGGGAAGGTGACATGTCATTTTTATGCCTTCAATTTGCTGACAAGAAATTTAGTAATTAAAATTGCGATGGCAGTCTGAAATATTTCAAATGTGATCAATCAGGGCTACTCCCGCAAAGCTGCAGCGTTGGAATTTCTTGGCCGATTGGAGGATGCTAGACTAACTTACCAGGAAGGACTCCGACAAGAGCCGAGTAATCAGCAGCTAAAGGAGGGGCTGCAGAACATTGAGGCCAGGCTTGCAGGTAAAGACTGGATTGCGTGTATTTTTTTAAAACTACATAGAAACGAAGCATAATGTCAAAAGTATGAGCTTCTTTTTGTTCGTGTGACAGCTGCTGACGGGATCACTGAAGTGAAATTGCATTGTTTGAGCTAAGGTTTTCAAAATGAGAGGAGGCAGTCCACTTGAGTTTGAAGTACTGTGAATCAGATAGTGAAGAAATACTGGGAGTCACAGAAGGGCAAAAGCTAATGAATTTAATCCCAGAACACCGGGGGGGGGGGGGGTGGTGTCAGTCAGAATATTTCTTTGACTGCGAGTGAAAAAAGACTTTTCTTCACCAGAGAAAACGATGATGAACCCCTTCGCCATGCCCAACTTGTATCAGAAGCTGGAGAATGATCCTCGGACCCGTGAGCTGCTGGCAGATCCCAGCTACAGAGAACTACTAGAGCAGCTCAAGAGTAAACCATCTGAGCTTGGCACGTATGTGCATTTTCAAAACCAATTTGCAGATTTAACTCAAGGTTTAAGTCACTGAGGTTACTTTGATTATATTTAGAATTTTGACAAAAAGGTTTGGTATAGTAATGAGAAATGTATAGTGTGAGTACAAAGTTATGAAGATTGAATTAGGTTTATTTGCAAAAAGCGAAGCAGCTTTTATTCCTCTTGTCATTCTTAGGAAGCTGCAGGATCCCAGAGTGATGACTACACTCTCTGTGCTGCTTGGACTAAACCTCTCTGAGATGGAGGAGGATGAAGAGCCAACTCCTGCTCCTCCTCCCCCCAAACCCAAAGAGACTCAGCCACCTCCTCCCAAAGAGGAAGACCTCCCTGAAAACAAGAGAAAAGTAAATAATTTGATTACTTTTTTTTTTTTTCCCCAAACATCCGATCTTCTGATTAGTCTGTCATCTGAGTTTTATTAATCCTTAATTTTCTATTTTTAACAGGCCTTGAAGGAAAAAGAGCTTGGGAATACTGCATATAAGAATAAAGACTTTGAAACGGCACTGAAACATTATGAAGAAGCAATTAAACATGACCCAACCAACATGACTTATCTATCTAATCAAGCAGGTATATTTTCTCAGATGTTGGAAAACTGTTAAAAGCCTCATGCCTAATACAAACTTTTAATATATCAAAGTTATCTGTGAATTTAGCCTCCAGAATGTGGCTTTGTGATTGTAATATTACCAAACAATTAACAGCTATGTTCCTTTATAATCCGGCCTCACAGGCTGCTTAGTAAAACCTGTATGCACTGCACAGAAACATAAATACAGTTTAGCTGACATGACAATCTATTTAATTTATCCTGTATATGTTAAACATACACTTGTATTTGACGACATTTCAGCTGTGTACTTTGAGAAGGGAGATTTTGAGAAGTGCCGGGAGCTGTGTGAGAAAGCCATTGATGTTGGCAGAGAGAACCGAGAAGACTACAGACAAATTGCAAAGTGAGTTTACTGATGATAAATATCCAGTAGAACAAAGATGGTATTTTTATTTTTTTTAAGTTGTCAGAAGTTAAAGAATCTTTTGGGGTCTTGTGGAACTCAGAACAAATTTCATTTTACAGAAGATGTTCACTCTAATGGGGACGAAAACCTCATACAGCTATATGGCTGTACATGTTACCTGTCCACATCAGAAATCAAATATGTGTTCTAAATGGCAGCACTGATTGGTGGGGCCATTTAATGAACAGTAGAGAACCACTGTAAATTATGGTATACATGAAGCGGGGTTGTACTGACTAACTTTCAGCTTGACTTGGTTTTTCTTAAAGTTGAGTAAACAAGGGCTTTGTTGTCTGTAATAACATGTTTATTACAATCTGTCTCCTCTTGCAGGGCCCTGGCTCGAATTGGCAACTCGTACTTCAAGCAGGAAAAGTACAAAGAAGCAATTCAGTATTTCAACAAGAGTTTAACGGAGCACCGCACTCCTGATGTGTTGAAGAAGTGTCAGCAGGTGCAGTAACCCAGACAGTAAATGACTGATTGAGCTAACTTTGCAAAGAGTTGAACAGTTTTTTGGCTGCACAATAATCCCACATTATTAAATTGATTTTCTGATGTAGCCAATTTAAAAACAGAAACAAAAAAAAAAACATACTATATACTTTGTGTACAGTTGTATCTGAACTGAAGTTTACTTACTTTGACTCTGTAATTGGTTTTGCAGGCAGAGAAGATATTGAAGGAACAGGAGAAACTAGCCTATATCGACCCAGAGCTGGCCCTGGAAGAGAAGAACAAGGGCAACGATGCCTTCCAGAAAGGTCTGTTAAATAGTTGCAGTTCTCTCTGGTTGACAGCCACTTGTTCTTTTAGAACTTGCACAATGATGAGCTTGTCTTTTCTTTCTCACAGGAGACTACCCCTTAGCCATGAAACATTACACCGAGGCCATCAAGAGAAACCCCAATGATGCCAAACTCTTCAGTAACAGAGCGGCCTGCTACACAAAGCTGCTGGAGTTTCAGCTTGCCCTGAAGGTACAGCACATCCTTGTCAAGCATTTGAATCTAATCTAACCTGCGCATTTATTGTGCATTTAAAAATGACTCAGAAAATCTTTGATCTTGTCAGGATTGTGAAGAGTGCATCAAACTGGAGCCCACCTTCAGTGAGTAATTACTTTTGTATTAATTACATTTTTGCTTTTGCATTTTCTCTGAACTGTAAATAAGTGGTTTTATTTTTTTTATTTATTTATTTTTTTTATATTATATTTTATATTTATTTTATTTATTTATTTATTAAGGCTTTGAAAGTCTAGGATCATGTCAGTTTATTGTGATATACAACCAGTTTATCACATTTGTCCACAGTAAAGGGCTACACACGTAAAGGAGCTGCTCTGGAGGCCATGAAAGAATATTCTAAAGCTATGGATGCATACCAGAAGGCTCTAGAGCTCGAATCTTCCTCAAAGGTATTTTACAGGGCAGTCCTCTTTGTACCAGTACTGTCTGTCCATGATAAATCATAGTGATTAACTTTTTCCATCATCTGCCCTCTCCGCCTTCAGGAAGCCTCAGAAGGCATACAGCGCTGCATGGTTAGTCAGGCCATGAGGAATGACAGCCCTGAGGAAGTGAAGAAAAGGGCCATGGCTGATCCGGAGGTGCAGCAGATTATGACTGACCCAGCCATGCGCATGATCCTTGAGCAAATGCAGAAGGACCCGCAGGCACTTAGCGAGTAAGTTTGTCAGCCTTACCTTTGATAGGAATCTGTTTGCACTGTGTAGTGCAGGTTTGTAGTGGTAGTTAATTTTATTTTTCCCTGTTTGATCCTCAGCCATTTAAAGAATCCAGTTATTGCTCAGAAGATACAGAAACTTATCGATGTTGGACTGATAGCCATTCGTTGATGGGAGACAAGAGCCATGCGTGTGAAGAAACTCCAGAACAGTGGATTAACATGCAGACCCCTCCAAAATAAAACATCCTCTTTTTTTTTCTTTTTTTTTTTTTTTCTTGCCTTCAAATCCAACATATTATCTCCTTGTTCTCACTAAGACTGTGTATTTTTTTTTTTTTAAATCAGTTTCACAACTTTAAAAATTGTATTGAAGAAAGCATCTCGTATGTCATCTGTAAAGCTTCAGACTCCAGATAACTTAGATTCACGTGTACAGGTGTTTTAATACATCTAAAAAAATAAGATACTCGAGTACACCATTATGTTCAGTGTTTAAAGGGCAAATCCATCCTAAAGCCGTTCTCATATTCCTAGTGGTTCATGGTTTAAAGACAGAGCAGAAAAGAGAAGACTTCAAATCACTCCAAATAAAGGTTGTAATTTTCAGTTGAAGTTGTTCTTGACCTGTTGTATTATCCTTTTGAAGGTTTAATTAAAAATGGTGCTTTTAAGTTGAAGTGCCAAATTCACTACTCGGCACTAACTCTTTTGGCTATTTCCTACACCTCAAGTGCAAAGCTCAATCCTATCTGCTCTACTGCCTAAATTCAGGGGTGTTACTCTTAAAAGCATCTTAGACCTTGTGATTTGGACATTTATCATCTACAGCCGGCTCTGAGCAACAGAGCACACTTTAGTCATTAGATTGATCTATGCTAAGAGTGCGTTGATGAGCCTAAATGGATTTAAACATCTGAATGTGATCGTTGAAGGGTGGATTTACCTTTCAATGCTAGTACATACTGAATGAGTATGTTATTGTGCATGTTAATAGTTGGCAACTCAGATAAGCCCCAGGATTCTCTGTTTACTTCCTGATGTGTATTTCACCCAGCAAAGTAATTCTTGCGGTGAATTACACAAGCCTTTTTTGATTTAAATTGTAGTAACCTTTAATTTGTCATCTTTGCACATACTGATGGCACAGGTCCTCTCAGTGACAGCTCAGCGTTTTTGTTTTGTTTTTTTTACAGAGGAAACACGAGTGATACTGCTAACATTCTGCCAGTTTTGCCAAACGTGGCTTCAGATACCTCAAAGTCACCACATTGTCAAAGTATCTTTGTGCTATGGTTTCCAAGAGGGACTCAAATATTCTATTGTAATGCCTTCTGTTTCCACATACACACAGTAGAATAATAAAATGTAGTTAGTTGTGCAACAAAATAGGCTATGGGCATTGCTACCATTCAAATCCCCTTGTATTCAGAAACTACATGCATCAAATGTGGAAATCTCACATGATGTAAACAGAGTTGTCTGAGGAGGTGTAATGTACTAATGGAAACCAGTTGTACTGTGAAATATACAGTATCTGAATGTATCTTGAAAGGAAGTGGTGGCTTTTTTTTTTCATACCAACAGTATCAACACTGACTCAGTGCAGCTTCACTTTTAACACCTTGCATAAAGACATCAATAATAATGACTGAAGAAGACCCATGAATTTAGGTGCTCCTCGCTGTTACTATAAAAAGGCAAATCTACAGGTAATAGACATTAGTAGCATATGTTGGTAAACGTGTCAAACGTCAAAGCTGAGAAGTATGCCTGGAAAACTTTTTCTAATGGAAGTGTGTCAGAACCACAATGAAAAGGCAAAACAAAGAGGAAATTTCAGCAATCTGTTCGTGCATCTTTTTAATTTATCTACTTGTATATAGAGACATTTTTTGTCATTTCTCGTAGGCGTAGACGCTAAGCCGGCGTTACTGGCACAGCTTTGCCCGATTCCTCTGAGCTCTTGAGCAATCTCGCTCCGCCCACTCCCACTGGTCACGTGACTGACCGTCGCCCAGGTTGTGTCGGAAGCATCCTGGTGTTAGCAGTTTTCTAGCCGCTGACAAAAAATATAAAGTGAGATGAAATTTTCATAATGGCGGAACATTTCAGCTGGTGACTATTGGTGACAAAGAAGACCAGGAACCACCCACATTGGCCTTTTCCAACATGGTCAGTTCGCTGGTAGTTGAAGAGGCCAGTTAACACAGCTAACAAAACACCAGCGGTTAGCTAACGTTCAAACTTTGACGGAGAAATGCAGTAATTTGCTACTTAGCTGCTACCGCTACTCTGTCAATTTACTACCACACCAGCCGGCTAGGTAACACGTCTTGTTATTGCACGCTAATTAGCGTTTAGGCTGTTTACACAGGTGTTTATATAACCGAAGGGTTAACGTTATTACCACTTAACGTCAGCTAACTTATGAATAATGACTAGTTATGCAGCTAATGCTAACGTTAGCAAGTTAAACTATTAGTAACATTTAAACTGCAGCTATCACATACAGTTACTCAGTGTATTTGAAAATAATACGGACGGTCACACAGATAATAGTAACGCAAAGAAAACAACAGCTTCTAAGTAGCAGGAATATGAATCTTCTTTCTGATTGATTTCGACCAATCACGTGAGATAAATGATGCCAAACACCAGGATGCCAAACGATTGGGGATTAAGGCTTGGGCAGCAGCATTGTCTGGAAAACAGCTGTCCGCTCATTTCGGTAATCCTCGTCTCCTTCACAATGCAGCTACAGTAAATTGTTTTAACTGCTGAGTGTATAACGCAAAAAAAAAAAAAAAAAGAAAAAGAAATAAAACACCAGACAAACCAGTTTCATCGCAAAGTTTGTAGTCCACTTTTCTTTAAATTATGTCTGGGGACGCATCTGATAGTAGTGAGGACTCTGATGGAAAAACAAATGAAAAGGCCTGGACTGTCAAGCATCAAATCACCAATGGTAAGTCACGGGTACTGTCTGTTATCAGCGTATGTAATCATGATCATAATCAGAAAGGAAACACCTGGGTACTGTAATTCATCTCATCATTTAAATAATACCGCATCAGTGCAGTTAATGTTAATTATTTTTCTGGGGTGCTGGTTCAGCTGTGTACAGCTAACTTCACATCTGGTATCTTTTTCTTTTTTCTTTTCTTTTCCCTTTTAAGACGTTCCTCCTAATTTAAAATATGGGTTGCACAAAACTAGAAACACTTAATACACTGGGGTTGCATTATATTGCATTGCACCTTATGATGCGGGGCAATAGAATGCAACTATAAATTCTTCTCTGAAATTAGGCCATGCACACAGTGGTAGTCTCAGTAAAAATGATTTAAAGTCAGTTTTCCTTGACTTTACTTTGTTGCATGTCTTTCAGATTTTTTTTTCTTTGATTTTGTGACATGGCTTTGTGACTTGGTTTAGCCATTTGCTAAGCTTGTGTGTGTGTGTGTGTGTGTGTGTGTGTGTGTGTGTGTGTGTGTGTGTGTGTGTGTGTGAAAAGTTTATGTACACTGTCTTCAGAAAGGAATGCTCTCTCTCTCTCTCTCTCATTTTAGAATGTAATATTCTTGAAATTGATCTATTTTGGCAGTAGAAATTAACTGATCATAACAATAAAACTAATATTTTTTTAAGGTTATCATGTATTATCATTATTTTTGTTTCAGTGTTATTTTTAATTTTGTGAAGACTACAGAATTGCTGCAATGCTGTACTTCCTCTTAATCTGATTAACCTGGAGTGCACTTGAGATTAAAGAACATAATTTGTCATGTTTTTCATGGATGCTGTATCTGTCATTGAATTGATTTTAGAGTGTAAATTTACAAAGACATTCCTCACAGATAAGATCAAATAAATCAGAACAGCTGTTGTAGTGTCCCTCAGTGAGTTGTAAATTCAGGTTGTAGATCTGGCTGTCCTGTGATAAACAGTGTGAGTAGATGTTTTTCACCAACCATCACAGGAAAAGTAAAAGGATACACTTAATGGGTCTTTGGTTGGATTGTAGATTTTGATTCAAGTGAAGCAATGGGTAGAGAAAAGTACATCAAGGCACATTTATAAATTGCAACACAGGAAATGGCAAATTGGGAAACATTTGTGTCTTTTGCTTTTTAACCCTTCATAGTGCACACGTTGAAATACTTTGAAACTCAAAATTTCAACCTTAGAGTTTTATTGGAGGACTTAAGAGTTAATTACTTTTGTGACATTTTTCAAAATGTTTAATTTTTATGTAGGAAATCAAAGTCAACGAAGTCACCATATTTGTTTCCTTGCTCGTAACTGGTATAAAGTAAAATAAAAAAAAAAATCCAATAAGTGTGTGTGTGTGTGTGTGTGTGTGTGTGTGTGTGTGTGTGTGTATGTATATATACATATATATATATATAAAAATGCAGTAAAAACACATATATGATTAAAGGAACGTGTATTTTAGAACACTATAACAGATTCATTACAACATCACTTTTGAGAACATTACAACATACACATTATAAATTTATACAACATTAGTCCATGTCTTCATGACCACATACTTCTTAACCACACTGAGGCGTGGGATTGGCGTCATATATAAAGTGTGGGAAATTACCAAAAACAGTCACTTGCCCAATGAAGGGTTGTAAAATCAAGCCAGAAAATTTAATTACATGTTATGTTTATTGTGGAGGGAGCGTCTCTTAAACAGTAGACATCAGAAATAGCTTTTAGATTGTGTTCACTTGTCTCTTTAAAACAAAAATGTGTAAGAAATTTGAACACTGTTCTTGTATTTCATTTTTCTTTACCGCTAGCTAACCTCACAGGTCACACTGAAAGAGTCGGCATGGAGAACTTTGAGTTGCTCAAGGTCTTGGGCACTGGAGGTAAGGATCTGCACCGAATATAATGAATCCAGATAAAGCTGTTTTCAAAGGGTGGTTATCAGTATACCAGTATTATCCTGGTTGATTCTCCTGCCCTGGGTAATATTTTGAGGGCAAAGTGTTTATAATTGATAGTTGTAACCTGTAAGTGAAAGTGGCCTACCCCTCAGAAAGTAGCAGTAAAATGTATGTTTAAAATGCCATTTAGGTCCTCATTTAAAAGTTATATGAGAGGTATCTGATTGTTTTTGAGGGAGACCATATGCTGCTGAAATCTATGTTATTAGATCTCATTGGTCTTGATTAGCTAGAGGACATCTTAGAGGCTTTTTCCATCAACAAATCAACACCTGATTAAAATTAGTGAGCATGATTCTGTCTTCGGCAGATTTGAATAATGTTTGCACCTGTTCACCCTGTATTCATGTCTTGAAGTGGGACACCAGCTCATTAAGGCACAATCTGATGGAGTTTCTTTGTTTGCTGTGTTTTGCGTGTTTACCACCAGCAGTGATTTGCAATATTTATTTGTGTTTGTTTAGCTTATGGCAAAGTGTTTTTGGTCAGGAAGAACAGCGGTCACGATATGGGCCAGCTCTATGCTATGAAGGTAAGTTTATTAGTGTTAAAATCCAGTTAATGTGAATCTCAAAGCAGCTTCTTAGCTAAAATGTAAATTACTAGGCTGTGCTTTGAATTCAATCATTAATCATGCTTTTATTAACATTTTGCAACCATTTCAAAAACTTTTGGTCTTCTATATAAAATGTAAATGATTGTTGTCATCTAAAGGCAATATTAGATTAAAAGTATTATCATGACAGCACATCAAATGTTAAAACTGAGAAATTCTCCTATTTTTTCCTGATATATTTGCTCATTTTGGATTGGATGCAGATAGTGGGGTTGTATAATGTGCTTTCCTAGGACATTATTGCAGTGTATTATTTAGATGGACACCCCCAAAGTGAGGCGGCATTCACTGAAAGTTCACAAATGGAATGGAGAAATTTTATTATTATTTTGGTCACTGCCCTAGGTGTTAAAGAAAGCAGCTATTGTACAGAAGGCAAAGACAACAGAACATACTCGCACTGAGAGGCAAGTCCTGGAGCACATCCGCCAGTCTCCCTTCCTGGTCACTCTTCACTACGCCTTTCAGACTCAGAGCAAACTACATCTCATCCTGGGTGAGACACTGTGGTGGGACACTGGGAAAAATGTACCACATATGGAGAACTCTTCTCTCTTGAAACACTGAATAGATGTCTTCTTTATGTTTCTGTCTTATACCGTATGTCTTTTATGTTGGCTTTTTTTGTATAATGTGTGTTTGTGTAGTTCTTTGTATTATGTCTATTCAAGCTCCCTGTGTATTTGTCTGTGTGTGTGAGTACAGACTATGTGAGCGGCGGGGAGATGTTCACTCATTTATACCAGCGGGATCACTTTCCAGAGGAGGCAGTACGGATTTATATTGGAGAAATAATTCTGGCTCTAGAACACTTGCACAAGGTGAGCATTACGGTTTCCAGCTTTAACACTTAAACCTACCTTAACTGGATTTTTAGATATAAATACTAGCATTATGCCTTCCATGTTGCCAAGTACTTGCTGCTTACACAAACTAAGCAAACCCGGCAACATGATACTTATCATAGAATTATTATCTGTTAAACTTTATTCCCCAGATTATTGTTAACATTAGCTCCTTAAACACTAGATTGCATGCACATGGTTGTATACAGATGAAGACAGCAGTGTTGTATTTCTGTGTATACATCCTGCTATCTCTGTTCAGAAAGTACTGCTTTTAAACTGAGTGGCATTGGTAAATTTTCATTGTGTAAACAGACTGTTGAAGCCAGCAGTGTTATACACCCCATGTCTGAAAAGGGTGTTTGTCATTTAGTGCTGAAAAGGAAATCTCAGTTTCTTTATTGTGAGAAGTACTCTATCTCAGAGAAGTGGTTTCCTAATGATGTTTCACAACTACTTCGGCTTTAAATGTAGTTGTAAAGTAGGTGCACGCCAGTGGCCTTAAATGATACTAATGATTTCTTTGAGTACTTACACAAATCTCTGCGTGGAGGGTGATTGGGTGCATTTTCAAGGTCCTTTTGAAAACGTAATGATTGCATTCCTGAGGTTTTATTATTTAGCCACCAACCATCACTTTCTAAATTATGACCTTGACTAGGTATTCTAACCTCACATTGCAGCACTTAAGTTATGAGGTAGTGGATTTGTGCAGCTTGTGATTAAATTAGTGTCCACACAACAAAACTGGTTGAAAATTGTGCAGACTTTCATGAGTTGTTCTTCTTTTTATATTAGTATTAAATAAAAGCATCTAAGCAGCAGCAACTTTGGTGACTAGTATTTCCTGAATCATGGGCTGTGCTTCTGTTTGTGCTGTTGTTTAGGTAGTTATTTGCTTTGACAGATTTTGGGATTAGGACCCCTAGATGAAATTGGAAAATACTGTGATTAATGAAAATAACCAATGCATAAGTGGTGGCTTTTTCCTTCTTTGCTTGTAAAAATGTTTATTGTGTTTTTCTGTTTATACTGCCCACTGTCTGTGTTCCCAAATTACTGCTCTTAACATCAATGCCACTGGTAAATTTTCATTGTGTACAGCTTGGGATTGTGTACCGAGACATCAAATTGGAAAACATTCTTCTAGACAGTGATGGCCATGTGGTATTGACAGATTTCGGGCTCAGCAAAGAGTTTCTGGAAGAAGATGTAAGTAAACCTAAAACTATATCCTCTAAATCGGCGCATAGGAGTGTGTACATGTAAATAATACATGAGATGTTCAGCTATTACCACAATCCTAACTGTATTCTGTTGCTGTGAAATAAGTTTTTATAATTGTGTGCTTGTTTTCTGATCAACACAGAAGGAGAGGACCTACTCTTTCTGTGGCACCATTGAGTACATGGCTCCTGAAATCATCAGAGGGAAGGCAGGGCATGGCAAGGTAAACATAGGACAGAAAGGGAACAAACGCGGGGTTTTATGTTCAGACAATTTTGGCTATTTAAAAGATTTTGAGTGGTAACAGTTTGTAACAGTTTTTGGAAACATTTAAGACTGCAAGTGCTTTAAGACGACTTTGAACAAGTGCAGTGACTCAAAGATGAGAATAATATCTTTGGTTATGGAAGGCAGTATTGCGTCAAATAAACCAGATTTTTGTGAATAAATACATAGTGGGTGCCTTATCTTCTAAAATTTGTTGTCCTCTGTATTATGCTTTTCAAGCTGTATTCTGCTTCAGTCGGTAGATTGGTGGAGTCTTGGGATCCTGATGTTTGAGTTGCTGACGGGTGCATCTCCTTTTACCTTGGAGGGAGAGAGGAACTCCCAAAGCGAGGTGTCAAAGTGAGTGCTGCTGACTCCCATCTCCACAAATTACCTGCCACATTCTGAAGTCATTTGAACTGTCTCAGTTGCAAACCTCATAAGCCATATTTTATTCACACCATAACAGAGAAAACATATCAATGTTTATCCATCCATCCATCCATTTTCTTCCGCTTATCCGGGGCCGGGTCGCGGGGGCAGAAGCCTAAGCAGAGAAGCCCAAGCTTCCCTCTCCCCAGCCACCTCTTCCAGCCCATCCGGAGGGACCCCAAGGCGTTCCCAGGCCAGCCGAGATACACAATCTCTCCAGCGTGTCCTGGGTCTACCACGGGGCCTCCTCCCGGTGGGACATGCCCGGAACACCTCACCCAGGAGGCGGCCAGGAGGCATCCTAATCAGATGCCCGAGCCACCTCAACTGGCTCCTTTCGATGTGGAGGAGCAGCGGCTCTACTCCGAGCCCCTCCCGGATGGCCGCACTCCTCACCTTATCTCTAAGGGAGAGGCCAGCCACCCTTCGAAGGAAACTCATTTCTGCCGCTTGTATTCGCGATCTTATTCTTTCGGTCACTACCCAAAGCTCGTGACCATAGGTGAGGGTAGGAACGTAGATCGACCGGTAAATCGAGAGCCTCGCTTTTACGCTAAGCTCCCTCTTCACCACGACGGACCGGTGCAGCGTCCGCATCACTGCAGAAGCAGCCCCGATCCGCCTGTCGATCTCCCGTTCCCTTCTCCCATCACTCGTGAACAAGACCCCGAGATACTTAAACTCCTCCACTTGAGGCAAGAACTCGTTCCTGAGCCGGAGATGGCACTCCACCCTTTTCCGGCTGAGGACCATGGCCTCAGACTTAGAGGTGCTGATTCTCATGCCAGCCGCTTCACACTCGGCTGCGAACCGTTCCACTGCGAGCTGGAGGTTCCCCCGTGATGAAGCCAACAGAACCGCATCATCTGCAAAAAGCAGAGATGTGACTCTGAGGCCACCAAGGAAGAAGCCTTCCGCCACCTGGCTACGCCTAGAAATTCTGTCCATAAAAATTATGAACAGAATCGGTGACAAAGGGCAGCCCTGACGGAGTCCAACACCCACAGGAAACAAATCCGACTTATTACCGGCTATACGGACCAAGCTCTCGCTGTGGTTGTACAAGGACTGAATGGCCCGCAACAATGGGCCAGACACCCCATACTCCCGCAGAACCTCCCAAAGAACACCCCGAGGAACACGGTCGAATGCCTTCTCCAAGTCCACAAAGCACATGTAGACTGGTTGGGCAAACTCCCACGCACACTCGAATATCCTTGAGAGGATAAAGAGCTGGTCCAGCGTTCCACGACCAGGACGAAAACCGCATTGTTCCTCCTGAATCCGAGGTTCGACTAACGGACGCACCCTCCTTTCCAGCACCCTGGCATAGACCTTACCGGGGAGGCTGAGGAGTGTGATCCCCCGAAAGTTGGAGCACACCCTCCGGTCTCCCTTCTTAAAGATGGGGACCACCACCCCGGTCTGCCAATCCAATGGCACTGCCCCAGATCTCCACGCGATGTTGCAGAGGCGTGTCAACCAAGACAGCCCTACAACATCCAGAGCCTTCAGGAACTCAGGGCGAATCTCGTCCACCCCAGGGGCTCTGCCACCAAGGAGTTGTTTAACTACCTCAGTGACCTCACCCCCAGTGATGGTCAAGTCATCCCCCTCATCCCCAGACTCTGCTTCCACTACAGAAGGCGTGTCAGTGGGATTCAGAAGGTCCTCGAAGTATTCCTTCCACCGTCCGACTATAGCCTCAGTTGAAGTCAGCAGCACCCCCCCCCGCACTATAAACAGTGTGAGTGAAGCACTGCTTTCCCCTCCTGAGTCGCCTGACGGTTTGCCAGAATCGCTTCGATGCCGTCCGAAAGTCTTTTTCCATAGCCTCACCGAACTCCTCCCACACCCGAGTTTTTGCTTTGGCCACTACCCGAGCTGCATTCCGCTTGGCCTGTCGATACCTGTCAGCTGCCTCCGGAGTCCCACAGGCTAACCAAGCCCGATAGGACTCTTTCTTCAGCTTGATGGCTCCCTTCACCTCCGGTGACCACCATCTGGTTCGGGGGTTACCACCACGACAGGCACCAACCACCTTGCAGCCACAGCTCTGAGCAGCCGCCTCAACAATGGAGGTGCGGAACATGGTCCATTCGGACTCAATGTCCTCAGCCTCCCTCGGAATGCTGTCGAAGTTCTGCCGGAGGTGGGAGTTGAAGATCTCCCGGACTGGGGCTTCTGCCAGGCGTTCCCAGCGCACCCTCACAATACGTTTAGGTGTGCCAGGTCTGTCCAGCATCTTCCCCCGCCACCTGATCCAACTCACCACCAGGTGGTGATCAGTTGACAGCTCAGCTCCTCTCTTCACCCGAGGGTCCAGAACATACGGCCGCAGATCTGATGATACGATTACAAAATCGATCATCGACCTGCGACCTAGGGTGTCCTGGTGCCATGTGCACTTATGGACATCCTTGTGTTCGAACACGGTGTTTGTTATGGACAAACTGTGGTTTGCACAGAAGTCCAATAACAAAACACCATTCGGGTTCAGATCGGGCAGGCCGTTCCTCCCAATCACGCCCCTCCAGGTCTCACTGTCATTGCCCACGTGAGCGTTGAAGTCTCCCAGCAAGACTATGGAGTCACCAGATGGAGCACTCTCCAGCACCCCACCCAGCAACTCCAAAAAGGGTGGGTACCCTGAACTGTCATTCGGCGCATAAGCGCAAACAACAGTCAGGACCCGTTCCCCAGCCCGAAGGCGCAGGGAAACTACCCTCTCGTCCACCGGTGAAAACTCCGACGTACAGGCAGCAAGCCGGGGGGATACAAGAATACCCACCCCAGCTCGCCGCCTCTCACCGAGGGCAACTCCAGACTGGAACAGAGTCCAGCCCTTCTCCAGGAGACTGGTTCCAGAGCCCAGGCCATGCGTTGAGGTGAGCCCAACTATGTCTAGCTGGTATCTCTCAACCTCACGCACTAGCTCAGGCTCCTTCCCCACCAGAGAGGTGACATTCCATGTCCCAACAGCCAGTTTCGATAGCCGGGGATCGGTCCGCCAGGGCCTCCGCCCTCGGCCACCGCCCGACACACATTGCACCCGACCCCTACGACACCTCCTGCGGGTGGTGGGCCTGCAGGAGGGCGGGCCCATGTAACCTCTTCGGGCTGCGCCCGGCCAAGCACCACGGGCTAATGCCTGGCCACCAGACGCTCTCCCTCGAGCTCCCTCCCCAGGCCTGGCTCCAGGGTGGGGCCCCGGTAACCCTATCCCGGGCAGGGTAAACTGTTCCCTTGTTTTTTCCCTCATAAGGGTCTTCTGAACCGCTCTTTGTCTGGACCCTCACCCAGGACCAGTTTGCCATGGGAGACCCTGCCAGGGGGACAAGCCCCCAGACAACATAGCTCCTGGGATCACTGGGACACACAAACCCCTCCACCACGATAAGGTGGCGATTCACGGATGTTTATATCGGAAAAAAATGTGCCATTGTAATTAGGTCTTTTTGAATTTAATGCAGCAACACATCTTTAAAAAGTCAGGACAGGGGCAACAAAAGCCTGGAAAAGTAAGTGGTATTAAAAAGAAACGACTGGAGGAACATTTTGCAACTAACTAGGTTAACTGGCAACATGTCAGTAACGTGACTGGGTATAAAAAGAGCATCTTAGAGAGGTAGAATTTCTCAGAAGTAAAGGTGGGCAGAGGTTCACTAATCTGCAAAAAACTATGTCTACAAATTGTGGAACAATTTCAGAATAATGTTTTTCAGTGCAAAACTGCAAAAACTTTGAATATCTCATCATCTGCAGTACATAATATCATCAGAAGATTCAGAGAAATGGAGAAATCTCTGTGCGCAAGGGACAAGGCTGAAAATCACTATTGCCTGTGATCTTTAGGCCTTCAGGCTGCACGGCATTAAAAACAGAAATGATTCTGTCATGGAAATCATTGAACTCAGCAACAGTTCCAGAAATCATTGTCTGTAAACACAGTTCACCGTGCCATCCAAAAATTGCTCTATGATGCAAAGAATGAGCTGTCAAAAGCTGGCATTTTCTCTGGGCCAAAGCTCATTTAAAATAGACTGAGGCAAACTGTTCTGTGGTCATATAAATTGAAATTTGAAATTATTTTTTAGAAAGAGTGACGCCTCATCCTCTGGACTAAAGAGGAGAGGGACCATCTGGCTTGTTATCAGTGCTCAGTTTGAAAACCTGCATCTCTGACGGTATGGTGGTGCTTTAGTGCCTATGGAAAGGCAGCATCAGTGTTGAAAGGTATATACAGGTTTTGTAGCAGCATATGCTCCCATCCCGAAGACAATTTTTCCAGGGAAGACCTTGCATATTTCAGCAAGACAATGCTAAACCACATATTGTAACAGCATAGCTTCATAGTAGAAGAGTGCTGAACTGGCCTGCCTGCAGTTCAGACCTACACTCACTGAAATCATCTGGAACATCATGAAATAAAACATATTACAAAGAGTAAGGACTGTTGAGCAGCTAGAATCCCGTATCAGACAAGAATGGGACAACAATCCTCTCCCAAAAGTGCAGCAGCTGGTCTCCTCAGTTCCCAGTTGTTTATGGACTGTTGTCCCAATTTTTTCTCAATGTTTTGCTGCCATCAAATTCAAAATGAGCCAATATTTTTCTTAAATATATTTTTATGTAGAATGTACTTCTCTTAATATATTTCTCAGTTTAAACATTTGATATCTTGGGGGCGCCCGTGTGGCTTAGTGGTGAAGCCGGTTACCACATACATATGCCGCATTGCAGTGCGGGTTCGAGTCCCGGCTCGTCACCAATTTGCCCGCTTGTCTTCCCCTGTATCTTTCTCCCATTTCCTGTCTCTCTCTACTGCCCATAAAAGCTGCGGTGGCAAAAAAATAAATAAAAAACATTTGACCTATTGGGCGCCCGGGTGGCTCAGTGGTGGAGTGGGCGACCACATGTATATGCCACGTTGTGGTGGGGGGGTGCGGGCTCAAGTCCCGGCCTGTTGCTAGCTTGCCCGTGTGGCTTCCCCTATATCCTTCCCCCATTTCCTGTCTCCCTCTACTGCTAACAAAAAGCCACTGTGGCCAAAAATGAAAAAAAAACAAAAAAAAAACACTTGATCTATTTTCTATGTGCTATTGTGAATAAAATATAGGTTTATGAGATTTGCAGGTCATTGTTTCTATTTTGATTTATATTTTTTCACACTGTCCCAACTCTTTTGGAATTGGGGTTGTATATTTATTAGCAGATTTGGTAAAGAACATAGATTGAAAAGGAAAAATGATGAGGTCATTGTTTATAAACTTTGCACCAATGCAGTTCAGACACTAGCTGGCCGCTTACCCTGTTAAAACTGTGATGTGTTTTCTGCTACAAGTGCTGAAACAGTACTGAGAGTGTTGTAAACAATGTGAGTGGGAGCAGCTGGGCAAACTATGTGATGCCACAATTTCTGCATGATCCCAAGAATAATTGTCTGCCTTATGTTGTGTAAAAATAAAATCATACTGACCTTTATTGGACAACATAAATGTTGATGCAGTTAGATTCTTGTTTGGGTATTTCTGTATGTTAACAAAATATCTGTGTCTTCCCGTTGCCTTTCAGACGTATTTTGCGCTGTGACCCACCGTTTCCCTCTATGATTGGACCCATTGCTCAGGACCTGCTGAAGAAATTGTTGGTCAAAGACCCTCACAAGAGGCTGGGATCTGGACCACGAGGGGCTGAAGATATCAAGTCACATCCATTCTTCAAGGTCCGATGTCCTTTAACTGCCAATCAGTTAAACATTTTTCTTCCCCTGTATCCTCTGTTCATTCATCTATATATTTCTTCCTCCTTTTTTGCCTCACAGGGACTGAACTGGGATGACCTAGCACAAAAGAAGGTGCCTAGCCCATTTAAACCAGAACTTAAGAGCGAACTTGATGTGGGGAACTTTGCAGAGGAATTCACTGGGATGGATCCTGTGTACTCGCCAGCGAGCACACCTCCAAGCACAGATCGTCTGTTCCAGGTCAGTCCTCACCAGCTCAACAGTGAACCCAGTAGGGCTGCAACTATCGATTATTTTAGTAATCGAGTAGTCAATCAGTTATTCTATCAATTAATTGAGTAATCAGATAAGAAATATGTTTAGTATGTAAAAAATGTTTTCTATTCAAAGTGAACTCCCTCATAGTTAAACCCAACACATCTCCTGTGTTTTAGGGCTATTCTTTTATTGCACCCTCCATCTTGTTCAATAAGAATGTGGTCATGGGAGACTTTGTAGAGACCCAGACTGGTGCTGACCGGCCAGCTTCTGCTTCTGTTCAACGCAGTGCAATGTTACAGGTATGGATCTGTATGGGTGTAAGCTTGGAGACCATTTTGGATTTAATTTTGAAATGATTCAGTCATAAGCTGTTTATGTTTGAGGGGGCGAGAGCTTTGGTTTCAGGAATGTTTGTTAAGACAGAGTGTACCTTATTTGTGATAAATTTATACAAGGCACATCTTCTTTTCAAGTATATTCCCACCCTGTTTATGTCAAACAGGAGGCTAAAATCACATGGTGGTGTGTAGCACATTAACAGTTAGTCAAAGGTAAATGGACTGGTTCTTATATAGCACTTTTTCTACTCTACATGAGCACTCAAAGCACATTCTATGTCTAAGTGCTTTCAGTCTCTGATTATTAGATGATCTGCTCTTCCTCTTGTGCTACACCTGTTTAAATACATGTAGTGTTTTACAAGGTGCGACACGTCCCCTTGTAAAGTAATGTAGTACAATTCATAGTAAAGTTTCATCATTTGGTGATACTTATTCAGTTAAAGATACTTTTATTTAAAGATACAACAGCTGAATTTCAAGGTTGTTTCATGAAGAGTTCAATGTATCCCTTTAACATTGCTGGGAGCCATGTCTTAATGCCTCTAGTGAAAAACAAAACAAATACACACTCATAATTTCCATTAATGGCTCAATGCTATGTTGTCTTTGTTCAGGAATCTCAGTTTTTTCAGCACTATGAGCTGTGTCTTCAAGGGCCACCCCTAGGCGAGGGTAGTTTCTCTGTGTGCAGGAAATGCAAACACAAGCAGACTGGCCATGAGTATGCCGTCAAGATCGTCAGTCGTAGGTGAGCAGAGATGAAATACTTCTTAGTACAGTGCTCTTTAACAGATTTGTCTGATTTACTGTATTACCATTGGATGGTAAAAGTGATGGAATGTCCTTAATGTTGTTTCTTTGTTAGAATGGAGGCAAACACTCAGAGGGAGATTGCTGCCTTGAAGCAGTGTGAGTCTCACCCCAACATCGTCAAGCTGTATGAGGTCTTTACTGATCAGGTACAGTGAAGAAAGCAAAGGATCCACAGTGGCTGACTTAATGCATTAACACAACAAGAAGCAAATATAAAGACTACTTTACAGCTAAAAATTATATAATGCTTAATATTAAACTACGTACTATATTAAAAATATGACCCCTCACACCCTTCTCTGCATGTTTTTGTCAGTATCACACATATTTAGTGATGGAGCTTCTGCGAGGCGGGGAGCTTTTGGAAAGGATCAAGAGGAAGAAACTCTTTGGTGAGGCAGAGGCCAGTCAGCTGTTACAAAGCCTGTTTTCAGCTGTCAGCTTCATGCACGAGGCTGGAGTCGTACACAGAGATCTCAAACCAGAGGTTGGTGGTGATTTGATAACTTGATCATCACACACACACAAACACAAAACTGTGATTTCAACAACTGGGCATCTGCTCTCTTGTATGTGAGAAGAATGTTTTCCTTGTGCACCCCCTAAAATCAATATAGGCTTAAAAACAACCAGTTTAGGTGTGCTGATCATTGGTATTTTTTCAGCATTACTTTTATTTGATGTAATCAAGGTTAAAAACTGTGAACAACTAGAAGGGCACTCAGTAGAGCGCCAGATTTCATCGCCATAGATGGAAAAATTCATCTATTGAGACATGAATTGTAAAATGTAACCAATGAGGAGAGAGAGATTTTATTTTATTTTTTTTTTTTTACACTTTTGGTGACTTTGACCTTAACCATTAAATCATTTGTTCTTGGGCCCTTAACGAATATTTCCACAAAGTTTCATGAATTTTGGTTCCAAACTTTTTGAGTTTGGAGAAGGTGGTGTGCAACTAAAAGTTACTTATCACTGAGCAGCATCCATAAACTATACGGGGGCAATGCACAGATATCTGCTAATTAGTGGTAATAAGAGGCAACACCATCCATCTTCTTAGGGGGCTGAAGCCTATCCCAGCTGTCATAGGGTGAGAGGAACCTGTCATAGGGCTAACACAAAGAGACAGACATCCATTCACATTCACACCTGTGGGTAATTTTGAATCACCAGTTAACCTAACCCCACTAACTGCATGTCTTTGGACTGTGGGAGGAAGCCGAAGTACCCGGAGAAAACCCACGCAGACATGGGGAGAACATGCAAACTCCACACAGAATTCGAATCCAGGACCTTCTTGCTGCAAGCCAACAGTGCTAACCACCGTGGCAGGCAGCACGCTAATAAAAAATGAATTCACCAAAACTGAAGCACAAGCAGTATTTTTCAGACAATTCCATTTAACACGCTCTCAAAGGCACTAACAGCACAAACACACAGGATGGTTGAGTGACTTTAGTTGATGTAATTGAGGCCTAGCAGACACTGATTGGCTGCTCCTTGTGTTGGAACAACTGTCAGTCAAAGCGGCTACACCTGTAACATCAGCATTAAGACTGATAAGTTACAAAAAACCAAAATGCTGTTTAGTTGGGTAATTTAACACGGAAGTCTATCAGGACTCAATCTTTTATGGAGCCAGCCTCAAATTGTCAATTTAGGAACTGCAGTTTTTGGCACTTTTGTGTTGGCTTAATTTATCACCTCTGGAGGTTGCTGCTTGGCAACAGTGCATGACGTATCTATTGTGATGCTTTTCAAAATGAAAGCAGCAGATTTCACACACACACACACACACACACACATCCTCCCCTCTTCAGATGGCTTTAAGGTTTAATCAACTGAACAGGCTTTTATATGGTGTGCATAGAAGTTGTGAATGAGGCATGTTGGCAAATATCACCCATTAACTTTGAGATGTCTTCATTATTTTTGAAGCATATCTAAATGCATTTACTGGTTGGAGAGTTAAAACGGTTTATCCACACTGACTAAAACTACCATCTGTTTACACATGAGTTCTGGTACATGCCAACTGGTGATAGTAGTTGTATTTACTAATAGCCTTTGCTCTGTCAGGAAAATTTAATCTTTAATATGTAAGAAAAATGGGAGAAAAGCCTCATGGTTTTTGTTTGTTTATCTTTCAGAATGTGCTGTTTGCAGATGAGGGGGAGGACTCTGTGCTGAAAGTAATAGATTTTGGATTTGCTCGCCTGTGCCCTGCAGGCAGTGCCCCCTTGCAGACTCCCTGCTTCACACTGCAGTACGCTGCACCAGAGCTTTTTGAGAGTGCAGGATATGATAAATCCTGCGACCTCTGGAGTCTTGGGGTCATCCTGGTAATTGAATCTGAATATGTTGATTTTTATCACCGCTCGTCTGACTGAAGTACTAATGACCCTTGTGTGTGTCTTCATCAGTACACCATGCTCTCAGGCCAGGTGCCATTTCAGAGTGAGCAGCGTGGAATGACCTCATCATACGCTGCTGACATCATGCAAAAAATAAAGGAGGGTGATTTCTCATTGGATGGGGAGCCCTGGAAGGGCGTATCAGAGGACGCCAAAGAGCTTGTTAAAGGTTTGTTTGTTCTTTGATCTGAACTTTGCTTTAGTTAAGATAAATATTGCTTGTTGAATTTCCCCTCGTGTGTTGCTTATTTGTTTGTGTTTGTTTGTTTCCTGTTTTAAGGCCTACTAACAGTGGATCCAGAGAGGCGTCTCAAACTCTCTGATCTGAAAGAGAACAGCTGGCTTCAGGGTGGCGCATCCATGTCCACCACACCTTTGTGCACGCCAGATGTGCTCGAGTCCAGTGGGCCTACTGTCCGCACCTATGTCAATGCTACCTACAAGGTAATGAATTAGTGTGTAAAATTTCTAAAAGAATTTTTAAACACATTTTATCTCACTTCTGTTGTCTTCCTTTCTCCCCAGGCTTTCAACCGAGGTAAGAGAGAGGGCTTCTTTCTGAAAAGTGTCGACAATGCTCCTCTTGCAAAACGCCGAAAGCTTAAGATGACAAGCACAGGGGTAGAGACCAGATGGAGTTCATCCTCTTCTTCCTCCTCTTCTTCCACTTCCTCCACTGCCTCTGCAACAGCGTCCAAAGCACAGCCAAAGCAAACCATGATCCCAAAGCAGAGCTAGCCTGTCAGCAGAACAGTGAGAAAGTGTTATGTGCTTGTACAGGAGCACAATGTCAGACAAATCAGAACACTGGCTTCGGTTCATGTAAAATTGAATTCCACTTTAACAGTTACAGGTTTTCATTCCTCACGCTGTATTCTTTAAAAAGCAAACGTGTATTTTCTTTGATGGAAAAGAAGGCCTGGCCTTTAGAAGCTTTTATTACTTATTCAGTATTTGCTCACTATATTTTGGTGAGTTTACACACTAAAAGTTAGAAATTAGACATTTACCTGGTTTCACTGTGGGTACGAAACAGTGCCTGGCTATATAGGGAAAAGGGAAGAATGGAGCCATAAATAAGCAGAAGCCATATAAAAAGCAAAAGAAGTGAACACATCCATTCAGTCATTGTGAAGACACACACATTTGCACACAGCAAACAAGCAGTCCTTCCAGCAATTTGTGGGCTTGATTCTTTGATTGTAGTGTCGAGTTTGTTTCTTTTAACTTTGCCACATATAATAATTAGCAAAAAAATGGCAGACGTCTTGCCTCGAGTGCGGTGCCACATGCTGGCACTGTGCTCTGTATAAAGAAATGCTTTGTGAGAACCAAGATTTTTATTCTTAGTTGAGATTGAGTAAAATGTTGGTGTTTGCAGCAAATTTCTGGAAGGATTGAGCACAGAGAGATATTATTGCAGTGTGCATATCCTTAAGGATTGCGTAGGGTGATTAACACTGTTGGTCTTTGCGAAGTAGCTGCACCTGCAGGACACTACTGACTGTATGCACCGCGATGAACACTTTGAGGAGCTTGGATTATGTGGCTGTGCTTTGAGAGTTGAGTGAGTCCAACAGTAGCGGCTGTAAGAAGACCTGGAGACACGGAAGCAGACATGCAGTGGAGTGCGATTTTTCACATCATGCTTGCTGTATATTACTTGCATTCTTGTGCCAGTCTGAAAATTTCTAGCATGCTAAACTGTTGTGATGATGGACTGTAAGAACTTTTTCTATTTTTGGTATCTTTGACTCATTGAAAAAATGTCACTTGGAGTATTTTTTTTACGCTACCAAGTGCAGCTCAAGTGTTTGCACCTAGCTGGGAGCCAAATCTGGCTGGCGATTTTGAACACGTCAACTTTGTGAACTTTGAATGGTTATTATAGTTTTTATTTTTGATGGCCTCAAAGCAGCGCCATATGCAGGTGGCAGTCTGATTGGATACAGTGAAAGATTGATGCTCAACAATTAAGCTCATCTGGGCTGGCTTTTCTCTCTTTTTTTTTTTTTTCCCACAAGTGATTTTAAAATATTTTATGGCTTTGAAATTCAAATTATTTTCCAGAATGAGACACTTAATTGTGACTTTTTTTTTTAAGGATGGGGGCACCATCCTATGAGAGCTTTGTATATAATCATGCTTTAGAAAAGAAAAAAAAATGTATGTAATGATTTCAAATTGTTTGGATGGTATATTGTAATGTTTTTAATGGAATTGCCTTTTTTTTAATTTTACATGTTGCACAGTCAGTTGATCAGTTAAACACATTTCAGCTTTAAAGGTGCTTTCACTGATATTTATTTCATGTAATTGATTTTAATGCTGTGGTAATGGGATTATCATAATTTGGCTCTTGTTGTGTACCAGCCCTGTATGAATGTTCCTGTATGATAACTGAGTGGCAGTGGGAGATTGGTTGTATTGATATTTCTGAAGCAGATGAAGCATAATTGCAAGTTACTGTAATATTTTCCTGTTGTTGTTTGCAGCCATTGTCTGTTTGAAGGTAACTGGTTGTTTGATATTTTTACTTAAGAAACTGCTTTTATTGATGTTGGTATTATTTTGCTGTCACAGATATTTTCTCTTGTCTTTCTAAGCATTATTTTACTGAGTTGCACTGTTTCTGGTGTTGTTGCTGGGATTTGTCTTTTTGCACCGTGACCTTTTTTTTTTTTAGCTGGTGCAAAATAAACATTACTTTTCCATAGATTCCTGCGTGTTTTGTCTTCTCAGTGTTATAACTGTGCTGTAGTGCTTGCATTTGTAGTTCTCAGGGTTGTGCATTATAAAATGAGACCAATAATGAGACTTTATGCAAACACATTTCATTGTACAGGAGGTTTGATAATACTTCTGTTTGACTAAGGCCATTTTATAAATGGGCCTTTTTTAGCAGAAGGAGGGAAGTGGCCATGGTTTCCACATTCATTTTAAATTGGTCTTGGTGTAAAGTCACAATCATTTTTAAAAAAAAAATTTTATCCACGTTTAGATTCTACAAAAGAAGATCTTGGATGTAGTTAAGATATAAAAACTAGTTCTTCTGAGGTGGAAGAGCATTTCAGGACATTTCACATGCATAAATAGTATAACACAGAGAAACAACCACGGGCAATTTAGAATCACCAATTAACCTAACCCCACTAACTGCATGTCTGTGGGAGGATGCCTGAGCACCCAGAGAGAACCCACACAGACAGGGAGAATATGCAAACTCCACACATTAAGGTCCAGGTCTGGGTGGATTTGAACCCAGGACCTTCTTGCTGTGAGGCAACATGCCAACCACCATAGCAAGAAGGTTTGCTGTGTCTCCCAGCAGAGTCTCAAGTGTGGAGGGGATACCAGCTGGACAGGGCCGTAAAGGGGCATCAACCCAGCAGCAGGACCTTACAATATAAAGCACCCTGAGGCAACTGTTTGTTGTGATTTGGCACTATATAAATAAAATTGAATTGAATTGATCTCCAGTGAGCTACTCATGAGTATGTTTCTGATCAAATTGTCAGAAACAGACTCCATGAAGGTGGCATTAAGGCCTATCATCCTGTAGTGGGACCTGGGTTCATCAGACCTGCCACTGGCACCCCATTCGCCACTCACACAGGACCTTACAACACAAAAGAGTGGAGACGAGGTGGCATTCTACCTGGAACATCACCTAATATGACAGGTTTGGACATAGGTCAGCGGTGGTCTCTGGGGTATATCTTTTGAGGATCGCGCAGACATCCATGTGCTAGCCGGTGGTACCTGGACTGCAGCTGGGTACCAGACTGTGTGAAGGCACTGATGCCACTGACTGGCTCTCACGTTCCCCAGACCCCAAACCAAAATCCAGTTGAGAACATTATGAATCGCATCTCATGCCACCAAATAGTGCCACAGACCATCCAGTACCTAAAAGATCCCCAGGAAACCATCCACTGTCTCATCAGGAGAATGCCCAGACGTTGTCTGGAGTGCTTACAGACATGTGGGGGCCATAAACATTACTGAGCCACACTATAATCCAGGCTGGATCAACCTGTGATTTCAGTTTTTAACTTTGACTTTTGGCATAATTTTGAATCGAGCCCTTAAAGAGTTGATGATTTTGGTTTAATTTTGCTCTCAACAAATTTCAGCTTGAATATTTCATTTCTCAAGATCTAATGTGTGATTTAAGTGTTCCCTTAATTTTTTTGGAGCAATGTACATTCTGTATTGGTACAGAGAACTTCACCTTCATATAAAAATGGGGGAACCACCAACATGCCTATTACATGGTTAAAGCAATAATGACTTCATCCATACTGCAGCATCACTTGCCACTGCCACCCCACTGTTATAGTTTGCCATTGTTTGACCTCCTGACAGAGATACATTTGTTAGTTCAGTCTTGCGTGCTGCAGTGCTGAATAATCATGACCTACCTAAAAGCAAATTTTTTATCAACTCATCTCTCAGGTGTTATTTAGTCTAAATCCTGCAGTGAACTAGATGACAGATGATCTTGGTGTCCTTGAAATTCCCGAGCCTGAACTATCCCTCAAAGCCTTTTACTTCTGTTCCCACTGAGCTTCCAGTACAGCTGAGCTGCTCAACAGGGCTGAGCCCTGCATGAGGGCACTTCTGATTGTCATATACTTCACTGTACTGTTGGTGTAACTGCATATTTATATATTTATAGTATAAAGTGTTTGTTTTTTTTTTTACTGCCTTTTCCTACACTGTATGTGGTATTGAACCAGAGGTCATTTTCTTCTCATCCTCTTCCTTTCTGAACATTTATGCCATTACATTTATTATTACTACAGTTTCCCCTTCTGTGTAATGTGTTTACTGTACCATTAGGTGGCTGCTGTGTGCTGCCCAGTGTCCTTTGTGTTATGTTGTTTTCTGCCATGTCAGGTCTCACATTTAGCCCCTTTGAAACATATTAATTTGTCTTTGTGCTTAAAATAATCAGCTGTTAGAGTCTTAAAAATGCCTGACCTTATATTAACTTGATCTTTGTATCATTCATCTAAATGATTTGATGCTTAATGGGGAGTAGCACTGGGTTTAGACCGTTTATGTGCTACATATGGCCATTAGACTACATGGATGTTTGAAACCACGCTCAGGACAAAACAGCAATTAGCAGCAGAGGACGCCAGGATCAGGATAATAAAGGACGCAATGTCCGCTGATTGATGCAAGGCCTTAATTACATACTGTAAGGCAAGACACTAAAAGACACCTTGTGCAATGTACCAACAAACTCTGAGCCTGTGAAAAACACTGCAGTAAAGGGTTTGAAGCACTCCGAAGCACTGATCAAAGGAGAAGCAAACAGTTGTTTAGTGGGTGTAACGCTTATCTCTTAGTTTAGCACTACACACAAATGTAAAACAGAGCAAAATGGAAGAGTAATTTGTTTTCAGGTTTAATTAAAATTTTTAACCTAATGGTGGATTATGGACACATTGATTATATCAAGATATTTGGACAAAATATGTAACTTCTTGTTTTCAGGGGTCCCACAAGATCTCAACAGGAAGCCAGCTGAGCCCATCAAACAATGTACAACACCCGTTCATCTGCTTATTGATGCAAATTTCTGATCAAATAATCACATGGCAGCTACATTTAGACATGTGATCATGGTCATGGATGTGCAGCTGACAAAGCTGCAGCAACAGTGTGATGCTATCGTGTTAAAATGGAGCAAAATCTCTGAGGAATGTTTCCAGCACTTTGTTGAATTTGTGCCACAAAGAATTAAGACTGCTCTGAAGGCAAAATGAGGTCAGCTGAGTATTGACAAGTTGCACCTAATAAACTGGCTGGTGAGTGTGTGTGTGTATAATATTAAGAGGATGAAGATCAGTTTACAGGCACTAGTCATTATTAGTGATGCAATTCTTTGCCTAACATTACTTGTAAAACTAGAATGACACAGAACACGTGTACCAAAGCTGTTGAGCTATAATAAAGATAGTTTAAAGGTAAGGTCAGAATCAATTCACACACTTAAATATTTCATTTTTTCTGTTTTCTGAAATGCTCTACCATTGTAACAGGTTAAAGCAAAAAAAAACTGGATTTAATGTTGAGGTTCTGCCTCCCATCAAGAAGCATCAAATAAGTTTTGGATGTACTGATCAGTAATTTGCTAGCTGAAAGGCAGGTTTGTAGAATAGTAAAATAGAAGCTTTTGATGTATATATGATAGTATCATCTGCATAAAGTTGTGTAGAGCAATCACATAAGTCAATGTAAATCATTAACAAATAGTCCTAAGGTAGCAGCATATTGTATTACCCTAGTAAGATAATAATGATCAGAGGAAAAAAATAAAATTTAGTAAAGTAAATTTTAAAGGGGCAGTAGTTGTACAAAAATTCAGCCTGAAAACAAATTAATATTAAGATACAATAATAAGTGATTTTGGTTGTACAAATACCTTAAATAGGTCTATAATTATTGGGTTGAAGTGTGTCGTTGCTCTTACATAGAGGAGTAATATGCACAGTTTTGAGAATAACTTAGTTACTGGATAACTATTCTCTTTCAAATCAGAAGTAGCATAGAAAACATCAGCAGGACAAGCTGAAATGAGACTGGAGGTTGTGTACTTGAGGAATTAAGTGCAATGCTGATTTAACAGGTTAGGTGAACTTGTCAGTGTCCTCTGGGGATCATGCAGGCCTGTACAAAACGTCATGGTAATCCATCCAGTAGTTTCAGATGTTTTCTTTGTCTGGATTAAATTTGTGGACTCACACTGTTTACAGTGCCACATAAGGGAATATCATATTGGCGGCAGTGATGCATGTGGAAACACAAAAGCAAGGGGAAACCAATAAAACTGATTGGCATGCTTTGCAGCCCCCTTATTGATCGTTGGCAGCAGATGAATCCCCTGCTGAGCCTTGGGGCTAATCAAACTCATCGTTTCACATTTTCTACTGACTGTGTGCTGCAGCACAGCCTGCTTTTATTGGCACCACATCTCCTACAGGCAGCTCCACAGTATGAAGGGCAAGACTTTTGTCTCTGCAGGAAGAAGCGTGTGTTTACTCATAAAAATCACACTTTCATACAGGCAAGCTATGAATTAAACACCAGTTTCTGGGTTGATTTTTAAAATGTTTTTTTGGTCAGCTTAAGTGTATTAACAGCCCTACAGACACCTTTGAAGGTGCCATCAAAGCTGCTATTAACTTTGCTTTAAAAGTCTGTGGCATACCAGAAATTCAAAGTGCTTCAAGGTATATTGTTTCTTGACATTTTTTTTTAATCTTGCTGTGTGAAACCTTACAGCTTAATGAATGAAATGTGTTGGTGCACTAAAACCTCTGTACTACAGCAGCTCCAGTGCAGTTTAAGATTCATTTTGTTCATTAAGTGCTTGAACTGATCAGAGTGGTTAATGAAATATTTAACAGCCTATTAAAATATGTGGTTCATGATAATATATGTCAGAAATATTGCCCATCACGGAGCCACAATGCTCTATTAGTTCACTGATAAGTTTCATAAACTCAGACACTGTCCATGGTTCTGAACGCTGCACCATAAATTCCTCACCACCGGGGGTCAGTAGGATGCCTGGCGCTGAGAGCACCAGAGCCACAACGAGAAACCGAGAAACGATGGATACCATGAAAATAATGTGCCATTGAGCCATTAATCAAATCAGTCTCCAGGTGGACGATTTGCACAGAATAAATGTAATATATTGAGCATCGACAAAGACAGATCTGAATGGAACACTTGCTCAAAATCATCAATTACACTCTGTACGACTTGGAAGTGGCCCAAGAACAATGTGCACTTCCTTTAGTCAGCAGCACCAAAGGAGAAAACATTTAAGGGGCGGCACCATCATACTGCAAGAACTCACTTATTGATCAGTTTCGAGAGCAGATCATACTTACAGACATGAGCTTAGTTTCTTTTATTGAACAGTTCTGTGCAGGCTGCACCAAGACATTATCAGACTCACAAAAATGCTCAGAATATATGATTTGTGTGAGAAGTGAACTGACATGTACTCCACCAATATAACAAATAAAAGCCAATTTACTCAGCCAGTTGTATTGTGTCCTTGGTGAATGTGGCAGAGCTTAAAGGGAGGAGAAGAGAATTAAAGTGGCTTGTTTCAGACAGAAGCTGCCCCAAGGTTTGGGATTATGCTGAACTGTGAAACCTGAAAAACTTGTCTTGCAAAGCCCAATAATAATAATAATATGTATCTCAAAATGAGCATATTAAGGCTGGAATTGGACTTCTGCATTGGGTCTTTGTGGGGCCTACATATGTAACCGGAAATCACCTCTGAACCCTACGTGGTAATGACAATCCTTGCAGGCTGTGTCGACTTGATGTGTAATTACATTTCTTGAGAGGTGCATGTCAGACTGTGCCATAGATTATGGTGTAGGGTTCAGAGGGGATTTCCGGTTACGTACGTAGGACCAACACAGGAGTCTAATTCAGGCTTGAGTCCCAGTCAGGCCTGATGTTTGTACACTGAACTTCACTTCATTCTATTGTCCCAAGTAGTTTGTAAAAAAATACAATGTTTGTTGGCCCTTTTTACAGACTGACTCAGTGTTGGTATTAAATTTAAATTTATTATCAATAATGGTGCCCAGATACTTGTAGGTATAGACCGTATCAGTCTTCTGATGGTTTATGGATAAGGGAAAATTGCACCTTTCCTAAAATCAATAGCCATCTTCTTTGTCTTGCTTGTGTTTAAACTCAAATAATGTTTATTACATCATTCACAAAAATCACCTATGACAGGTCCATGACTCTGTTCACCATCCGGAGCTAAACTTGGGATGACTGCATCATCAGTTATATAGAGTTGAGTGCCCCCCCCCCCCAAAAAACAAACAAACAAAACAAACAAACAAAACAAAAAGCAAGTGAACAAAACAACAAAACAATCCAACAGATAATATTACGATTGAGGGAAACAACTTTAAAAGCTTCTCAGCTAATGAATGGTGGACAGATGGTATTGAATACAGATAAGAAGTCAACATGCAACATATGCTTTAGGACCTTCTAGATGTAGTTGAGCATCATAGCGGTTGCATCCTTGGCACCTAACCCTGTCCTATAAGCAAACTGTATATTGTCTATTTGGCTCTGAACTCTGCTGAACAACTCCTTTTTGACCAATTTCGCAAATGACTTCAAAACCAGAGAAGTTAATGTTACTGGCCTGAAGTCATTTAACCTGTTAGGTGTAAACAAGCAGTGAATGAAAGACTGAGTAGGGTCTTATACAGTGCCAACAGTTGGGTCCAGAGTTTTTGAAACCTGCGCTTGTGATTGTAAACTAGACTTTCTGCATGCTTTGCCTTACTTAAACATTTAGTAACAGATTGATTTTCAGGATGACTTAGATATGTGAAGAAAAACAAAACAAGGAAGAACATAACATGTTTCTGAATAATATTTTGAGCTGAGGTCCAAAATGTCAGCAGCTAACTTTTGAACTAGATGGCACAACTTTTTTTCTACAGTTTATGCCATTCTTAAAGAAGAAACTTCATTAACCTGAGGGTCAACATCTTCCTGGCTCACAGCGTCTTGTAATTGACATTGGAAATTAAAAATCGCATGTTAAGAGGTTTTGTCGAGGAGTGACAGTTTGTTAAATTAATAGCAGTATGTGGATGAAGAGTTTTCAGCTAATGAGCGAATGCTTCCTTTTTCTGGATTGCAGGTGAAAGAGGCACGGCGCCTTATGAAATAGATTCTTTTGTTGTGTAAGTCTACAGGACTTCCTCCCTCTTTGCTTTGTCCTCCTTTGACTCAGTGACATTTATACGAGCTACTTTAATTTTGGAGTAGCTGCATCTGTGAATAGCTGATAGAAAACTGATTCAAGTGGCGAACGCAAAGGTGCTGTCACTTAATCAAACAGGTCAACGCAATATTGTAAGGATAAAGACTTCCATTTTCATGAACTAGTTACATTACCGAGGAACTTGAAATGCCTGTCGATACAATGGTATTTCTGTTATAGGCGTATAAGAGACGCGGAGTTGATAGGAAGATCTTTACCTCGCATTTCTTCCTGCCCTATACCCTCTCACCTCTGTTGTAAAAGAGCCTTCACTGGCTGACAAGTTCTTAGAACAGAGAAACTGGGTATTGATTCAGCTGCTAAAAAGGCATTTTCAATTCGCAAACCATTCAAACAGCCTTCCCTTCACTTTTTACTCCACCAATTCCATTAACCTCACCCTCCCCTATGGCGCCCCTCAGCCCTCTCACTCCCCGTTAACCCTGCCCGCTTTATTCTCATCTCATCATTTCTGGTTCAGATGAGATGCTATCATTACCTTTCCGCACACGTCCATCTTTAGGCATGATTGTGCTGCGACACACATACATACCACTGCAATATTAAGCAAGTTGTAAAATCAAACATCACAGGATATCTTCCCCTCCAGTGATATCCTTTAACAAGCCTGCTTAAGGCTGTTAACAGATTCAGCTGGCAGCAGGGATGCCACGTACAAACAAATAATCCAAGTCTGTAAAAAAAAGGTAAACATTACTGCGACGCATTTAAAAAAAATACAAAAAACAAAACAAAATCACACCAGAGCATCAGCGGGGGCAAACCTGAAAAGATGACGAGGCAGCTTTTAAACATGTTGAATACCTCCAGCTGAAAGCACGCAGAGTGAAAAGAGGCTTCACAAAGAGGAGGAAGGAACAGAACAAAACCAGCAGGGGAGAAATCATCGAGGCTGCACTGGTATGATTTCTTCAGCTTTTGTGTAATATAAATTATGAGGCATATCTATCTCTCCGGCATTGTTAAGTGCACCTCCTCGGTATTTGATCTGCAGGGCTGTGAGCAGTTTATTAAAAATGGAAGTCATTCTAAATGAGCCCGTAATGCTCAACCCTTTCAGGAAATCTTAATGGATCCCAGCCTATCTCTGACAAGGTTAAATGCTCGAGGAGACAGCCAGAAACGTTAACGGTCGAGATTATGGAGCGATGAATACCAACCGGCGTGCACTGTAAATTCAACCGGATCATTAGAAAGCGTCATAGATTCACCCACTGAGCATGTTTACATGCAGCAGACATGTAGAATCTATAGACAGCATACTGCAGCCTCCACGCTATTGATTTTTCATTGTGTTTGAACTGTTATAACACAATTGAAAGATACAACTCTTTGAAGCTGCAGACAATACAGATAATTCTACATGATATCTGAATCATGCATACTTGCAGTGTTTCTGTATTATTCTGTGCTGTCTGCATTTGCATGCACATCCTGGATTTGCAGCTTGTTTCTATATTTTGATGTGCTGTTTGCGTTTGGTTGGGATGTCTGCTTTTGTAGCACATTTCTGTCTTTGGCAGGGTTTGCTTCACCTTTTTTTCCAAATGCTGAGTGTGCGCTGTCATACTGATAAAGATGTTTTCTTGATTTCCTTGCGTTTTCCTCTATTTGCATGTGTATATTCAGGCTGTAGTCTCAGGGCCGCCATGCTGCTGATCTTCAGGAAGCCACAGAGACGAATTTTAAATAACTTCACTCTAGCGGAGCAGTTTTTCCTCTGCTTGCTGAAGCTCCGGATAAGTTGAGGAGCAGTCCAGTCGCTCTGCAGCCCAGCTGTCACCGCTGACATTTCACCTTCACCAAAGCTGAACATCAAGCGCAGGAAATGAAGATAAACAAACGCCCATTGACTAATGTTCAAAACAGAAGCCAAAATGCTGGATTACCGTTCACAAGGTCAGATATGTGAACTATAAAATGTAAATGTTTTACCAGGATGATCTGCCTCTCCACATGAAGTATGTCCTTGTGCTGACACCACTCAGAGGATAAAATCAGCCTCATTAACTCTGAATAGCTAAAAGCAGAGGAATTTGTGTTACAGTTTCACGACATGAGATTGTCTGAATAAAACATTATGTGTGTTTGTTTGGTGAGGAGTCCCTTTAAAGTCTTTGGAATTGGCTGTTCATATGCATCTTTAATGTCATGCTCACACGTCCCCATGTATAATGAATAAATATAATCTGAATAGGCTCACAGATGCCATGGAAACTGTGCTTAAGTTGACGTCCTGGTGTGTGTTAGCACATCCTCAGAGTATTTTTAGAGCTTCTGTGTAACTGGAAAAAGATATTAGCTGGGCATTTTGTGAATATAATGTTTACAGAAGTTAAAGCTACAAGAAAACCTCTCAAAACGAAGTAATTTGCCTTAATTTAATTCATTAATTATTGCCATGAAACACTAATGGTCACATTTTGTTGAAATTGGCTGCTTTTTCACTCATTTTCAGTCCAGTCCTTGTACCTGATCATTTTCAGAGGAATGATTTTTGTTTCTCATTTGTTTGTTAAGCCACTTAAAACTGACCCATGAATCATTCAAGCATAAAAAGGCACCTAACTCAACAGATGAAACAGTGTTGTGTCCACACATAAGAGACAACTTAACAAATAACTAATTTTAAAATGCATCTTTAGGCACTTTGTTGCCAGCAGCTTGTCACAAAAACACACGTGTGCAGCAGGTGAACAACATCTCAACATCATGCCTTTAAGACACAGGAAAAAATCCAGCAAAAATCTGACACAGGACCTGAGAACTGCATCTGGTCCTTCAGTTGATCCATCCACTGTTCACTGAAGCCTCATCAGAAATGGTCTCAGTGGAGTGGAATCATCATCAGAGGTCAGGACAGAGGTACAACAGTGAGTGTCTACACCCATCTGTAAAACACAGTGGAGGCTCTGTCATGATCTGGGGCTCCATTTGAGGCAGTGGTGTTTGGGGATCTTGTCAAAATTGATGGAATAATGAATGCAGGATAGCACAGTCAGATTTTGATCCACTATGCAATACCAGCTCAAAAATATCTGATTGGCAGCAGCTTCATTTTTCAGCATGACAATGATCCCAAATACCCTGCCAATGCAGTAAAAGCATACCTGCATAGAAAAACACACAGTGGATCACTATCAGTCATGGATTGGCCTCACCAGAGCCCGGACTGCAACATTATTGAAGCAGTGTGGGATCATTTTGACAGAGAACAGAAAAAAAGGCAGAAACATCCAAAGAAGAGCTTTGAATGTCCTTCAAGAAGCCTGGAGAACTATTACTGAAGACTGCTTAAAGAAATTACAGGAAAACTCAGAGAGTTCAGGCTGTGATGAAGAATAAAGGTGGTCTTACCAAATATTAGAAATGTAAACTGTTTTTGCCTCATATACTGTGTTCCTATGTACTGCACATTTTTCAAGCAATCGCGGCACCTATTTCCTATTTTCTTGGAACAATATAAAGAAATAAGGGGTGACTCAAGACTTTTGCACAGTATGTGTTTGAGAAAAGATGCAGAATTAAAAAAAAAAACAAAAAAAAGCCCCTGAATTTTAAAGGGAAGCTCAGCAGTTTATGGCAGTCTGTTCCTTTAATATCAGACATGAAGGCTGTGAATGGCCAGTCTGCCTTTCAGGACACGTGGCTTTCAAAAGGACAACCTGTCATGCATTATTATGTCTGTCTGTGATCTGGGTCAAGCCCTTGTAATGCATGAGTGCTTTTATAGGCCCACACAAGGCCAACATGCAGCACACAGGACCACTGTTTCACATGAAACATAGCCCAGTCTATTGTGGAGTCTTCCCTGCTCTTATTAACAGTCTCCAAATTGCTCTTAGCTCATGCATATGTGTGCAGAAGCTCTCAGAAGCGCCTGCAGCTATCAGTCAAGCCTCGCAGCAGCAACACATTCAGGAACCCCATATTTGCTGAAAGTGGCACAAGCTGCTGAAGGAGACATGAAATGCATTCCTGCCCTTGTGCACAAACAACGAAGCATAATAATTACCCTTGTGATGCTGCATGCAGGAGAATTGTGGCTGTGTGTGTGTGTGTGTGTGTGTGTGTGTGTGTGTGTGTGTGTGTGTGTGTGTGTGTGTGTGTGTGTGTGTGTGTGTGTGTGTGTGTGTGTGTGTGTGTGTGTTGTGAGGGACTGAGGTGGTGGTGGGGCACAATAAACCAAGAAATCTGTGTTGCGGTAGCTTCATTATTAATTTAGCTCCTCCTCATGGATTGCTTAACTTGTGGAATGTATCATTCTTAGTCTTGCTTGCATCGAGGGTAGACTCTTCATGTGCACTGACTTTTCTAAATCGAGGAGTAAATTACGTGTTTGGTATTCAACATATTCAGTGGCTTGTTTGAGTAGGTTAAACACTCACAGTATGAATGTGTGCGACCTTTCTACGAGCCACCATTATGCAATACAGATAGTTTGCTCATAACGGATAAACCAAATGTTGGAAACATAAAAGGTAAATCAAATCAAATCACACATTTTCTTTTCTGTCTCTTAATTCCTCAAGAGACTAAAACCAATATTGAATTTAGAAATATTTTCTCTGTAGCCATCTCTCTGATATGTGCCACTGAGCTTCAAACACTATTAAAAACCCACTGATCAGCCGTGCTGTTGCACTCAGTTGCATTTGTTCCTTGCTCGCAATGACAGACACACAGTTTGAGTTATTTCCACAAGCACCGTTCTGCTGGCAGAAAAACACACACACACACACACACACACACACACACACACACACACACACACACACACACACACACACACACACACACACACACACACACACAAAAAAGAATCAAAAATTAAATTTGGGGCACAAAATATCTATTAGGCAAATCCACTGCTGAAAATAATCCCAAAGACATGCACCTGTTTGAGTGACATCAACTGTTTTAGAGCACGAAGCTCCACATCTGTGACCTGTTTTAAAGAAGTAACTTCAGGAAAAACAAATGAGCTGTGGTGCATGTAAAGGACTGAGAGATGAACCCAGGGAAGGGTGTTATCAAACATGTATTTGATTCACTGAAAAACAGAATGCAATATTCTGCAAATATCTAAACCCAGTATTTATCAGAGATTATTGAAAACAACATATTAAATGTTCAAGTCAAGAATATTTATTTATTGAGAAATATATCTCAGTTATTTGGAACTGAAGTCCCGCAGGACATCTCAGCAAACGTGGGGGAGTTGATTGTTTTCCGCTAATGCACACTAATATTATCACAAATGCTGGCTTTTGAACTGCTAACTGATCACAAGCTGTAAGAATTTTGTGTTCCAGAGCCCATACGAGGATTTCTGTGTCTTATATATGAAACCTGACTGCAATAATCTGTTTATACCCAATCAGGAAACTGACCTGTTGGTAATTAACCTATGGAGATGCGAGGAACATGATCAAATCTTTGATATGAAAGATTTCTGGTACAGTTCATATTCACACTGACTTTCTGCAAACACATCATGTCTGTATCAGACCACAGTTTGGACTGTTTCAGTGATCTCATCCTGTGTCATCAGGACACATCATTGTGAGTAATCCCTGTGAGTTACTGCAGGCCAGTCTGCATTTTAACACTTCTTATGTGCATGTTCAAAATCGTGGTGGCATAAAGAGCTCAAAAAAATAGCTGATTATGAAAATTATTTGTAGGTTACTAAAGTAGGCTGCCAGTGGGCCATATGTTATGAATGATAGGTGAAGACAGGCTAAAAAAACAGGCTTCTTAAGGAAACATGCGCTCTGCCTCAACCGGCTGCAGTTTGAACTGTTTCTGGTTGAATAAAGGATCAAACCGCTTATTGATTCAAATGCACATTATGTGTTACAATTCCTGCCATTTAAGGATTTATGTTAACATGCAAATCAGCTACCAGACTGCTACCAGCAGGCAGATTTATCACATACTTTCACTTTTATTCTAAAACAGCATATAAATCTACACAGTATACTGAGGCTGGACCATTTGGCTTCAGACCAATTTCCTGAACCAAAGAGGTGAGACGTGAAAGCATCGAAAAACACTGTTGGTTTTGGTCTTTGCATGGGTTTCGATGATAATGCAAAAGAAAAATAAATAGAGCAGGCCTTATCTAAAACTCTGCTGGAACAGAGGCCAGCTTCTCTGGCTTAAACTGAGTCATCCTTAATTGAATTTAAAAAGTCCAGTTAGTAAAGCCAACGCTGAGGTCATTTACTGTAAGCATTCAGGTCTAAAAGGTGGGACAGCGTTCCCTAATGACCTTTTTGATCCTGTTGAAGTTCTGGCAGATGTTGCACTGGGCAAGGCAGATGAGAAAGGTGTGACAGAAAATCAACAACAGCAACATCCAGAGCTGTGCTCACAGCTTGGCATGAAGCCATTTACTGCACCAGGGAGCTGAACGCAGCTCTGACCTCCTTGCTAACTCCAAGGCCTTTCTGCCTCCTTCTGCCATAAAACTGTTTCATGTAGGTTAGGGGAAATAAAGGCCTGCATTGCACTCATGACTCCCTGCCCACATGCAGAGGAGATCACTGGATCAATAGCTACACTTATTTTCTCTCCCTGCTGGTTCTTGCTGGAAGAGCAAGTGCTGTAACACTGGAACGGTTTCTTCAGATAAAAGCGTTTGAAAGGTGTCGAACATTTCTGTCTTCCACAACCCAAGAAGATTTTTCACTGTTAACTTACAGCTTAGCACCTTGCTGTACCTGATCCTCTAGTTTCTTACAAGCAAACTCAATAAATAGTCACTACTTTCTGTTTAGTTTTTGCCATCCACTTTGTTTAAGGCTGGACTAATTTCATGATTTATCAGCCCCAACTTAATTTCTTAAGTCTTATACAAATAGCCTGGTTCTGCTTTTTTTTTTTTTTTCAAATATATATAATTTAAGGCTGAAGATTCCTGAGGAAAAGTAGAGCACTTAGCTTAAAGAGCATACTTGCAGAACACAAAAAGGACAAGAAAGTGAAAGATGTAAAAATGGGAGCTAATCTGTCTGTTGCTAAAAAGTCAGAAAGTTTGTTTCTGCTGTAAAAAGTCAGTGCTTGGTAAAAGTTAAATTAGTTCTGTTTTGTGCAGCTAAATTTCAGTTGTTAGTGCTGATATTTTGCACATAGAGAATATTAGATGACAAAACATATTGCAGATATTTTCTTTTGTCTTTATTAACTCTAGAACGCTAATGTTGAGTGATTTTCACCCATGTGACAGTGAGAGTGAATAGTGTTACCAAACTCACATAAGTGTTTTAGGGTTGATTAGCTATTTTTTCAGAACCCCAAGTCTAGATGAATCGGGAGGATTGCACCAGCAAGAGCATTTGGCATACAACCTTTGCCAAATCAAACATGCAGATAATTAAGAATGAGATTTTCATACTGGATTGGTTGGGGCCCCAATTAAAAGCAACCAGATCTGGTGCCATTGGCAAACAGGGTGCTAGTGTTTGCTGAAGACAAAGAGGAAAGAGGAAAGGTGTGTTTGGAGGTAGCGAGACAGAAGGAAAGCAAAAGTGAAGAGATGAGAGGAGGGACTTTACATGTAAATGTAGGAACTACGACTGGTAAAGGGAGGCAGGTGGCTGATATGATGGCGAGAAGGAAGGTAGAGTTATTGTGTATGCAGGAGACCAGGTGGAAGGGAAGCAAAGCCAAGAACGTCGGAAGTGGATTTGAACTGTTCCCCCATAGTGTAGATAAGAAGTGAAATGGAGCAGAGGTAATCTTGAAGGAAGAGCATGTAAATAGTGCTGTGGAGGTGAAGAGAGTGTCAGACAGGATTATGAGTTTGAAGCTGGAAATCAAAGAGGTGATGTTGAATGTTGTCAGTGTGTGTGCCCCACAGGCTGAATCTCAGTTAGAAGGGAAAGAGAAATTCTGGAGTAAGTTGGATGAAGTGGTAAAGAGTGTCCCAAGGCGGGAGAGAGTGGTGACTGGAGCAGACATCAGTGGACATGCAGGTGAAGGGAACAGAGGTGTTGGGTAGGTATGGTGTTAAGGAAAGGAATACAAAAGATAGATGGTGGTGGATTGAGCAAAAATGGCTGTGGTGAACATGGGGTAACATATGAGGTGGGGAAAGGTACACAAAGTTGTACAGCAGGTGCAATCTGAAAGGGATAGGAGACTGCAAGGTGATGTCAGGGGCTAGGCAGCATGGACAGTAGTCTGTAGGATGACTTTGAAAATCAAGAAAAGGAAGGGAATGAAGGCAGAGGGAAGGATTAAGTGGTGGAAGCTGAAAAAGGAAGAATGTTGCACAGAAATCAGGCAGGAGTTGAGACAGGCTCTGGGTGGTACAGAAGAGTTACTAGATGACTGGGAAAGTAGAGCTGTAGTGCTGAGGGAAACTGCCAGACAGTCTGGAGAGGTGAAGGTATGCTCTGGAGAGAAGAGGAATAAAAGTCAGTAGAAGCAAGACAGAATACATGCGTGTGAATGAGAGGAAAACAGGTGGAAAGGTGGCAAGGAGTAGAGATAGTGAAGGTGGATGAGTTCAAATACCTCTATCAAATACCAAGGCCATGGGCAGTGCATGAGAGAGGTGAAGAAGAGAGTGCAGGCAGGGTGGAGTGGGTGGAGATGGGTGTCAGGGGTGATTTGTGACAGAAGGGTAACAGTAAAAGGGAAGATGGCAGTAATGATGCTTTGGAGACGGTGGCACTGACAAAAAAAAAAAAAAAACAGGGGGCAGAGCTGAACATGTTAAGATTTTCACTGGGAGTGACCAGAATGGACAAGATAAGAAATGAGTACATCACAGCTCAGGTTGAGCAGTTTGGAGACACCATTAAAGAGGCGAGGCTGAGATGGTTTGCACATGTGCATATCATATTAGGCAAAGGATGTTGAAGATGGAGCAGCTAAGCAGGAGGAAAAGAGGAAGACCACAGAGAAGATTCATGGATGTAGTAAAGGAGGACATGCAGATGGTTGGTACTGGGCCATGCGTGGTAGGATTTTCTGAAACACGAACTGCCAGAAAATTCTAATTTTTTGAAACTGGAGTTCTATTTACACTAAGTATTCTTCCCTTAGGCAGCATTATTAGAAGGTCTCCCATACACTACATTTTCATTGTTATGCAGATGATACCCAGCTCTCTATCCATGAAGCCAGATGATGCACATCAATTAGTTAAACTGCAGGAATGTCTTAAAGACATTAAGGCCTGGATGACCTCTAATTTCCTGCTTCTAAATTCAGATAAAACTAAAGTTCTTGTACTCAGCCCCACAAATCTTAGAAACATGGTGTCAAACCAGATACTTAATCTGGATGGCATTTCCTTCAATGCACATATTAAACAAATATGTAGGACCGCTTTTTTGCATTTGTGCAGGATTTCTAAAATTAGAAACATCCTTTCTCAGAGTGATGCTGAAAAGCTAATTCATGCATTTATTACTTCTAGGTTGGACTATTGTAATTCATTATTATCAGGCTGTCCTTAAAGCTCCCTGAAAAGCCTTCAGCTGATCCAAAATGCTGCAGCTAGAGTACTGACAGGGACTAGAAAGAGAGAGCAGATTTCTCCCATGTTGGCTTCTCTTCATTGGCTCCCTGTTAAATCCAGAATAGAATTAAAAATCCTTCATCTCACATACATTGTCTTGAATAATCAGGCCCCATCTTATCTTAAAGACCACATAGTCCCATATCACCCCAACAGGGCACTTCGCTCTCAGACTGCTGGCTTACTTGTGGTTCCTAGGATACTTAAGAGTAGAATGGGAGGCAGAGCCTTCAGCTTTCAGGCCCCTTTTTCTGTGGAACCAGCTTCCAGCTTGGATTCAGGAGACAGACACCCTCTCTATTTTTAAGATTAGGCTTAAAACTTTCCGTTTTGATGGTTCAGGTGACCCTGAACCATCCCTTAGTTATGCTGCTACAGTATAGACCTAGGCTGCTGGGGGATTCCTATGATGGACTGAATGTTTTTTTTTCATTCACCTCTTTTCACTCTGTTTATATCCCACTCTGCATTTAATCATTAATTATCATTCATCTCTGGCTCTCTTCCCTCACCCCCGACCAGTCGCGGCAGATGACTGCCCCTCCCTGAGCCTGGTTCTGCTGGAATTTTTTTCCTGTTAAAAGGGAGTTTTTCCTTCCCACTGTCACCAAGTGCTTGTTCATAGCTCATTTGACTGTTGGGTTTTCTCTGTATTTATTGTAAGATCTATACTTTACAATATAAAGTAACTTGAGGCAGCTGCTGTTGTGATTTGATGCTATATAAATAAAGTTAAATTGAATTGAAGTAATTGAAAAATTTGTCAGAAGGTCCCAAAAGTGAGTTTTATTTTGTATCATTTTTGCTAGATTAGGCATTTTTTGTGCAATTTACAGTATTTGGGCTTTACAGGGGAAAATAATCACACTTATGATGTAGAGGTCTCCAAAACTCACGTATCAAATATGATACACTTGGCGTTACAGGGTTCATAAATAAGCTTCATAACAACCACAAGCTGTCAAAACTAGCAGTGTAAACAAACTAAAAGTTTACATCTGATAAAGTGTTGAACATAAAATTGTAACAAATACTCATCACAGGTTAGAAGAATAGAGAACGATATTGTTACATACACTACCCAAGAGCTAAGACCAAAAGTAGATAACCAGGTGGAAGCAATTTTCAATGATAGAAAACACCAAAACATACAATTCTTAGCATACATGCAGCAATAACTGCCTAATGGTATGGCTGTTATTAAGTAACTGTTTTATAAATGGCTTAAATTTATCAGTAATTTGATCAAATTAATTTTCTGTTCACTGATAGATGAATGTGGTAGCCCCACAATAGGTCACCTCGTAGAGAGCTGAGAGACACATAACTGGCTTCAGTTGAGCTGGACTCAAGTAAACAGTCTAGTCTTTGACTCATAATTCAGCCTGTCTCTGGATTTCCCTGGTATGTGTAGCCCATTTATCAATTCTTAATTCCAAGAGAGTTTTGTTTGTAAGTGTACAGTCATGAAAAAAAAAGTACTGTATGTGAGTTATGGGAGTGGGATACTTCTAGTGTGTAAGGAGAGAGGATTTCCTGTTAATGCTGGCACACACCCCGTCAATATGCTTGTGTGGTAAATTTAGTCTCCCTTCCCTGCCTCCAGTATTTCTGTCCCGTATGCTGTGGGGCAGGGTAAGTCAGCCCAGCGGTGTGGAAAATTAGATCATTAATTGGAAATCATCAACAAGGAATCTTTGATAAGTAATTTAGCTTGAAAACCAACAATGATTATAGCTTTTGGGGAGAATGAGCTTTAGGCTCAGAATAACTCCCCCTCTATTTACCATTAAAGGACACACTGGGGATATTTTCATTGTTGTAAGAAAACTATTAAAAATAAAACAAAACCAGTCCAGGTCAGTCCGTCTCTGGGTGTATGCTGACCTTTATGTCCTGGCACTTCACATCTATAGAGTTTAAAAATGCTGAATGACTTCCTCAAACAGATGGACACCGTGCTTTAAAGTACAGGAGCTGATTAATACACATTTAGAACACTAATGAGCTTGAAGTATAGGATACATTTAGGATTAAATGTGTCCATATTGGTTGTAATGAAGGAACATTTTACCCAGTGCAGCAGCTCCTCTAATACATTCTTATCAGGTTCACATGACAATGCAGCTTTATAGCATAGCACAAGTATGTACTAATCATAGTTGCCCATCCATTGAATGGCTGTTATCAGTAAAATACCTAACCCCAGTAGGTGGGCTCCTGGGGCATCTAGTAGGTAGCTTTCAAATAGTAGTTGCCTCGTTCAACTATAATCATTCTGCTCTGCAAAACGGAGATTCTGGGCAGAGGGTTTCCAGGTTAGAACAACAATAAAACTAGGAGGCAGGACAAAGCCTAAACACATTTGACACGAGTTTAAGACCTGCCTATCGAACTTTTGTTACAACTACAGCAAGTTTTAGTTTTAGTTTTAGTTGGTGTGTCATTTAATTTTCATACACTAGCACCTTTCCTAACCTATTTTACACGCCCTTCTTTGCAGCATCGCAATGTGTCTCTGTAACACATTGTACAGCATTGTCTATGAATTGTAAATTGATCATTAACTACACTTTAGAAACTGTTATTTTACTGCTAAACAATGAAATGATAATTAATATTTACTAACTATTAGAAATGTTATAAATTATGTTCAAATAATCATGCCTAATCAAAACTGCTGGCATCTCACGCATAGCACATTGTGGCTTTTGGCCAATTAGTAACCAATTACTAAACTTTACTATTATTTTTGCTTAAGAGTAAAACAAACAAAGCAAAAATTAAAGTTAAATTAGCTATAAATTTACTATTTATCACCAATGTCTCCCATTGTAATCTCCTGATCTCTTCTAATAAATGATAAGAGCCGACTAAACAGTGCACCTTCTGGCTGTATAACTGATAACAGCCATTCAACGGCCTGACATCATTTTCATTTGAATCATTTAAAATAAAAAAATATACACAGTATTAGCAGACTTCTCACTATCCACCGGCCCGCCTGTATGTGTTGATGCTCTGCCCAAACCCTGAATTTTTCTCACCCATCCTCTCATTTTCTCTCTAGCTCTCCAGTCCTGCTGTGTCAACCTCAAGTGTGCCAAGAATGTTTCACATCTGCCTCTGCAGGGTACAAATGATAACTACAATGTGGATTTAAGAATGTGCGCCTCTGTAAATATTTGGTTGTGCTTAGGTGAGTCCTGGGGGAGAAAATGCCACACTGTATGGCAAAACAAGAGTAGCACTGAGTGTTGACAGTAACCCCCCCGCCCGCTGAAGTATGGCATGACTGTAATTCCTCTCTCTCTGCAACCAGGAAGATGCATTTAGGGAAGTAGGGGAAACAAGGACAGGCGTAATAAATGAGGCCAACACAAGTTTTATAAATATAATTAAATTGCCCCCAAGGACAAACAAAATATACGAAGCATATTAGGATTTCCATTTTTTAGTTGGCAGCTCGTGTCATCTGAGTTGAATTTGACAGCTGCTTCGTGTTTAGTTGAGTGGTCTGACTCAGTTCATCTAGTCAGAATGACTGTTCTCACGTTGTAATGGATCACTACCCTTTGTAGCACAGTTAGATGGCTTGTTGATTGCATGAATAGAAAAAAAGGGATATTAAAGTCTGAAATGAACATTTTAAGGACCTTTCTTCCTTTCATGCCCGTTTATCACATTCTTCATCCACAAATGAGATTTTTCTTTTCCCTCCTGTTTAAGTAATGACATGGTTTACCCATCTATTGCTTATTCTGCGCGTCTCTTAAGAGAAGCTGTACCCAGATGAGCGATTTTAATGGAGGATGAACGGTGAAATGCAAATGACAGAGAGGAGAGAGTGATAGTTTTTATAGTTTGAGGCTCCATAAAGAAGTGATATGCTTGAACAGCTGACATTGTTATGGTTCTCACGAAACCTATTTACTTTCAAATGAATGAGACTCCTTTGACTGTTACATACTTTCCTCAGTTTTATCTCGCTGTTGAAAACTGGATGATGTGACAGGTAGGAAAATTGCACCTTTAGTTCTTTAATCTTTATGCTGTAGCAACTCTGAATATGTAAATGTGTTTAAGATGAAGAAGACTTTGAGCCATTTATAGTAAAACTGGCTGTGAAATGGCCCACTGTTTCAAGCTTCACAGGCTGTACACTAAATGTATTATCCACAAATTATTCTGTGATTGTGTTTTATGAGGTACTGGTACTGAACCTTCAGGGGTTTTGTGCAAAACTAACTATATGATTTACACTTCTTTTTAAAAAATTTTCCCAGAGGGAGTAAATAAGAAGAAACACAGCATTTAAAAAGTTCTCACGTGTTGTATTTTACATAATACACACCTGGCCTAATTCCTGGATACCACAAGCCAACTCTTTCATCTATTCAGTTTTCTCAAGAGTAAATGTGCCATTTAAGATGTCCGTGCATGCTCATAAAAGACTGACTTTAGTCATGTAATTAATCATCAGATGAGTCACATTGTAGACTGAACTTAGGTTATTTAGAGGCTTTCTAACTGGATATACAGTACTGTGCAAAAGTCTCGAGCCACCTCCTTCTGGGGAAATGGAAAATAGGTCCAGCTATTCATTGGAACATGGAAACGGTATAGGGAAAAAACAGAGTCTGTACAATTCTAATGAGGTTCACAGTAAATATTTAATATGACCACCTTTATTATTCAGCCCAGCCTGAACTCTCTGAGGCAGCTTTCTGTAATTTCTTTAAGCAGTCTTCAGGAATAGTTCTTCAGGCTCCTGGAAGGACATTCAAAGCTCTTCTTTGGATGTTTCTGCCTTTTGTTCTGTTCTCTGTAAGGATGATCCCACACTGCTTCAATAATGTTGAGGTCTGGGCTCTGGGGAGGCCGATCCATGACTGACAGTATTTCACTGTGTATTTTTCTATCCAGGTATGTTTTTACTGCATTGGCATTGTGTTTGGGCTCATTATCATGCTGAAAAATGAAGCTGCTGCTAATCAGACAGATGGTACCAGATCCACCATGTGAAATCTGATGGATTTCTCATGTCCTGTGTCAGGTCTTTGCTGGATTTTTTTTTTCTCTTAAGGACGTGACTTTCAGATATTGTCCATCTGCTATAGGTAGCTTTGTTAGGGCTGCATGCACACCATGCTGAGACATGCCAAGTTTTTGGCTAACAGCTCTTTGGGAATCATCTTGCTGGTGCAAAAATGCTATTTCATGCCTGTCAAACTGTGTTATCTTTGGTATTTTTTTCTACATTCAGCTAAAGAAATGGGAACAAATTATGTTTTGGTGACAGGCTGCTAGTAACAAAGTGCCTGAAGATACAATTTAAAAATAGATTCTTTGCTAAATTGTCTGTTATGTGTAGACAAAACACTGACACGTCTCTTGAGTTTGGTGCCTTTTTTACACTTGAATGATTCATAGGTTGGTGCTAAGTGGATTAACAAAAAACATTCCTCTGAAAATGGTCAGGTAGAAGGACTGGACTGAAAATGAGTGAAAAAGCAGCCAATGTCCAAAAACTCTGAAAGACCTCCAGAAAGCCTGGAGAACTACTCCTCAAGACCACTTAAAAAATTAAAAGAAAGTCTGCCTCCTTTGAAGCAAAATACAAAGAAATGAGGGGTGACGCTTGTGCAGTGCTGTAGAACTGTAGTTAAAGGACTGCATGAAAATGATTAGTGAGAAAAGGTTGTGATAAAAGGGGAGAGTTCTCCTTTTGTGTTATGGAAGGTTGGGTAAAGCAGTGAACATTTTCTGCTCAGCTCAGATCAGATCTGCATTTTATTTTTGCATTCTGTTCTGAAATCTGGGCTCAGTTCAAGAGCCCAGATTTCCCTTTCACTTCACTAAGTGGCCACATTATTGAGACTGGCTTGTCTCATTTGCTTTGGCTCAATCAAACAGCGGCTGAAGTGGTCAAAGCAATATGTGAACTCCTCCAACAGTTTGACACTTGTGCTCATCAAAAAGAAGATTTTTTCTTTTTTTTTTTTTTTTGGAATTTGCAAATGTTTGAGTAAATTTAGGCAAATGCACAGTGTCTGAACAGTTACTGATGTTTTTGTCTCTGTGGTTAAAACAGTGTTTCAGGTGAATATTTTTTTAATCTCTATATATACTCAGATCATTTCATTGTATCACATGCAGAAGAGTCCATCTAACAGGTGTAAATCATGACATGTGAGTACTGTAAAGCTGTCTACTCTGTAAAACTAGAGTGCAACCGAGTTACAAACATGGAGGAGCCTGCTCAAATAAACATTTCATGGGGTCTTCCCCACTGATGAGGAAGAGGAGCAAGGATCTGTGGCAAGGAGAGAAGACAAAAGAGGGAAGAGTGGAGAAGATGGATGCGGCATAAAGAGCTCTTCTTCCCATCAGCTGTCAGGTTGATGAGAATCCAGTCCAGTGATTCCAAGCTCTGTTTGGTTATTGCAGTACTTTTTTCACATAGTAGGTCTACGCTTTATTTCTACTGGCCACGCTTTCTGGAATGTACTGTCAGTGTGTACTTTTTCTTCCTGTTACTGCTGGAACTATAGTTTACTGTATTGTCTGATCGTTCCTCACTTACAACATGTGCAGATTTAAATGCCCCTTTAAAACCTTCTGAAAACATATCTAAACATTTTATCACCTTGGTTTAACACAGTGTCAAAAGAACTTTTCCTTCATGCTGACAAAGGATCTTTCATTGCTACAAAAATTTGATGAAATGGATTTGAGTTTTGAGTGAAGCTACTTTGCAGTTCGTCTAGCGTTTTGCTGCATGGCTTTCTTTTGGGAAATGCATCTTCAGAGCTGAGAACTTCAAAAATGCTGCGAGGAATGCGCCAAAGCAATTGAGAAAAAGTGCAAAAGGGAACGCCTCTTATTTTGAACATCAAAGTCTGTTTTGTGTTGCTGAAAAGTACTACTGTAAGAAAGATTGTATAAAGCCCTTCATGGCTCCAGAAGGTGCTGCACAAGATCTGAGAAATCAGTGAAAGTCAGTCTTGCTGAAAACTATAAGTGTGAAAATGAAAAACATCTGGGAGTGTCGAGTTAGAAACAGGTGGCTTCAGTCTAATATTCTTCATGCTTTCTATTTGTAGCAATTAATTATGAAATAAGTACAATTGTCATGTTTTGAAGGGGTTCCAAATATCTTCCACCCATACAGAGGCAAACAGAGAGTCTCAGATTCCTTTTGTTATTTTATCTCAGTATTTCCACTATGCTTAAAACACAGCTACACGCTGTGTGCTGACCGCTGGCTCATCAGGACAATCCAGTAACATTGAGTCTGGCATGATTATCTGGCAGCCTTGCCAGACGAGCTAGCTCTTTGCCACACTCGTGTGGTTTTGCTGCTGACATGTGTGACCCGTGACAGATGCAGCTTATTTGCTGAAGTGCACATGATCATTTTGTTTTTCCCATGCAGAACGCAGCATGCTTATGTGCATGTCTGCTGTGGAGCTGGTTCTCTTTTCCTTGTGGTGACAGAACAAGTGGCGCTGCCCAGCGCTACGTCAACTCCTCATTGGCGGTTCATTATTGGAGAAGCCACGTGTAGCCAGTTAGCATGGCGGTCAGTGTCTCTGTTTTCACTAAAAACCTGCAGGAAAGTATAACCATATTTCTGCCTTCTCTCTTCCTCGTTTCTTTAATATGCGTTTCTCTGTTATAAATTAGAATTATAACCACTCGGGAAAATGTGTTACATTCATTGTCAGCCCTCTGTGGCTTTGACTCTGGCACTCCTATTAACAGCTTTATTATCGCTTCGGTGTAGTGTTGGCTAGCCAGAAATTTAAGCCTACTCTAGAATTACATTAGATACAACTTACCTTTGTATGAGGATTTAAGCACAATGAATAATAATAATAAATCAGGTGGCTCAATATGTAGAAGCTGGGGTTTATCTGTGTTTTCTCTTTGCATGATAGCAGCATGACTTGAGGAGTGCATACAGTCCAGGATGCAATGCTTTATTTAGAATCTGTATCAATGTAAGGCTCTTTAAGTAGGCTCAATCTGGCTACAGGATTTGTCGTGAGTTTTAAAGTTTTCACAGCGCATTCCTTGCTGCCTCGACGGCAGCTTTGAGTTCTGAGGAAGGTTTGGTTCATGCTTTCTTGTCTGTTTCTGACTTGTTCCTTTTCCGTTCTACTTGTTTAAATTGCACTCAACTACCACATCAATACTGCACTTTCATGGCGAGGACGGAGAGCCGTGTTTCCGCGCCAGTTGCTACAGTTCAGCAGGCTGTTTTTCTTTGGTATCTTGACATAAGTCTTTTGGTGCGGTCATTAAGGTTTTGTACCTTGCCGCACATACTTTCCAAAAAGTCAATAAGAGCCATTGTAGCTGTTGTGAGGCGGCAGTATGAATGCAATCAATGCCAGCTTTCTAACCAGTCTTCACAGCTTTTTTTTTTTTTGGGGGGGGGGGGGGGGGGGGGGGGGGGGTACATTAAGAAAACACAGTAAATGCACATTTGTTCTGATAAGAGCCCATGTTCACGGTAAGTCGTGTCTGAAACAAGCTGAAAATGTGTTCACAAGAAGAGACGTGTGACACACTGGTAACACTGAATTGTTACTCACGCATAGTGTTGAATAAATGACAGTCAGGGCAAACTAAATAAAGCTTCCCTCCTTGTTTTACATGCTTTACAGACAGACCTGGCAAGAATATCGGTTTGCTGTCCGCTTAAGCCTCATGCATAAGAGCAGGACGATAATGGTTGCTAACAGTAACACTGCAAACAGCTTGCAGCTACAACTAACACAACCATGAAAATCTTTTGTTTGCATTCCCTCCACTGTGACAGCAATCTAAACCCCACCACAGATTGGAAAAAGAACAACCTAAATGTGCAGTAAAATCGCCAGTGATGGCTTTTATGTGTGTGCGCGTGCCTTGTAGAAGTTGTAGTCAACTGTATTCTGTAATATAATGTCCATATGCTCCCGCTCTCTCCCCCTCGTTCTCACTATCTGCTTCTCTCGTTTTCCCACTGGGTGGAGGAGCTATAAATTAAACTAGGGAATTACTGCTAACTGTTGGAATAAATTAAGGCGCTTTTGCGTCTGTAAACACCGTCTGACTGCGTAATTACACTCCCACTCCCACTGAGACGCCATGGAGAGGGAGGATAAGGGAAGAAACGTGGCGTAGATGCGGAGAAACGGCGGTGGGAGAGAAAAAAAAGAAGAAGTGAATGTCACAAGGGGGTCAGACATTATATTCACTCCTTTTCTGAATCCTGGACGTTGGCTGGGCACTCCTACAGATTAAGGGGAAAGGTGACTTTGAGCATTATTATCTCAATCACCATATTGTTCATTACATCTTAAGGCTATAAAGCAGAATACTGAAAACAGCCATAATAATATAAACTAATGCAAACTACTCTGGTTTGTTTAAAGGGGACCTATTATGCTTTATCATATTCTGTCATATATATATTGGCGCACATACTTTTAGAGGAGTGGATGCTCATATTAAACATAGTGAATGTTTCAGCAGGGAGGTCAGAGTATGTGCAAGTAACCACTGAGAGCTCAGGCTTCAGACTCTGGGATCAGTATGATGCCAATGAGAGTGGATACCCCTAATATGGTCATCTCTGGCACACAGCTCTGGCTGTGAGCACAGAAGCCCTGCCCACCTGCTGTTCAAACCTTCTGTTTACAAGAGACAGCCAATGAGAAGAAAGGTGGTTTAATGGGAGTGGGAAGGGAGCTAAAAAGACTCTGTCAGACAGAATATTTTGAACAGCCCTAGAACAAAAACCATGGTGTTTCAAATGGTTCTTTTTAAGCCTTACAAATTTAACCCACTAGACCTCGTGCATCTTCATCTTAAGAACATCACACAACACTCAAGCGCTCACTAAATCTGCAGGATGATTACAATGATCACATTTAGCCATTCAGTAAGAGCCAAATACACACAGTCTTCCAGAACAGCAACACTATCAGCCTTAACATAAAACAAACTATGGAGTTAGCCTGTAAGATAACAAAGAGATGCATTTAATACAGACTATTCAATGGGCCTGGTAGCTAAAATGCATTTGTAAAGATGCAAACTACTGCACACCCACATCAACTGCAAGTTATGCACTAAAACAAGATAGCTGATATTATCCAGTGGAATGCAGCTGTTGTAGTAGAGCTATCAGTGTGTCAGCGTGCAGCACAGACGACCACATAATTGAAGAACACAGTCCATAAAGCTTTGCTCATCTTACCAATTGACTGTACAGCTGCTGTGAAAAAAAAAAATCAAATGCAGAGCTACTTTCTGGACCTGCCAGTAAAGTCTCAGTGGTGACTGCACCCATCGATGGCTTACATGCACATAATCTCAGATAGCTCAGCTGATGATGGGGTAATGTTTCTTGTGACACATGTCTGAGGGCAGCGAGCACATTCAGTTCAGCGCTGACACTGTTTGCCAGGGGCATGCGTCTTTGATAAACAACTCTGACAGCTACAAACTAGCTTCTTACTCAAAGCTCATGTCACAGCATTTTTATGAAAGCATGGCAGCTTCGGTTGGAGTTCACCGTGGGCATCATTCAGATTAGGATTATCAAGCTGCACATTTCCAAACACAACAGATATGCATCGAGTGAAGAGATGCCGCTGAGCTGAGAAACAACACGACTCAAACAGGTTTTGTTTAGGTTGCAGGCCTCCTTGCCTTTCTGTCAGGCTTTATTTGCCACTCAGATGTTATAGTAATTGTTTCGCCGAGAAGCACTGACATAAATTTGATGCACTGTGAGCACAGGAGTGTATGATGGCACTGAAAACTATGAGGAGCTGAATTTTTCATTGCTCAAGGTCCTGCTGAATCATTCTATTAATGCAACAGACTGCTGCTCTGCACTTATAAAAGCCACCGATTTTTGCATACAGGTTAACCTTTTATGTGTAAAAATCTATTTCCCGGGGAATATAAATTAGGGGCGTGAAACAATATGAAAACTATAGAAACAGTATATTTTACCTATATATAGTATAAGGGGAGCTGGGGGCATCTCAAACCTAAACAAACCAGCTGATTCACGGACAGTTCTGTAGCTGTAGTGGTTTTAGATAGACAACTGAGATGTAAGCAGCTGCTCTGAGCTCAGCCTTGCCAGTGAGCTCCACAGTACACAGTCCTCACACAGCTCAGTTCCTCCCACAGAGAGCTGTGGGCCACATCACTCTGGGGACTGTAACAGATTTGAGGGCCACTTTAAAAATGTTCCCTGTCAAGGGTTGGACTAACAGTGCCTGGTTGGACAGAATCATTAACTGGCAAACATGCTTCCCAGCTCAGAGTGGAGCTCTAATTATGATCATCTAATCATAGAGAACAAGGAAAGAAAAAAAGAACCTCCATCAGTTAAAGAAAGAGGGAATGACTCAGACCTGATAGATAGATAGATAGATAGATAGATAGATAGATAGATAGATAGATAGATAGATAGATAGATAGATAGATAGATAGATAGATAGATAGATAGATAGATAGATAGATAGATAGATAGATAGATAAGGATTTGTGAAATGTACACGGTATGATTCATTCTCATTCAAATGTCAAATAGAAGAAAAGCTTTCACAAATGTGTTTCAGCTTGCTCCTCCTTCTCCTTTAATCCTATCCATCCTTTTACGCCTCAGTCTCTCTCCTCTGCTCCTCTTCTTCAGTCTCAGTCGGCACATTGGAGTGGATTTCTCTTTTTTTTTTCTCTCCCTCTTTTAGAAAAAAAAAAACAGCGTCTCAGGGGCAATTTATTCAGTGCAAATAGCAGATGTAGTTGAGAGCCAACGTATTTTGGAAAAATGCACGCGTGAGCAAGCACGGACCGGTCCGGTGACTAATTACCATAATAAGGCGCACAAGTTCGCCGGCGAGTCAGGCACGTTTTTATTCCTCCGTATTTCTATGTAGCCAGTGCCGCAGCGGGGAGATAATCGGGCGGAGGGAGCAGTTACAGAGAGTAGACAGAGGGAGAGAGAAAGAGGAGCTGGCAGCACATGATCACACTGGGTATCCAGTCACTGATCAACTGGAGCGTTCATAATTACGCTGGCGACAACATATGGGAATACAACAAGGCGAGATTGTGGTCACACCTGGTTCTGGAGGACACCGGAGGACCCGTGCGGGAAAAGGGGCGGCCAAATCTGAGGGACTTTGCATCAAGCAGTCGAGAGAAAGCGTGGCATCCGAAAGCAGCACCATCCGGTAGGTGAGCCTTGATTGATGTGCGCGGACTTCCAATATGCTTGTCATCATACGATCTGGAAAAAAAAAAAAAAAATCATTAGTGTTTTATGGCGCGTTATAGCCCAACAAGTACCTGACACACATTTTTTTTTTTTACTATGTATATATTGGTTTTCTGTTTGAGCCACGGTTCAAGAAGCAATTAGGTCTGTCTGTGAAACAATACAATCGCCTCTTTGCAAATGCCAAACCACTTGATTGAGGATGCGGGTTTCAGTGAATAGCTGGCAGTCACATATATAAGCAGTGGATTTCAATTCGAAGGCCCAGCGTGGATATAAATTCAAACAAAAGGGAAGGCACACCATAAAAGCTACGGAGATCAGATAGTGATTGGCGCACATCTACATGCAAAGAAAAATCAGCATACCGAAGCAGCAAAAATGTAAGTTTACAGCTATATATTTCCCATTTACACTTGTAATGTGGACATGGAGTAACTATGTGGGTTTATTTTATGTGCAATTGGGTCCCGGTGCAAAACAGTGTTTTTAAGAATCAGTCAGACTACTGAAATCCTCTATACTCCACAATTCAGCTCCATGGATGAATGAAGACTGTAAAGTTGGCCAGGTGAGTTTTGAAAGCCCCACCCATTGGCTAAATTTCTCCTGACTTATGTGATAAAAGCTTGTAGGCAGAACTGGTGCGCATATTCCAAAACGCAGGAGCACCCTCCCACCATGTATGCCGATTAAAATGTCATTAAGTTTGTGAAAGAGCTGAAATCAACACAAGATGTAGCAAATTGAAACCAGCTTTCTATTTTAAAAAGGTTTCTGCATTTGGAAATGGAAGTGGAGACCCAGATATCCATTGGCTCCTACAAAAAAAAAAAAAAGCTATCTATTGGATTCTCAGATTGCATTGTGCCAAACTGCCTCTTTAGCAGCTCTGAGAGAAAAAATATTCAAATATTAGCCTCTCTTCATGGAAGGATTTGATGAGGTTAAGCTACCTCATTGCACTCTGATCAAATTTCTTCTGCAGCTCAAGCAACTTTTGACTAAAGTCCACAGAGGGGCACTTCATTAAAAAAAAAAACACAAAACAAAACAAAAAAAAAAAAAGGTGAGGAAGACACACATGAATAAAGTACTGCAGAGGCTCCTTGAGACATGCCTGCAGCAATAACTTAATCTAACCTGTGCACGTGGCACTCGGGCGATAGACAAACAGATGGCATCTCCAAAGGAATTCATCTTGTGAAAGTTGGAAGAGGTATTCCTGGATAGGTTACCCTCTGACTCGCTGGCACTGAGGCCTGCGACTGGCAGTAATGATGGCAGGCATGTTGAATGGCCTTGCTGATTACATCGCTCACTCTTGTGACTCCTCCACACCTTTTTTTTTTTTTCTTAGAAAAAAAAAAAAGCCTTAAAAATCCTGGTGGTTGCTCTGTAGCTGCGATGCTGATGCTGCAGAGTGTGTTGCTGAATTGATTTGCATTTCCTCATCATACATCAATAGAGGCAAGCAATTGAGATTTGCAATTGCATGACGAGCTCGGGCACAATGCAGCCTCTTCCCGTGATATTAGATGCCCGGTCATTAACGTGGTTATTGAATAGTGCTGCTTTCTAATTCATTCTTTTGTGGACAGTGGAGGAGGCACAATATATTGTACTACAACGTCTTTGTAGTATAAGAGTCTTTGTGTGATTTCTCCAGTGCCTTATTTGGTGAAGTGATCCTCCACTACTACAAAACCCAGAGTAGAGCACAAGGATACAAAAGTTTATTTAGAAGGCTCAATACTTTTTATAGCCAGGATGGACCGTTCTCCTGCTGTAATGCTGTTGTCACACTGTACACAAACATTTCTACGGCTGTCGTGTTAATTACGTCACTGCATTAAAGGAAAGATACATGTAAAAACAGAATACGGTGTCAGATGATTAATGTCTTTTTGGTAAGATGTGTAATAATGTATAGGAGGGCATTCATTATTCCATTTGGCCTTGGGGCTTACTTTCAGTAATGATCAGCTTGCTGTAAGTGTGCCTTACTTGGCAAACCTGTGGCAGATTGCAAAGTCGTGTTGCTGCTGCCAGTGATAAGCCAGTCCCAGATCATTAGGGCTCATTTCAATTGGGTGTTAATGCAAGGTAACATTACTCACTGACATATGGCTTATTGATGCTATCGAAGTTTGACTGATCATGCGATCATTTTGTCCTCGTGTCAGAGGGATTTGTTTGATGCCAAAATGATCCAAAAAAGGCAAGAAAATGGTACATGAAGACTTCACAGCAGCAAGGCGCAAGCAAAGTCAGCTGGTTATGTATCTGCAACATCACAACTTTAACTGAGACCCCCCCCTTTTTTTTTTCTTTTTTTTTTTTTTACATTTTTTTATTTCTTTTTACAGTCAGAAACAACTCAGTCTTGCAGCAAAGCAACAAAATCACATAGAAGCAATGCAATTCCAGCCCAGCCTAGCTAGCTTCCCTCAGCTCCAGTGCTTCCTGTTCACAGTGGGAAAATGTGAACTTCCTGTCCATAAAACATAACAGCACAGCCATTATATTCATGACAGCACAGTCATTATAGGAATGACAGCCTTCCCGCTACCCATTGTTGCCATTAGAGCTGCAAAATTGATGGTTTGCAGTGTATTGGGCAGTAGGTGGAAACCTGTCAGAACACACTGGAGGTGGACTGAAAACCAGGATTAAAACAGCTCTTCAAAATAAGTTCAAATTGATTTTGACTGAAAGCACCTATACTCACTATTGACTCGTACTGCTAATTGCAAGGTAAGTCATTCCAAGAATCTCACTGTGTTATTTTCAGTGTCATGGTAGTAAAAGAACACTGATTAGGGACATTCTTGAGTACTAATTGTCATTATTTTTGATGAAACTGAGCACACAGCAATCTCTCATGAGGCCTTGAAATGACAAAGCAGTGAGTGTTTGTGATCTTTAATGCTATAGGCATTCTTGCATCCTTTGTGCTATCTTCTCTTTCAGTGATCACCGCTTTGTTATAAACTAGTTTTTCAGCTCCTTTTAGAGAGCTAAAATGTCCATAAAGACATAGCAGCTAGGGATCTGTCATAGTTAAAATGCATATTTGCATCCGTTACTTTCGCTGCTCTAATGAAAACCGTTCGTGAACCACATGCCATTTGCGGCAGCATGAGCAAAAACACAGCCCCTCTCTTCTTCAGGGAACACATTTAGAGGGGAGGCAGGGAAGAAAAGGAGGTGTAGGGAGAGCTTTCTGGAACCAGTGTGGCCTTCAGTGTCAGTACCCTTGCCACAGGCCCGCGCTGAGCTGGACAGCCTCTATCTTTGGCCATGACCACAAATTAATTAGTTGTACATTTGCAGGGTAAACAGCACGTTGAACTACTGCTGACAAAACTGAGGTTCATTGGATGAGTGTTAGTCAGCTGGCTGAAAGACAAGAGAAGGACAGCTTCTGACAGGAGGCGCTTCTCTCTACCTCCAACCAGTCACATCTCCATATTACAGTTTTAACTCAGTCGCCACTTAAACATTCATCTATGTTGAATTCATGCCTTAAATTCTTTCATTCTAATGATAAACACCCATGATCATAATTTACATGTAAATTAAGGCATTGCCTCACCCTCTTTGTGTGACTTTTTGAGCAGCCATTAGCGTATTTCATTGGAGAAGAGTTGGCAACACCGTCTTTTGTGGATTTACCCAGACATTTATTGTAAACTTCCTGCCATCCTGTGCAGCAGACGCCTGAGTTTTATGAGTGCTATTTATTTGGCAGAGCGGGAACGGCGATATCAGCACATGCGTTCCAAACCGAAATCCTTCCAAGGCAAATAAAACATAAAAGGACAGAAAAACATTTCAGATTGTTCACTAATTGCTGCTGATTGCTGTAATGTTGATTGCAAAATAGCTAACTATACGATATACTAATGAATCAATGTTAACCAGCAGAAAACGATAAATGCTTTATTACCAGCTTGATGTCTTTGCTCTTAGAAAAAAAGAAAAGAGCTTTTTGTACAACTATCCACAGCAGCCGACGCCACCAGCTCTCTATAACGACTGTTTCTGCAAACTAGTGTGCAATTGAAATGCCAGCTGAGAAGAGAGAATTCTTTTCAGGTGCTGTGAAAAACATTAAAATGTGGCCTTTTTTTAAAATATGCTGTTTCCAAGAATCAAAATAGGAACAACCACACATGATTCTATTGGTGACATGTTTCATGGTGGTGTATCTTGACATGAGAGGAACATCCCTGAATCCCAGATATTTTTCCTGTAGTCACAGATCTCACCAAATGGAGTGAAGCCTGGGAGCTAGTTCAGCCGGGTTACCTGGACTGCGCCTAACGCGCCACACTCTCATCACATCTTATTTTAAGCTGTGGAATTTCCCATCTCTCCGTCTGACATGTCAGCGTTGCCGCTGCGTGCTGCACGTCTCTGCCCCCTGTTTCGACCCCTTCACCACCCCAGCATCCACCTGTCGGCTCTGAGGGATATTTACTCATACAGTAACCTCCCCACCCCAGTTTCCATGTGTGTTATATAATATTATATTTTGCAGGGAGCCGTGAGCTTGGAGCCTAGAAGCCAAACTCTAACTGTATTCTGCTGATGTAATAAATCCTTCATTTGAAAATTGTCTGACTGAAGTGGGCAAAACGCACATTTGTTTAAGCACACTGAATTAGGGCAAAAAGGATTCACCCAGCTAAACAATGAAAGGAAGATTACTGTGTTGAACTTCTAAATGGGGATGAAGCTGTCAGGACAGAAGCAGCTTCTTTGTTTGTCTTAAATTGTCACTAATAGTTTTTTTTTAGTTTGAAGTGGTCAGCCTCTTGTGGAGAGTGATGGTAACGGTGGAGTTGAGGGAGGTGCTCGTTACACATTCACAAAACAAACGTATGAACACACTTGAAACAGGATGGGTGGTGCAGATGGGGATGGGTGGGGCATTAGCCGCCACTGCTGTTCCCCTTAACAGCCAGTCCTCTGCTAAACGTGGAAAAGGGTGTTGTGAGATTAAAGCTCATACTCTAAAATGGAATCTATGTGCAAAAATGAGAAATTGACAATTTAATGATATCATTAGAAAAGACCAGACAGGAACTGCTCTTCCTCCCCTGCTATGCTTCAGTCTAGTCTTACTGTGTGTGTACTGCATATCTTTTCCTGATTGCATCAGCTGTGTTGCTGATATAACCATTTATTATGGTTGGAGGCTACAGAAACAAAGCTTCCTGCATTAATTTTGTCCATTCCAATATTTAGTACAGCTACCATTTTGGCAGAAGAAAAAAAAAAAAAGCCTCTTGATGTCTCAGTCTTTCAAAAACAGGAAGCAGGTTTAACACAGTGACGTTCAGAATTGTGGTACTTTGGCCATGCATGCAGAGTGACCAGTTCACCGACAGATGAAAGCTCCGTGCAGATGGAGGCTGTGGAAGGATGTGGGGCCATCACTGCACTGTCACTGCCCAATGGCTGCCTTTGCTTTTTGGAATAAGTGATATCCTAGAGTCCCTTGAATTGAATGTGGAATAACGGTAGTTGTGGGAACCGACATCAATGGCTCGAAGCTGCTCGTGTGAGCGTACTGAGCTGGAATAAAATCACAATTTGTCGGTCTCAAAAGAGCCTGTGTTGCTCTACCACAGGCAATATTATTTCCTCCTTCATACATTGTATTGCCATGTTGAGAGAGTGAAAAAGCAAATTCTTTCAATTTTCATTCATTCTTCATTTTAGTAACAGGCTCAGGGTACACAGATGAAGGCGATATGGTGTAGATAACACTGAAAGAAGTAATGAAAAAAATCCAAACTTCTGCCTGGAAGGAATGTTAGTGAAATATAACAAAGACACATTGATATCTTATAAACAATATGCAGCTCATAACTGCTTTTATATGGCATAGAGCAGCACTGCTGTATTGGAAAACACTGATAACAGCACCGTTTTGGGGTTTAATACAGCCTGTACGTGTTCATGCCACGTGGATTTGTGTTAATGTTGCTATCCTAAATTTGTATTGTGTATCACAGGAAAAGCTGTTGGAGTTTGAGGTCGAAGGTGAAGCTCACATACTGATAATTATCGTCCGAGTGAGTGCTTTTCAAAGTCAATTTAAAAACACAGACGTTTAGACCGCTGAGACCTTTCGAGTCTAAAATGCAAAACAGCGTTCAGTTAATGGTGTTTTTCTTAAATATGCTGTGGTGCTAAATGAGACCCGGAGGAAGCACTCCGAGGCCCCAAAGTATTGATGCTGCCGTATCCAGCAGGAGTCTCTGAATGTATCTCTTAACCCTTCTTGTGTGCTTTAAATCAAAGAAACAAGTATCTTATGAAAAGCCTAAGCCTGCAGGCTTAGTTTTGTTTGTCAGTAATCAAGCTTTATCCCACATCTCCTGACAAAATATACACGGATATCACAAAAAATGTCAGAACCAGCCGAGCTTCAAAGGCCTGCTCAGCTGTGAACTATAGCATGGGCAAACTGTATTAAAAATGAATGTTTCCCATGAGATGAAATGCGATTGCCGGTTGTTGCTGCATGTGTCTTGTCCACTCGTGTAACATGAAAGGTTTAAAGAATTCTACTAATCTGTAAATCTGCTGCAGCTGAGCAAAGAGTATACAGAGCAGCTTCGCATCAAATCCAGTGTACAGTATGTGCTGAGATACATTATTTTCCAGAACAACTGCAGACATGCTGCTGACCCTTTTTTTTTTTTTTTTTTTTACAGTAATTTACTCCATCCCTGTTGATTGATGGCCTCCAAGTCAGAGAGAGAAGTCATGACATCAGATTTTGTACAGTATGTTGTTAGAGCTGCGGGCTCTGTTAAGGCTTCACAACAATCTTCATTCATCATACAAAAGTGGAAAATGAGCTTTTCCTAAAAAACGGAGGGTTCATTTTTCTGCTGTTTCATACTCATTGTGGTTTGCTTGTGCAATGAGGGGCAACCCATGCACCCCATTTACTTCCAGTGCTCCTAATGCACCATCAAGATGAGACCTATTGCATCCTATTTTTACTCACGCTGATAAATTTGTATTTCCATCATATTTTGGAACCTGTTTGTCATTGCTGGCATAATAAATGGGAGCCTGTGCCTGCTTAATTAGAGGAGGAAAAGTGAATCCAAACCCAAAGGGATGGCTGTTTTTGTTCTGGCTAAAATGAGCTTTTTTTTTTTGTTGTTCCTCCTGAGGAGCTTCTCTTTCTACAGCGGAGCTTTATTTTTCCCCAGTCTGTGCTAATTAGTCGGAAGAATACTGTAATGAATACTGCAACAGGCGGTGGGTAAATGTGTAGTCCTCTGCAAACAAAGCAATTCAAAGTATGCATAAAATACCACGTTGCTGTATATGGTTAATGTCACGGGAAACCCTAGGGTGCACTCATTTGGACTAATGTATTAGGAATCATTGTGTTGCGGCCTGCATATTTAACAACTTTGCTATCAACATGAAAAATGGTTAGTCATATTTCCCTTCCATATCACGCTCACTTTCTCTTCCTTTTCCTTCAGCGTTGTTTTCTCCTTCTCTCTGTGATGTTGACCTCTCTTCTTTTGAGCTGCTATGTTTTTTTTTCTTATCATCAGAGAGACAAATGAGAAACAAGAGAGAAAGAGAGCCTCGGGGCTCGTGTCCTCACATCATCGCCACCCCCTTTATCTCTCCGCGCTCTCCTTCTCGTTCTCGATCCTCCATCTTTCCGTCTTCCTGAGTGACAGCTGGCAGCCAGTAGGGTACAGTGGGCATGCCAAACCAAGTGCAGATATTTGCCAAGTGACTTGAGAAAATACACATTTAAACGTGACTGACTCATGCATGCTGCGGATCTCCTTTTGCTGCTCTTTTATTTCCTTTCGGATAGCTCAAACAGTGCAGCGTGCAGCACACATCGCGCTCCCCTGGTGCCCACAGATCTTTGTGGTCATTAAAACATGTACATTCACAGAAGGCTTGGAAATGAATCCAGTGGGACGGTCTTGAGGTAGAGGCCACAAAGGCAGCTGCCATAAAATCAAGCTTTGAAAGAGCAGCATGAGGACAAGAAATGATTAAAAAAAAAAACAATTGCCCGTGGATTGATTTTAAATTTAGATAGATTTTTTTGTAAACATATGCTCACCCATGATACAGGAAGACTATGCACTTCGAATTTGACTTGAATTAAACAGTAATTGGCCTCTATACTGTAACTTCGGCACATTTATAAAGCTTCACACTTCAAACGGCGCAGCTTCAGCTTAGCTGGGTCTTATATCTTATCACTCAGCATGCCACATGTGACATGCTGAGTGATAAGTGGTGTTGAAAAACACGAGGAGCAGCCATGAAAAAGGAGGATTATTCTTTAATAATTTTCACAGAATTCCCTAACGACAGGCTGCTTTCTTTTCATTCCTTTGCCCTAAATGGGAATTGACATTTGGGTCAGGCTCTCTGGGTGATGAAGAGTGAACAGAGGTTCTGAAAATCCAAGATTAGTGTTGCATGGAGGCCTGATCAATGAATTTTACAGCAGTTTATGGAGGTGCACAGGTCAGTGATTGCAAACAGGGAATTGCAGGAAAAAAAAAAAGATTGCCCACATAAAGAGTACAAGAAAATCAAAGCATACAAGAGAAGGCATACACACACAATCACATGCCCGCGGTGAATATCAATCTGTAATCTGGGATTATTCTAGTACAGAGGGAGGACATTTCTAACACTTTATACTATGTGGAAATACACAAAATGCACAAAAAAGAAAAAAAAAAACACAAAATACAAGGCTGAACCTTGAGGGATAAAGCAAGACAGGCGGTAATGAAAAATCAGTGATACAGAGATTTGTTGCTTTGCTTTGATGGGCGAGACGGACAGATAGAGAGAGAGAGAGAGAATCCAATTCTGAGCCCGAAACAACAGCAACAATAATCTGCTGAAGGCAAGAGGCAGCTCACAGACGTTTCTGTGTAAATCTGATTTCTGGGTGAACGTTCTATTGGTGCCATTAGCACGAGTTCGTCATCTAGCATCATAACACTGATTACTCCAATAACAGTTGGGACATTTGTATAATTATCCTAACAAACAGGAAGCCTTTACACTACATGACATTATGTGGCTTTGCAGTGCTCTGAAGAGCTGATGGGAAAAAGGCTGCTTTATGACACATAAAGAGAGGCTGGTGGTGATTGGTGGTGCAGAACAGGGAGAGACTGTTTGCTCTTCTTTTCTTTTTTAGTCACATCTTAGAAATTAATCAGCATCAATTTGGATAAACAGCGTGGGTCAAGTACAAGAAACAAATGTGAATATTTTTCTTAAAGCAAAACTAAATGTTTCAGATTGATGGTCAGACAAAATGACCTCATCTGACTGAGAACAGTAGATGTTTGCCGTTTCCAGCCTTAATCTTTATTCTCTTCAGTTAAATTGAATGTAACATTTTAGTTCAGTTGAAGTAAAAATCCTATTTTTTTGATCGTGCGCTAAAAGCAGAGAGCCTGTACTGGCTGAGCATGTTGGCCTGCTGATGCCGCACCACACTCAAATCATTTAAGTCACACTTAGGTTTCAGTGGTCATTGGAATTCCTTTTTACAAGCCCACTGATCAATCAGTCCCGTAATTCAATCCCCCAGTCAATCGTGTTTAAATGAATAATTCACAAACCATCAGAGAAAGCTCGGTGAACTGGCTCACAAGTAGGCCGCTGCCCTTTCACTGAGAGGAGACCTGAATGGAATAAGTCCAAAGGAACAAAAGATAACATGAAAATGCGTTTTCAGACACTTTGTGTAAAACTCCATCATCTTTTCATCTGGCTGCATACTGTTGTGATTTCAAACTTTCATCTCTGTGAATTTTATGGATGAGAAGCTGTTTCCTCTTAGTTTTCTAAACTTTCAGGTGTAAATGCTCATGAAACCGGAGTATTACCCACACTCTGCTGTGGACTTTCAAAATAAAGGTAACTTAGCACTTTAACGCCAAGTGTATCATATTTGATACGTGAACTTTTGTGAGATTTTGAGGCTTCTATAAATATAGATAAATTATATAATTTATATAATATGCAAAAAAAGGTTGAAAATAGCAAATATGATATAAATTAAAATTCATAGATACAGATCTCTAATGTCTAATGCAAATACACTTTTTTCCTGTAGAAATTTCAATTTTTTATTTGATATTGATTGATACTGATATTTGTATGTTTTTTTTTCCTTCCTCACCATTTAAAATTGTTCATTTACAAAATAATAACACATTCTGTGCACCAATCAGGGCGGAGCTACATTTGAAATGCGAGCTGTCACTCAAATGTGACACTCACAAACACGCCCATGCCATCCTGGTGAATTTTAGATTGCAGCCTTATAAACGTTAAATATAACTTCTAAAATAACTGCCAGCTCTGATAGATGCTCATTTTCATTTTAGTGTTCAGGGTTTGAAGAAATTAAGCCAGATTTTCAGGGGCTTCATGTTAAACACAAAAAATTAGGACAGGAAGCTAATTAAAAGGGAAGGAGGATTACTTGGATAAAATATCATTTAAATATAGAATACTAAGCCTCTGTAATAGTGCTGTAACGTGGTGGTACAAGAGCAGCATGAGTTTCTGCAGTACATTTAGCAGTTTAATATATCATATTGCATGCAATTATTGGGATTCCTGTAATATTAAAGTCAAATTTTCAAAATTTCAGCTGTTTGACATGACAAATGACACATGCATTACATCACTGGGATGTCTTACACACATGATAAATTACCAGTTTTGCACATGCAAATCTATGCCAATAGCTTTTGTTTTTCTTTGTCAGTTTACTGTTTCAGATTAATGCTTCTCTTTTAGCTCCTGCATGCAGTCAGCCATGTCAGTCACACGGCGAAGCAGCAAAAACATGCAACATTTGCCTGCTCTATTCTTTGCAGCTCAAATGCAGAACATAGACGCAATCAGGGCCTGTTGCACCACCCACGCTAGGTCAGATTACAGCGACACATCAGCCACTCGCAGTGTGGACGCACTGTCAGAGTGCAGCAACCGCCAGCCCACACAGACGGTGCCCAGATGGACAGGTTTACTGTTTCTGATTTCCTTCCCTCCTCCTGCCACCAAACAGTCCTCTCCCTCTGCTTCAGGCTTTGTGCTTTGTGAAATGAAGTGCGATGATCAATTGCGCTGAAAATTTCTCAGAAGGTTTAAAATGGAGTTCTGTGGCCCTGGCCTGCCTCCTGAATTTTTTAACTTCCACTGTGCGCAAAGACAAATGGCTGCCCTTTATGGAACTGCCTTAAGCAGTTTGATTATTATACTATAGCTGTTTAATATTAAAGAGGAGAGGTTCTTTAAAATATGTACAAAAACATAACATTTTGTGATTTATGATCTTTTTAGAAATTTTATCATGTCTTTTTCTATGCAGGCATTTGTTTTTTAACTAATAAAACAGGAGCGTTTGACTCCTCCTTTTTACACACAGTGGTGCATGTGTCCATGGATTTCTTCCAGCACACACACACACACACACACACACACACACACACACACACACACATACACACACACACACACACACACACACACACACACTTTCTGAGAATAAAGGAATTGGATTGGAGATTAAAAAATACCAGGAAAACATAAAATTCCTTGACATTTAGGTTATTGGTTTTGTGACTGGAGAGAAGGTTTATGGTGGGGGAGCTTTGCAGGGGCCAAAAGAAGACAAAGAAAGCTAATCTCACTTAGAAGAGTAAAATCGGCTATATACCTAATGAAGTATTACACTGTGGTCAATGAGGTAGAGGCGCTGCAGAGAGCACACAGCGCGTATGCATGTGCGTATGCATGTGCGTATGTGTGCGTGTATGTACAGTTTGTGTCACTCTGCTTTGCTATATGAGTGGGGGGGTTGTTTGTCAGGAGGTTACAGTGATAATGTTGGCATCAAGACGGGAAGTCTTTCAAGGGAGAGTGAGCAACGTTCGGACGTAAGGGCGCGAGAGGAACATCTATTTCCCAGACTTTCCATACAACATAACAAATAGCAGCTCTGGGAGGTTGTATTTATGCACTCTGAGCTAACAAAGCCGAAGCAACTTTTAATCAAAGTTATTACAGTTCTTCCTCAGGGAAACATGAATACAAATAACTGCAAAAAATCCGTCAGGGGGCCGTTTGATTTTGCTTGAGTTGTCACAATAAACATTGTCTTGACACAGTTTGCACTTTACTGCCACATTTTTGTCCTTTCACATGAAAAAAAAAGTAATGTGCTTATCTTTGCAGCTCAAATGTTGTAGACTTCTCTGCCAAGTTTTGTATTATCACACACCACACAAACACAGTTTGGGTAAACGTTGGGCAAGCGTGTGTGAAAATGAACATTTAATGCTTTTTTCCCCATCTGCCCCTCTGATGATATTTTAAATGCTTATTTAATGCAAGTAACATAAATGATATGATTACAGTATTTGGAAACTGTAATAAGCTATTTTATATATGGTGAGTAACACACAAGTGTAGTTTCATGTGATTACAGTAATGTGCGTAAGGGACAAGAGTTAAAAAAGAGGTAAAAGGAGGGTTAATATTGAACCTACATTTGCCACTGGGCTTTAAACATGATTTCTGATGAATAATAGCGTTGAACTGCAGCTTGCATGTTTTTGCTATATCAGCTCTCAGGTGATACTATGTTATGTTGTGTTCACAGCTTGTTCTTGCTGGAAGTGAGAGAAAAGAGGTTCAAAAGCAGTTTTAGCTCATCAGGCCGAAGGACAGATGGGCTCGTGCCACAGCAAGATGTCCATTGTTTGTCCGCCCTTCCACATTTCAAAGGAATTGCTACAGGATTGGTCAGAATTTATTCAAACTTACATAAAATGATTACCTAACAGGGCCTCACCCAACCTGTTCTCAAGGTTTTACAGGCACTTTTCCATTTTCACAGCACAGCCTTCATGTACGCTACTTATAATTTCACCAATTCTCCCTCCTGATGTACTGAGCAGTATTCAGTTCAGACGATTTAGCAAAGTTAACAGAAGATTCTCAATGCTGAACAATTTTGCATGCACAAAACGATAAAGAACTTCATGAGATAGAGTGATTCCCACATTAGGAAGGTGTGCCAGGGGCCTTCCTATCACCATTATGCTAATATCAGCAATACTTTCAGTGCTGATGTGTTCACATGCTTTCATGCATTGTATGTCCATTGTTACTACTGACCATGTAATCATATCCCTCTGAACTCAAATGCTTTCATTTGGGGGTAAACAAGATTAATTTGTCCTGGACGTGAGTGTTTGTGAGTCTCCTTGGCTTCTCAGAGGAGTTTAAGTCTCATACAGCCAACCAATGACAAGAAAAATTAAATCTGTACTTCATCATGAGCCGGATAAGATAAGATAAGATAAAACTTTAATAATCCCACGACGGGGAAATTTGTGAGACGGGGAAATGAGGATGAGCTGCTACGTCACTTTCTGGTTCTAGCTTTATTGAGTTCTTTCAAGAGTTTGGTTTGATTTGACTTTCACCCAAAAAAGTAGTTAATACAAAGCAATTTTGGACATAAATTCAGTGACTTCATTGAACTACAGTCTGATTTTCAATCACTTACAATCAGGCTCAAAGTAGTTTTTCTTGCTGGTACTATGACAAAAACCGTGTGTGTGTGTGTGTGTGTGTGTGTGTGTGTATTTTTTTTTTTTTTTTACTTTACTGTTGCCTACTTGTATAATGCAGAAGTTAGAAGCACTTGACAATGTGGAATATATTTTTTAAGGAACTGAGATGTTTACACACACTGTACACTCAACACAGCTGATGACCATCTCCACGCATTGGTGGCTCTGTCCACAATACAAAACGTCTGGAAAGAAATAATCACCAAACTTTCTCGAACCTCAGTCCCCTTGCCAACCACTGTGTTTTGGAGGTGAATGCGCTCTCATGTAGCGTAAATGAAATCTCCGGTAATAAGCAGTGTTTTCGAGCTGTGCTGTGTTGTTGAGATTGAGCAGAATAACATGAAACACAATTAGTTAATCTGTTTTGTGACGAGCAGACCGACATTAAACGTAGCGTTGAACGTTTTAAAGGCCGGCCGTTGATGAAAGCCTCGAGCTCCGAAGATAGAGAACTGAGGCTCCAGCATAGCACGAACAGTTCCGAAACAAAGCTAAAAAAAAAAAAAAGAAGCTGTTTATTAACTAATTAAGTCGTGTTTTAGACTGCTTATTGCTAGCAGATCTATTCTGAGCCAAAGTGCAGCCGTGACTGGTTCTGAATGACGGCTTTACAGCAGACAGCCGCTCCCCCTCTTCGTACCGGCGCAGAATCTTTTAGTGGTGCGCAATACCGGACCGTACCGGCTTACTTTCACCCCTGCTTATAGTCATGCAGAATTGTTTGAAGGGTGTGGGCATATACAGAACATCAGCTTAAAACATTAAGTATGACTTAGGTATAATTTCAGTCTACTGTCATTCATATTTTAACAGTGCAGTCATGGTTTAATTGTTTATATTAGATATATTTGCTGTCCATAACAACTGTAGCTTAAATCAAAAGAAAAGAGCATGTTTTATAAATATCTTCACACGTGTACTACATGAGTGTGAATGGCAATCCAGTCATTTTAAAACGTTAAATGTGCTTATTGCTCAAGTGCCCCATAGGCCCGAGTCAAGGGCGTGTGGTTTGAGAGGCGACAGCTATATTTTCCTCACCAGGACAGCAAATGTCATCAGTCCTAAAAATACGGCAACAGCAGTACTGTGGTCAAAGGTCAAAATGGACGGCGTTCAAAAATAGATGCCTTTTTTCCAGAAACTTAATGATAGCCATGGAGGCCAGCAGGTTTATTGATAGAGATAAAATCCTAGTTGATGTCCCAGGAGCCATATGGAGAAATATGGAATTCTGTGGCTTCAATCACTGCTGCAGCAGCTGCTGATGTAACTCAAATCCGAATGCTTCAGGAAGTCAGTGCAGTGCAAATGACACCATTAGAGTTAGGGCTTCCCTCAATTAAAGTTTTTCTCAGTTAACTAGTAAATGTAAGTTCAGTCAGTTAGTCAACTATAGCTTGTTTATTGTATGAATTTAATCTTTTAAGAAAAGGCTGTTGGGGGGGTTATCATGAAGCACTGAATGTTTTTTTTTTTCATTCACCTCTTTTCACTCTGTTTATACCCCACTCTGCATTTAATCACTAGTTATTATTAATCTCTGGCTCTCTTCTACAACATGTCTTTTGGCCTGTATCTCTCTCCTCACCCCCAACCAGTTGCAGCAGATGGCTGCCCTTCCCTGAGCCTGGTTCTGCTGGAGGTTTCTTCCTGTTAAAAGGGAGTTTTTCTTTCCCACTGTCACCCAGTGTTTGCTCATAAGGGGTCGTTTGATTGTTAGGTTTTCCCTGTAATTATTGTAGCATCTTTACCTTACAATATAAAGCGCCTTGAGGTGACTGTTTGCTGTAATTTGGCGCTATATAAATCAAATTGAATCAAATTGAGTACAGCCAGCAAGGAGATCTACTGTCTGCCTGTCTAAAGCTAGAATAAGCAGCCATGCTAACAGGAGGTTACTTGCATGTAGTAAGCCATGTTTGAAGCTGACAAATAATTGTTGGGTGTTTGCCTGTTTGTCTCTCAAAATGATCCCACATTTTGATTTTCCTGCCTGGCATATAATATTATTATAATACCACCAGGACCAGCTGTGTGAATAATAATGTCTTCCTGTGACTCACTGACCAAGAAAAACATTTCTAAGATGCTTACGATCGACTAATGTCCAGATGACTATAAGGGTTAAGCAAACAATCATAAAAATATCCAATATTACACATGGGTATTTTGAATTTTACACCCAAAACAGTTTTTTTGGGCTCCTAACAATCTGTGTGTCTGGGACCATGTGAGGAGACTTTAGAGGCTTTTTCCATTAAGAACAGATGAAGCCTCAAGAAAGAAGAGGAAACTGTGCCTTCTGCCTCTCACCAAGTCCTGCCAAATCCTGCTGTATCATTTTATGCTTGATTTTCTTTTCCTATTACCTCATGAACAGACAGTATGGCAGCCCATGGGATATGTCAACATGCAGGGCCATTAAATTATTAGACCTCGTTTATTATTAACTCTGTAGCATACACAACTGGCAGCAACCTTTTAATATTCATACAGCCTGACTGTTCCCAACTGATGCTAAGAGGACTAAGTGAGATCAGATTAATGCAGACACACACACACGCACACACACACAGACTATGACAATCAGGTACATAATTGGACATATAGCTTTGAATAATCATTTCAGTTATCCGGGTGTAATTATTTCTTGGAACAATGGAAATGCACACACGAAGGATTTTTAGAGCTGTCAAGAGATGAAGCTGTTCGGTGCTGCGCCGTGGTCAGATTGACGTGGCCCGTTAGATCAGCTTGAGCTATTTCTGTCTTTTTTGGTCCAAACTCGCTGCAGGCAGGAGAGGTTGGAACACTGTCCGCTTGGCTGAGTGGTCGAGTGAGGGCGACCCGTCACACAAACAGAAAAGACTTTTTAGAACAAGCATTTTCTTTTTTGGATGAGGCGGGGGCGCTTCGGTAAACTGCACCTCCTCTGAGCTGCAGGCCTCCCAACAGCGAAAATAAGCTAGTGTATTGGTCAATGTTGCAATAACAGAGAAATGTTAATAATGTAGTTTGGTTAGTGATATTATGATCTCTTGCTTCCTTGTGGAGTTGTAAATTTGTCATTAAAAAGACCATCCAGACATGAGTCATCTGTAAGATTGGTCTTCGTTTTCTGCGTGCCCTTTGTCCCTCTCTATTCTTATCCTGCCTAATTTCCTCTCTGTCTCACACATTCCTTTTTTTTGTCCCCCCAGCATGTTGACCTTGTCCCCTATTCCACCTTGTTCGATCGTGAGATATTCCACAAAGTATGTGTGACTGTGTGGGTGTGTGAGTGTGTGAGTAGGGACAAAGAGGAAACACAGCATCAAGAGAGAGAGAGCAGTGAAGAGAGAAGGAGAGAGAGAGAGAGAGAGAGCAGTGAGGTGTCCAGCACTTAAATTGCCTGTTTATTTCCAGTCATTGCATCAATTACACTGATACAGCTTAAAAACGGGGCCCTGCATTTGTGTGTATGTGGGAGATGGGGCTGAAATAGAGAAACAATTAGGAATGATAAATAAGGACATTTTTTTATGCTGTCGTATGCAGTTTTAGGCTTTGAGTCACAAAAATACATAAATGGGGCGGAAAAAAGATTTTTTTGTTCTGTTACCGGGCAGAAAAACAGTGGAAACTGCATTTGACTTGTGATCTGCTTGACATCTAATTGCGTGCGTGTGAAGAGGGCCGCATGGGTGTGTCCGTACGTGTGTGTTATGTGGGGTCAGCCAGCGGCTGCCCTGAGATCAGGAGTGTGATCGTCGGCTCTCTGGAGAAGAGGGGCGTGCCTGTGACAGGCTGCAGTGATTAGTGGAGCTCAGCGGGTAGATATATCAGACTCAGCCGACTCCATGAACCATTTCGGCCTGCAACTCTGCAATTTGTCTCCCACTTTGCATCATATAACAGCCCCAGTGCGGCTGCTGTGGGCGAGTTTGCAACACTCGTGATTGTCTCGCCTTGCATTTCTTTTTGTGCCTCCTGTGGTGCGGTAGATTTGAATTTATGATTGGTGAGAAGCTACCAAATTACGTTTGCATGACAAGGCTTTTTATGGGAAGGAAACATTATGCTGTGAATCCACTAAAATTACAGCTTACTTTAACTAATAAGAGACTAAATACCATTTGAACTCAAAGCTTGTTAAGGAAAAAACCTTCTTGGGAGGTCTGTCTCCTCCAGCAAAGATATTATGAAGACCAAAAAATGAATTCAATTAGTAAATTGAATAAAAAATCTTTTGTAAACTAAACTAAACTGACTGTTCAATCATAGGCACACTGGCAGGTGCTGTTACACAAGATCCACACACTCCTAAAGGTCTTAGGCTGTAGTTTCCCTCTCATCTAACTTTCATACATGAACATTTGTTCCTGCATCTTAACTTGTTGAATGAAGGGGGAAAAATTCTAGCTAACGTCTGTTTGCAAGCTGCAGCACATTTGTGTAAAAATATCCCCCAAAAATGTTGCTTCAGTCTGTTTCGATGCTGCTTTGTCTCTTTCTGTTGCGGGTCAAGTTACTTAAAAAACAATCAATAAGTAAGGAAGCAATTACTATTTAAATATTACTTATTGGAAAGCAATTTAATTTATTAATAGCTCATTAACAAACTGTGTTACTGGATACTTTACTTTAATTGATCTCCTTTAAACAACTACAAACCTGCAGCTCTAGTACTTAGAATAGTGTACAGTGTGTACACACATGCTACACATACTGTATGTGATATAAGTGGATTTTAACCCTGCAAAATGTTGCTTAGTTACAGATCCAGCAGTCAGTGAGCAGCCTTATTCATTGGAGTGATATTTCTGGCTACCTAAAAAGTCAAAGTTAAATATTTTCCCTCTTTAAAAAAACAAACCCAAACAGAGCAAAACTGTTTAGTTTGCAGCAATTAATGCAGCCTGTTTGCAGGGGAGTCACTAACTTGTCTTGTGTTTGATGTTTAGCAGGCAGTGTTTTTAGTGGTTTTTCTCTAAAAAATACTTGATGCTCCCAGGGGCCCCACCCACCTGCTGTTTAATCCCTTTATTTGTGAGGGGCAGCCAGTCAGAAGAGAGGTAGCTTTAAAGGGAGAGAGGACCCAAAACAGCTTGTTTCAGACTGTGCACAAACTGAGAGGCTGCACCGAGGGCCAGTACAGGATAAATAAAGATTATTTGAACCGTGAATCATGCAGAGCTACTCTAGTAGAGTCCAAACATAAAAATAAGGAGCTGGAAATGAGCATAACAGGTCCTCTTTGACGCTCTCCGAACCCACGGGGAGAAATTCGAGATGCCAATTTTCTGCAGGTTCTTCACCCAACCTATTTCACATTGTCACATTGTTTTCACATTGTCATTTGAGATGAATCAACAACTGTGCGATGATGCACTAATGAAAATAATTATTACACTCGCCACTGCTGCAGAAGCTATTAGATTTCCCACATAGGAAATGTCAAAGTAAATCCATGTATTAGGAGGAACTACTTTTAATCAGCCGCTGAACAGCCAATCAAAACGGCCTGGCTCATTACTGTCAAAAGCAGAGAGCATGAAAAACATGGATGGCAGATTTAGTGGCCCTGCCTTCATCCCTCTGGGATGCATACACAGTTTTTATGGTAAGGGAAACAATTCATCACAGGGCAATTCATCAGTGGATAACTTTTAATTAATGTTCAAACACACAGACCTTTAAAGCGCCAACCTCAGCTCACTCCTCTCGAGTGTCCGCTCCGTTTGTTTCCTTCCCCTTGCATCTACACCTGTTCTTCTTCTTTTCCCCTCCTTGCCCTTAAAGTGTGATTGGCCTATTTACTCATCCGCTTTCACTCCAACACTGCCCCACTCTATTTTCACAGCTTCTCTTTTCCTCTCCACTCTATATTCCCTCCATGTTTACATTAGTTTCACTGGCAAGTCCTTGCAGCTGCCAATGTTTGTGTTTTGGTGAATGCTGCCCCCTATTTCCAGCATTTTATCATCTTAATATCCCTCCAAACCAGCTCATTTATTTTCTTATATCCATTTTTTTTTTTTTTGTCCTTGTCCACCCCCACTCTTCTGCCCTGAATTAGCAGCATCAAGGCTGAGAATTAAAAGAAATGGCCAATGAGAGAGTGCAGTGGAAGACGAAGCTATTGGAAAGGCTCAAAATGGAACCCGCAAGAGCAAATTGGAGAATCGTAGCAGGCCTTGATGTAGAAAAGTCCATATAATAGGGGGGGGAAAAGGAGTCCGACAGATTGATTCTGAATGAAATTAAAGAGGACGAGGGGGGAGAATGAGATAGAGTAAATTGAGCATTACATACTGCATTACAGTGTCTCTTAATTAACCGTGTAAAAGCTTTCTTATTAGGACTGATGCACTCCTCAGTTAACGAGGAAAGAGAGAACGCTCTTTTAGTTGTCATTGAGAGTCTCGCAGGGAAAAAGTGAAACAGCGAAACACTAAATCCAAATGAGCAAAAACAACTTCAAGATAATGATAAAGAAATCTCGTTTAGTATGTTTTGTCTCAATTATCCGTCATCTTTGTCATCCCAGTCCATGCTGCTCTCCACCCCCCCACCCCCCTTCCCCATCAGTGAATACACAACACGTGCAGGCACGTTAAAAGTCTGATCACATCGCAGGGTATCTGTGTGAGAGCGAAGTGTGTGTGAGTGTGTCAAATCACTTCAGCTTCAGGTTCTGCACCTTTGCTGTCTATCACTGCTGAACCACTGCGAGGTAGAAGCAATTTCAAACAAATACACGCGCTCATTTGAATCTTTTATTTTTATCCCCGTGACAGGAAGGATGCATTATAGCAGCAGAGATAAAAAAAAAAAAAAAAAAAACCCAACCTCAACACAGGCACTGATTTGTACGCAAATCTGGTGATAATACGACTAGACGTCAGCTTCCGGAGCATGAAATGAGATTGCAACGTTTAATAATTTGTTCAACATAGTTATTTGCTTTCTTACTTATAATGACAGTTGTGATAATCTCACATCTGTGTTTTAAAAGGAAAAAACGAAGCTTTTATTTCTTTTTTTAATTATGCTTTAAATGATTATTTGAGGATGGTGTATGGTTTTTATCTATTACAAGATAAGAGCAGGAAAAAAAAAACAACGTGTTAAAGCTTCACACTGCATCAGAGCTGGATTAACAGCCTGCTACAGTGTACAACATGAATTGTCTGTCTTTCTGCCATAGGGTAACATCACGGTGGATGGAGCCACCATGATGTTACCCTTTAGTTTTTGAAGGCCTGTTTTGAAGCTTCAGTTGTAGCACATAGGCTCCCACCATGCCATGCTTTTGGAGCCAGAAATGACCATATTTAGACAAAAGGGTGGATTGCTCAGTTATCAGCTGATGATAATAAGCTGCATCCAAAGATTTGGTGCAAGAAAACCCTTCTTTGCTGGTCTGTCAGTATATTTCACTGTTTTTAATTAAACTGCACCAAAACCACAAACACGGTCGTGAGGTCTCTTTCTGTGACTTAACTTAGCGGAGCAGCCTAGCAGACATTTACCAGCTCTAGCGGCCTGTGTCAGCACACACCTGCCAGCCAGTGTGGTCGTGCCCGATCACATTAACCTTTAATAAAATTTATGAGTGTGAGAATGTATGCAGTTTATGCTACAGCTAACCTGGCTAGGTTAAAAACCTGTGTGCCTAAACCTAAAGCTGTTCTTCAAAAGTCGTATTTATGTAATTGTACATGAAGCAAAGAAAATATTTTATTGGCTCGTGCTGAACAATGTAAATGAGTGAGCTTTGGAAGTGCTGATTGAATGACTTTGCTGACTTTGGAAAGAACTTGAGCCGTTTCTTCCTGCTGTTTCCACTGGAAACAGGGTCACATTTAGCACAAAGACATGAGTGGCTTTGAGCTTGGCGTCTGCCTCTCAGAAACGAAGCAAATAAATAATTTCCCCAAATGTGGGACTACTGCTTTATTTCATTTAGTTAATGATTTAATTCACTGTAAATTTTCAGTGAATTAAATAATCAATCAGAGGAGAATCTAGCAGGGAATCAGTAATAAATTTATACAGATGCCTGTTTGAGTCCTCTGTTTTCTTATTTGAGATTTATTATCTAAAAGCAGTACTTTGAGATGAATAGAGGTGAGCAATATAAAGTAAATACGATGGCCTAAGGACTGTACTTGCAAGCAGTGCAACCTGCAAACAGTACATTACCACTTTTTATTACAGTAATGAAAAGCAAGCCCGAGTATATGTTAGATTTTACTTTGACATCTATGGTGCAGCTCTTTTCAGATTGCTCAGCCAGATCGAAGCTGCAGCAGTCCAGATGGGAGACAAAGAGTGTTTGTACAAGCAACTGGGCCTGAGTCAGCAAATTTTACACAGAGCAAATCTGCAATAGCGGCTGTAGCAGTTAGTTGTCTAAGATCAAACTGAACATTGGTCCGGGATGGAGCAACTGCGCCGGTGTCACCGTGATTGACGGCTCTTGTTAAGAGCAGGATTTCTGAGGTGGGGAACAGCAGCTCAGTCTTGTCAAGGTCAATCGGGAGGTGTTTGTCAGGAATCCAATTGGAGATTTCAGCTTGAAAATTGGAGATATGCAACCCAAACTGTGTGTCAGAGCTGGGACTCAAAAGGTCAGTTAAGTGTCATAGCAATGATAGGAGGAATTACAAGATGCGGTGACAGTGCCAAGAGGTTTAGTGCAGGAGGAAGGTTTATCCATGTCAGACCTCCTTGGAGAGCAAGATACAGACTCTTTTGGGATACCTGTAACAATGTTTTAGAAAAGCATAGAGACAAACGCTGGATATGACCTTTCCTGTTTTGAACAATAAGTCTTGCTTTCAATGAATTTGATAAAAGCTTTGTAGACATGACTAAGACCTGCCTCAATTTTCCTTTCCAAAAACTGACTTCTAAATTGAACAAAGTAACTTTATTGCCTGTGTGGCTGCACAGTCTGTGCTGTGTCTGTGCCTTCCTGCAATAAATCACAACAGTTATGGTGAGTAAACGGCTGCTGTCCTCACGCATTCATTTCTAGCTGTCAAATTTTGTTACGTTTTCGTATGTAAGCTGAATGCCCCTGCATTGCCCCTGTGAGTCAGTTTGATTAGACTCTGTAGGCAGCGGTGCCACCTGGCATGGAAGGCTGTTAATTTACAGCCAAACCATATAATGATGATATACTAGAATTAAGTGATAGTTGAGGTGCACTGTCTGCCCTGCATGCAGATAATAATCTGCCATCTGGTTTGTTTCTAGTTCTAGTTTAGTAGTAAGATTATATTTCTAAGAACAAATGCATATTTTACTTTGTACCTAGCATATACGTTATGTATTTATCTGCATCAGCGGCTTTCGGACTGGGAGGGTACAGCAGAGGGTAGGGGAGGACTTGCATAATTGTAAAATCTCCCAATTTAGTGTTACGAACCAAACACAAATATTTTATGTGCAGTTTGGTTGACCTCTCGGCTCCTGTTCTAAAGTGCAAGTTAATTATTAACCTAATTGAAACTGTATAATTAGATAAATGGGTGAGTTTTGACTGGGACTGTAGCTTTCAGTTTTTGAACCGGTAAGGGTGTAAAGGAGTTAAAAAATTATGGTTTCACATTTTTACTCATCTGTCAAAAAAAGTAGCTTTCCTCTTTTCTCTGCTAGCTTGAGAATGACAGCAAAGATCTTAGCTGCCTCCCTCCTCCCGGACTCTTTTTTTTTTTTTTTTTTTTAAAGGGACTAAGATGACAGGCATAAGCAAGTGTGTGCTTAATGATACATAAGTGTACTTAAAAAAAAATCAGTGGTGCCAAATTTGCAATTTCACCAGAGAATTGTGAGAATCTGTGTGAGATGAAAAAGGCCTGTGGCATTCTGATCAGTTAGTGGTTGCAGTTTGTCCAGATTTGGCCTGACATCAGGCTCAGTTGGAGTTGTAGCAGCGACTGTGACACATAGCTCACAGAAGCAATTAAGATAGAAGGAAGAAAAAGCTAACCAGATAACACCCTCTAGCTTTAATTATCATCAAAATCAGGCTCTCACAAGCCACAACTCATTTCAATTTTAAGACAAAGACATGAAACACATTTTTAGACTCAGTCAGTCAGTTATATACTTTCCAAGGATGACCACGCACCAAATGACATAATCATGCATAAATCTGGTTGGAAATCATAGAAAAAAGATGCTTCATATAACTCCAAAACACTTTCTTCAGTAATAAAGTAATGCAGTCATAGTTCTCAGTGTGTTGATGTATCCACTGCAAACAGAAACTGCTGAAATCTAATTTGCTGCACTTTTAACTGCGTCCAGTTTCGGTCAGAGTGAGAAACCTTTTGATTTACATAAAAGTTATTTGCTGATAATTCAGTAAAAATGTGCACATTTGTCGTCCTAAACAATAAGCAGCATCTTTTAAATTTCATCACAACATTTGGTGATATTTATTGGAACCTATGCACAAGGCATTTAAAACATTCCCTTGATAACAAATTCATACTCCGTGGAGACATTTCCTTGATTTATAAGATACTCAATATAAATCCAAAAAAGACACGGTTTGTTTGTTCCTGGCGGAGAAAATGGGACTCAAGTTCAAAAACATAAATCAGTTATTAAAGGAGAAAATGGTGGCACTCCTAATAAAGCTAATGTTTGAGTATTTCTCTCAGTGTAATCAGAATATAAAGTAGATCTAATGAGGAGCTGGAGGAAGCTGATATTGTCAGTCAGTGTGCACTGAGATGAGTTAAGGGTTCAACTCAAAATTTGTCCTGAAGATTGGTGCCTCGTAATCGTTAATAATCAGAATGTAGATGGAATCTAAGTTTCAGGTATTGATTCTCAGCTAAAGCATGTACAGTATACTAAAGTTAAAGATTCTTTCCGAATATGTAGCATACAAAGTTTACTCTGGAAGAGAGTAATACAGAACTCATTTTAGGCAGTACATTTATTAAGAGGAAGAGCAAAGGAGCACGACTTCCCCTCTCGTTTTGCAAGTCGGATCAGATTAGATCTGGTTTCAGGACATGAGAAGTAAGTTGACATGAGATGCCGTGCTGTCTCGTGTCATGAGGCAGTTGTGAGAAAGAGACGCGATCAGCATCAATGTGAAGCGAAGACAGAGGGACAATAGAGTGGAGTCTCAGACACGGCTGCTAGCTGGGAGCTTCAGATGTCATTAACCATTTTCCAAACAAAAGCAAGTCATGGAAAACTTTCACATCCACACCTCCAACTGATCGTACATTACACTGAACAGCTTTTTTTGTTTTTGTTTTACAGTTCTTAGGTTTAACAGCCTTCCCCACATTAAGGTGATCATCCGCTTAACGGAAAGAAGCAATCAGCGCGATGGAAAATCAAGTGAAAGGAAATGAGTTGCTTAATTTTGCAGACTTTATATTTTTATTAAATGTGATCAAACTTGGGTAAATGGAGAGTAGATAACTCAATCCTCTAACCTAAAGTAGATGAAGAAAAGTAATAACATGATATGTAACGCAGCTCCATTTTAATCAGAGATGTGACACTTGAATGACACTGATGTGACACATGTGCTCCATTACGATTTTCCTCTCCCTCTTTCTCCGCAGAGCATAGATTTGAAGCCAGAGGTGACAACTAATCCATGTCGAAGCTGAGCATAAAAACACAGCAGAAAGAGCTGCTCCCAAAAACAGTGAGAACACACTCCTACACGCCACCATCCTGCCTCAGCTTCCCAGAGTTTACGGACTACATGTTGACAAGAGCCTGAGAAGATACAGTCTGCAGACTTTGAAGGAATCGTGTTGGGAAGAATAGTGCAAATGGTACAGCAGCACCCCCTTCCCTGCCAGCCTTGCTTCAGAAAGTAGCTTATGAAGTGGATTTTCTTTTTACTTATACTTGATGTCGAGTGTGTGTTGGAAATATATGAGCTTTTAGCCTTTTATTGATGCATTCAGTGCAATTAAAGCATTGTCCTCTGTATTTGAATTTGTCTGTCCTTATGCTGTTTCATTTGTTGATTATCTCTTTATAAACTCTCACCAGCCACTTTATTAGGTACACCTTTCTAGTACCATCAGAACTGGCGTAATGTTCAGTATGGACCAAAATGAGATTTTGGTCCATACTGACATGATAGCATCACACAGTTGTTGTGGATGCGTTGGCTGCACATCCATGATGCAAATCTCCTGCTCCACCACATCCCAAAGACGCTGAATTGGATTGAGATCTGGTGACAGTGGAGGCCATGAGATGTGCCAGGAAAATATCCTCTACACTATTATACCATCACAAGCATCCCGATCTGCTGATACAAGGCATGATGGAGCCATGCTTTCATGTTGTTTATGCTAAATTCTGACCCTACCATCAAAATGTTGCAGCAGAAATTGAGACTCATCAGACCAGTCAACGTTTTTCCAGTCTTCTATTGTCTGATTTTGTTGAATCAGTGCAAATTGTAGCTTCAGTTTTCTGTTCTTAGCTCACAAGAGTGGATCCTGGTGTGGTCGTCTGCTGCTGCAGCCCAGCTGCCTCAAGGTTTGATGTGTGGTGCGTTCAGAGATGTTCTTGTGCGTATCTCGGTTGTAACGAGTGGTTATTTGAGTTGCTGTTGCCTTCCTATCAGCAGTCTAGTTCTGTTCTGAGCTCTGACACCAACAAGGCATTTTTGGCCCAAGAACTGCTGTTCGCTGGATATTTTCTCTTCTCTGAAATACTCAGACCAGCCCGTCTGGCACGAGTTACCACGCCACATTCAAATTCACTTAAATGACCTTTTTTCTCAGTTTTCTCCATTCTGATTCTTGGTTTGAATTTCAGCAGGTCGACATGCTTAAATGCTGTGTGTGTGTGTGTGTGTGTGTGGTGTGTGTTGTGTGTGTTGTGTGTGTGTGTGTGTGTGTGTGTGTGTGTGTGTGTGTGTGTGTGTGTATGTATGTATGTATGATGGAGTAATATATATATATATATCTATAGATATATATATATATACGATATCTATATATATATATATATAATATATATATATATATATATATATATGTGTGTGTGTGTCTTCCTTTACCAAACAAAACACTTTTATCCCCAAATTGGAGGAGTTGCACTATAAGTGAAGTGCCGTTTTATTTTGTTTGTTTTGTTTCTGTGAAACTGAGGCTTGGCTGAGACTCAGGCTATGTAATATTATTTAACCCCATCTAATTGATTCTAACTCAATGAACCGTTGTATTGGAGCAACATTTCAAAGCATTTGCCTGCAAACAGACTCACTTCTATAAATGTAACAAATTACTTCTTGCGACTGTCCCTGACTGTGATTTTCTTTCATCCTTCAGTATTTTATGAAGGAAAAAAAACCCCACTCTGGTTCAAATAAGTGGTGATATTTATTGAATTTGAAGTCATAGCAACAAACCAAGCCAGAGGAACACCTTCACTGCACTACCTCTTTCTCAAATGGTGGCAGTAATTAAATAAGACATAAATGCAGCCATTAAACAACTAACACTTATCAACAGTTAAACGGTGAGCAATAAAGCTCGATTATCCCCCTCATTCTCCCGTTTTGGGCACGAGGCCAAACAAGCAATCAGTAAAGGTCTCTCTAAAAGCCAGCACCCATTAACAAAATATACTAACTTGCTACCTTTGGTCAATGCTCTGAACTGAGCTACCTCCCATGGAAGTGGAACACCAGCATGTAACTTTCATGGATTAGCTTCTAAATTAAGAATAATACAATATTTTTTGTGTTTCTAACTCAGTCTGCCCCGATTTTGTGGGGGGGGGGGGGGGGGGGGGGGGGGTGAAAAATGAGGTCATGTTGGAGTCATAAGAGAGTGAAAAGTAAAAAAAAAAAAAAACTGTGCAAGGCATCGCGGGAGTCAAACAACTTTTGCTTAAGATCTGAACACTCCCACAGCTGATATTTCATGCAGTAGAAACCCACACACACGCACACACTGAGAAGTCAAAGTCAAGTGTACACTGCCCAGGATCTTTCCGGCCCCGGAGGCGGCCTGTATCTATTTATCCACTATAATTTCTCATATGGTGAGGATACATTTAAGCTGCTTCAAGTGTGACAACAAAAAAAAACTTATTTAATAAGAAAAGCCTGCTTACTTGTACTAGTTGCTTTAATCCACCGCTGCAATTTAGTCTCACAAGACAATGTCAGATAAATTTAATGGCTCTGTAATTAATTTACTGTGTGGCATTGCGGCTATAATTTTTCTTTGGATGAAGTTTTATTACACAAAAGTAGATTGGTATTTGCCAACATGTATTACTTAAGTAACTCAAACGGAAACCAGCATTTGTTTGTTTCACATTCCGTTAGAAGATATAAAGACTAATGGGCAAACAGTGCACTGACAGAAAAGTGACGTAGAGAGAGAGAGAGAGAGAGAGGGCACTGCAAAAAGCAAAAGGAATTAACTGTGCAGAAAAAGAACAAAGTCACAGAAGGGAAGATGAAAGCATTATGAAATGTAGTTGATGCAGGCAATTTAGGACAAGGCATTTAATGACATTTGTGAATGCCGCACAGACAGCCGACATGGCAGCCAAACGTGAAAGGACAACACAACTGTAAAGGGAGGCACGATGATTAAGCAAAAGCAAACTGGGTCTCAGTCAGCCGCTTCATTGTTCCCATCAGAAAAATGCGGCAGGGAGAGCAAGGACAAAAATGGTGCATGTGTCTTGTAAGTGAAACATCAGTGCAGGGTCTAAATGAGTCCGTATATGTCGAGGACGCGCGTGTAGACAGGAGCAGTTTTATTTTTTTTAAGTACTGTGTAGGGTTTACATATAAAATATATAAACTGTGATGTGGAGATGTGTAGGTGAGAGTATAGTGATTAAGAAAAGGAAAAGGAAATGAGTAATACAGTCAACAGGCAAGTAAGAGGATGAGATAATGCAGCAACATGTTGAAAACTGACCTATGAACGCTCCAGCCAAGCACTATAATAGCTGAGTTATTCATCAGACTTTCTGACTCATAATTTCTGTTTTGACAGATTTGAAGTAGGATGGCATTTTTTTTGTTTTGAAATATTGCTAAGTCCAAGGACAAACTGCACTCAATCCATGAATGTTCTCAGTTTGAAAAACCGTATTACCCTGGGTTTCTCCTCTTTATTTCAGCAGCACAACACTAGGTTGACGTATTGCACTGAGGGCATATTGTACTTCATTTACATTCCTCAGAATCTTCTTTTTGTGTGTCACATTACTGTTACATTGCTAGATACAGACTACAATATCCACATGTTGCTGAAAAGCAATAGAGCCTCTCTTGAACTTACCGACAGCAGAAGGACCAAAGAAATCAGAGTCCCTGCAAGGCACACATCATATCTTCATACTGTAGCTACCAGAGCTGTGTGCAGTTATGGCTCTGGTGATCTTAACCGATGCCAATATCATAAGCTTATACTCCTGATATTGGCATTGGCAGTTGAAAACATGTTTTAAACCAGTCTTGATGTTATTAAAACTATAAGAATTCACTTAAACTAAATTGTGATCATGATGCATAAAAAGCAGAATGTGAAAGTAACAACTATCATAAACTTATAGTGACATTGTTTCCAAATTTCCTCAATCCTAGCCTGTGCACTTTTGGGTGCACACCAATGTTTATAGTAACAATTTTGGCACACAGATATAAAATCAAGCTGTGCTCACACTTCAACCAGGTCTCATGCCACTTTATGCTTATTATTATACTGTCGTTAATGGTATAAAGCAAAATACACTTCGTTACAACAGTTACATCAGTTACAAGACCGAGTCAGGTAGATGTGGTAAAATGATCACTTTACACAGTATTTCTCACATTATTTTATCAGTTTTTAGATGGCTGAGTTTTATATTTAGAGGCATGTTCATTTGTTGTTGGACCTCCACTATGGCTGCCAGGCATAACCTAACAGTCCTGTAAAGGTGTCAGGGATACAGAGAGGTTTTCTATTGATGTAATCGTTTTCTATTTCCTCTCTTATTTCTGAGGTTAATTTTCACCCTAAAGGCACAATGTTGTTTTGTGACTCAGCTGCCTGGGCCTCCCACAGCCCTGTATTTATATTGCAACTTATCAGGATTGAATTCAAATTTAACCAATTAAGCTAACCAATCTCACCCCCCCAAAAAACACACACACACACACATAAAAAAAAAAAAAATCCAATCAGAGTCCTAACTGAAGCGTGACAACACAGGCTGACTCCTCAACTCAAAGGCAGACGATAAATTTGCCTTTATAAGTCCCGTTTGAAATGAGTGTTTTCTCAAAACACAGAAGTTGGCCCTTCTTGTGTTTAAAGTCTTTCCTATATTTTATGTAGCAGAAAGATTAAAATCAATGCAAATGATTTCAGAAGCCAGTGAAGCCTTGATCAAATACCGCATTATGCTCACTGACACAGACCTGACACATCTGAGTTTATCTGCCAGATTCTCTGCCAAGCTAACACTACCTCAGTGTATCCTAATGTGGCAGAATGGCATCTCCAATAAAACTGAGATATATGAAGAGATTTATTTTAAATAAAACTGTACATCAGAGATATGTGCGGTAGGTTACTTATTTTCATTTTCCTTTTCACAAAAAGTCAGGAGTTTTCTTTTTGAGAATATTTTAAGTCATTTCACATCAGAAAGACAATTTCAGTGAAAAATTATACTTTAAAACAAGAGTCAATAGACAAGCTAGCAGTTATGTCCTTGAGTCAGAGACATTTTAAGGCGGAGAACTGCCACCTAAAAAATCTGAATGAAAATCTATGGTCCTCCAAAAGTTAATAATCTGTTTTATAATAGCTGAACCAAACCCATAACCCAGCCGTGTTGATGCATGGACTGAAGCTCAGAGTGAAACGTCACAAGTGAGCTGTAAATGAAGCCATAGTGTAAATCTTTGCAAATGTGAATTTAAAGTATAAAATGCAGGCAAAAAAGCTTTTTAAACATTATTTTGGGGGCAAAGCAGTTGATCAGACGTGACTGGTGATTTTATACTAAAGTTGCATTATGGCTTTCTCCAATAGACTGTATATAAAAGATGCACATCCCTCTAACCCAGATTTTGAAACCTCAGTGTTAAAAGCTTTGGCTGTTGAAGCCATAAATGAGTATATTTAGATCTGAGGAGTGCTAAGTTATCAGCTAACACCAGTAAGGTTGGTTAGCAAGCTGCATCCAAAGACTGCAGAGGTGCAAGGCCACACACAACAGCTAATTAGTTCTAGGTAGCAGACGATTAGATTTTTCAATTTACTCACCAAATGCTCTGCACCAGTTTAACACTTCTACCACAACACTGCACACTATCCACTTGCACATTATTTTCACACCATAATACAGTTAAACAGCAAAGTTACTATCCTTCGGTTTGTTTACTACTTTATTATTATCATGCCACAATTTGCAATAACCAGCAACAATCATATACAGATCTTAGAAACAATAAAAAAATATTCTAAAATGTCTCAGGGCATAACACTCAAGCTGAGCGGTGCTTAGCTTTGAAACTAATCTCTCTCCTTCCTCCTCTGTTCTCTCTTTAATACATGTTTTGCATCACTGATCGATCACGCACTGATGTTTTTTTTTCTTCCCTGAGAAATATAGCAGCTGTACCTTTAGCAAGCAGAAAAAACTTAAACTTAAAAAACTTAAACTTGATTAAATAAAAACTAAAACTAAAACCTGGAGCCGTACCACTAAATGACTAAACAGCTTGTGGTGTCTTGGATAGAGTAATTGGTTATTTTTTGTTTTGTTTTTTTTAATTGAACATTTATTAAGCCAGGCATATTTTTGTAACTGTTACTGACAAGGCTAAGTTCAGTTCAGCCGACTCTATTACAGTAATACCCTTAAGAAGCGTGCTGGATCATACTATTCATCAGGGTTAGCGTGCGCTACATTTCAACCAAAATCCTCCTGAAATCCTGTCAACATCATGGAAGATTTGGTCTTACCTTTTCACACAATGAAAGAGCACATCACTGCCAGGATCTGTGGTCCTTTTGTTAATGCTGAAAGGATTTACCTGTAATCTGGCTGTCTTGAGGAAGAAACACTCTGCCAAAATAATTCAGGGGAAGTAGCAGCTGCAGTCTAGAGGACAGGGAATTAAACTGGTGGCACGACAGAACATATTACAGTGCTGTAAAGATAAAACACATTATAGTGCTGTAAAGCTATATATCAAATCTTTCCAGGGTCCTGTGAGCTGCATACCCACCCGCAAACAAAACCCCTGAGACGAATCCCCAAGTATGAATCAGGAGAAGCGCTCTATAGCTGCTGTACAGTTTTTACTCTTGTGCTGCAGCATTTTCTCAGCTCTGTATGGGGTAAAATGCATAATATTAATTATAAATGTATTATTTATTTAGATGTGTTTCATTATTCCTTTTATATAAGATATTTATGGGAATGAAATGATAATGCTGTGTTTGTGAAAGCGCTTCTCTCGTGTCACAAACACAGAGCTGAATAATGAAAGCACTGGCCTAAATTTCACTAAATGTCCAGATTTAACTTTGTATGCATTTTATTTGAAGCATGGTTAGTTCTTACATGTAGGCTAATTGAAGAATTTGGCATTTATAAACTGCAAAGCTAAATAAAAATAAAAATTTTGACTGGATAGCACAAATATTTATTTTTAACCTTTATTTAACAGAATCTGTTTCACATGATGCTGTGTGTCAAAACTAATATAGCATGTGCTTTTGATTTTTTCTTTTCTTTTTTTTTCGGGCTGGTTGGTGGAAGAAACTGGAGCTCCTGGACATGAATCCAAGCAAGGGCCATTACCAAGTTCAGACCCTCCTGCTGTGAGGCAACAATGCTAAGTGAGCCGCCTGACATTTATATATGTTATATACGCTGGTCTTTGCGTCAGCAGCTGAGATGAGAAACTGCTGCGTGCAAATCAAATCGTTCTTTCATGCCAGGAAATTGGTACATAAACAAGGAAAAAACAAGTAAGCTGGTGTGCAGGCGAATCCATTACTACTGCCTCAGCCTTTAACATGTTCCTCATACTGCCTCCATGACATATTCACACTGTGTTTCCAAAGAGAAGAAGTTGATGGAAATTTAACAGGATCGTAATGCATTGATTCAGTAATTAATTTATAATTACATTTTATTATGAACCACAAACACAGGGACTCATTAGGTTTAAAAAGATGCCAGGTGCATAGATAAAATAGATCTCGATTTTGCATATGTGAAAAAAACAGATCACAGAGTGTACCATGCATTTGTTTTTTTCTATTAGCATTAAGCTTATAGTACATTTCTGAATCATTCAGCTCTATTTCAGGAAAGACACAGTGTCACAGGCCACGCTTTTCTATCTTGATCTTGGATGTTTTGAGTTCTTTGTTATCACCCTAAACATCATGTTTTGCATCATCCTTTCCTTTCCTCATGTCCAATCTGCACATCTAAAATCTTCTCCCTGTAGATGGTATGTGAGATAAGCTGTGGGTTGCTATCATCTTTTCCCTGCCATTAGTGAAGTGGATTTCCTTATACATCAGCAGCCCTTTGGTCATCTAAAAATCCACTTTTCCAGAGGTCTCAGTCCGATCCCTCTGTGGGGGTCTTAATGGGGAGATGGGATTCAAAGGTCTTGCTCACAGCTGCTTTCTGTCACTCTCTTCCCCTCCCCATCTGTTTTTTTTTTTTTTTATGTAAATCGATCTAGTCTTGGGTTCCAGTATTAGACTGGGGGTTATTGTGTGTACTGTACTGTGCCTGAGGCGGCTGGCTGTCTGGCTAACACATTACCCCACATCCCTGCTTTACTCCCCACTATAGATAACTGAAATGTAGACAACCATATGGATTGTCCACATGTGGGTCAATGTTTTTTGCAATTTGATCCCGCATGGATAGACAAACACACAGTAAGCATTCACACACAAACACAAATATCTGTTGTGCACTCTTTATGCCATTTTCTAACAGAGGCAGAAAAAGGAGCAACCACGAGGCAAAAAATGCTGAAATGTGTGTTTGCTATTCTCTGTGGCACCTGCTTAATCCAGAGAATCACAGCTCAATATGCTCTATTAATCCCTCTGGCTCTGTGCACCACTTCAATCCCACACCACATCTATCTTGTTTTTAAAGGGCTGACCCAAATACTCCAGTGTTCAAGAGACTCGCTGCTGAAGCTCTTGGGATTCAAAAGTCATCCATTCTTTAGCACTACTCAGCCACTCAAACACACAACCTGCGCGCACTGAAACCCAACAGTTACACCAGAATACATTATACTATACTCATAAAATGAATCAATATCAAAGTGCATAAAGTAACGAACTCAGCTTTTTACATTTTTTATTTCACTCTTCAAGTTCCACTTAAAGTGCACTGACACCACTTTGCTGTGTCAAGTGGAAATAGGCACAAAAAAGGGATTAGTGAGTAGTAGTTTAGCTTTGGATGTATTTTGTGTGGCACTCGGGGCACAGAACACAGATGTTGGTCTCATTTCATATCTGACCAAGTTTCATGATTGGAGGACAGTAGCGTAGAATACCTCCTAAATAGTGCATGACAAACTCAAACTCATGGCAGGATTTTTTATTTTTTTTATCTGTTTCTGCAATAATCTACTCTGTCAGGGTTATAAATGTAGAAATATGTGAACAACATTTGAATGGGTTGGGAGAACCAGTCTAAATGTATTTCCAAGTTACTGTTAGGCTCAAGCAAAGGAAACTAAAAGAAACTGTCCAGAAACAGTTTTTTTATATTACCCTTCCCATCTATAGAAATTCAATTTTTCTTTGTGACATGTTCTGCTGCAGCCAAAATATAAATTGCTTTCAGCCAGCTTCAATCTCAGACATCCATTTTTTCCAGGCTCCGCTCAATGTTTTTAGTGAAAGTATCAAATGGTTACAAACATGAAAGTGTCCAAATAGGCTGGATATTTAGACCCTGAAGTTCAACTGGAAATCTAACATGGCAGTGAATTATTAATGTGCTCACCTGTTAACAGCCACCACTCTCAGAGGAGAATAACTGCAGTCTTCCTTTTGTGAGAAAATAAACACGCAACATTTGGACTGAGAAATGATAGACATGAATTAATTCTCCACTAAAATGAACCCTGATCTGCCACAGCTGAACAACTGCAGGAGTGTGTGCTTTGTAATTTTTTTTTCAGACAGTGATTCATTACACTTGAAAATGAGTGAAATGTCAACAAAGTTTGTCCTCACAATTTTCACTTTTTTGTAACACACACACACACACACACACACACACACACACACACACACACACACACACACACACACACACACACACACACACACACACACACAGATTTGCCATTTGTTTTGGTCAATTATAGTGCCGTCTAACCAACACTCTTGGGAATCATGTAATCTGTATGGAAGCTGACTGGCTCCGGCAGATCACCTCAGATTTGCGAGGAAATCAATACTACAGCCTGACTATGTGATGCTGCGTGTGCCTTAACGGTCTGACTATGGTTATTGAAGACTGTGATGGGCTCAAGTTGTCACTGATAGTGTTGCAATTTACCGGTTTCCAAACCTCTCTCGTCAATACCATGCTGAACTGTTGTTGTATCCCTTGGTTAATCAGTAAAAACAAATACAGTAAACCAGAATGCCAGTCAAGGTCTGAGTACAGTTTATGTAGATTCCCACTGCACAATTATGGTGACTGCTAATAGTTAATTAGCTGTCACGTCATCTGCATTCAGCTACAGATTATATCTTTCCATTCCACTTATGATACATAACTCAATTAAGTAGACATGATTTTCAGAGAAGTTTTTATACAGTTCCTAGTGCCATCCTGACATGCCCTTCCTTCTAGATAATGAAAAGTATCTTCAGCTCTGTCTGGCTAATGGAACCATCTGCTAGCAGCTCCTAATGGAGTTATGGGGTGTCTCAAGATCTCTTACATAATTTAAAAGTGGAGAGTAGTCTCAAGATTTCATATTTACACACAAGGCTTAATTCTAAATGTAAGCTTGAATTTGTCACTTCCACTGTTGCTTTTCTTGAGTCAAAGTATTTACTCTTCGTTGAACATTCAGAACAGTGCACACCAAACTGTAGCTTTGTGACTGTCTGTAATCGTGGATTATTATTGCTAATTCAACAAAATGACTGTTGGCTGTGCAGTTATCTTTTTGTCTTTAGCAGAATGTTGTGAGAGGCTCTGTTGGGAATCCTCACAGATCCATCCATGTGTGCACATCCCCCTGATGATATGATTGCTAATTGTTGAAAAAAAACTAAGTGTTGTTACTGAGTACAAGATGTCTCTGTTTAGACACAGTTATTGTTGCATATTCCTAGATACTATTAATGTTTAGACATTAAACGATTGAAGTACAGTATGAAGCTGTTAAATATTTCTGAGCTCATTAAAATTTTACTGGAATAATTTACCAGTTCATTTGTGCATCAGTGCTAATGGTTAATTTCTCTTTCTCTCTCAGGATGGAGGTCACAGGATTCCAGCTCCCTGCAGTGATTTGAGGATTAAACACACCCTTGGGAAAGAGAGACAATGCTTACGTTCGCCATTATGGCACCTGTATGTGCAACCAACCTAAGGGCTTGGCTCTTCATGCTGTTTATTTGGTTGACACTACATACCAACATGCTTCAATTTGCTGCAGCCACGATACAAGGGTACCTTGGAGATACAGACATGACATGCCCATCTGTGTGCAGGTGTGATGAAGACTTTATCTACTGTAATGATCGTGGTCTGAACTCCATCCCATCACTGCCTCCTTCAGCGTCCGTCCTTTACCTTCAAAACAACCACATAAACAACCCAGGCTTGCCCATATCTTTAGAGCGCCATCTTGCTGTCCGTGTGGTCTACCTCTATGATAATGAACTGGATGAATTTCCTATGCACCTGCCACCATCTGTACGAGAACTGCATTTGCAGGACAACAACATCCGTACTATCCCTCGTACCGCACTGGCTCGGATGCCGTTGTTAGAGAAGCTTCACTTGGATGACAACTCGATTTCTACTGTCTCCATCGAGGATCAAGCCTTTGCTGATAACCCACGGCTGCGCTTGCTTTTTCTTTCGCGCAACCACTTGTCTAGTATCCCCTCAGGCCTACCTGCCTCTTTGGAAGAACTCCGCCTAGATGATAATCGAATCTCCACTATCCCAACCCATGCCTTCCGAGGCCTGAACTCACTTAGATGTCTTGTCCTGGATGGGAACCTTCTGGCAAACCAGCGCATTGCTGATGACACATTTTCTCGCCTTTCCAACTTGTCCGAGCTATCTCTAGTCCGCAACTCCCTCCAGACCCCACCTGTCAACCTACCCAGCGCCCATCTACAGAGACTATCTTTACAGGATAATGCCTTGACTCATATGCCACGTGGTTCATTGGACGGTATGCGCAGGCTGCAGAGGCTGGATCTGTCAGGAAATAACCTGACCACACTGCCAAAAGGACTGTTCAAAGACCTAGATAATCTGAGTCAGCTGCTGGTGCGAGGAAATCCTTGGCACTGTGGATGCAACCTTCGCTGGCTGTATGACTGGCTCCGTGCCCGTGGTAACTCCATCACTGTCAGAGGTCTAACTTGCCACGGGCCTGACAGGGTGCGAGACATGGCTTTGACAGACCTGACCAGCGAGATGGAGGAATGTGAAGTGGTCAGAGTAGGGACCAGAGACAAAGGGGGTTTAGGTGGAGTTGAGAGTTCTACCACCAATACCCCTCCACAGGGCTCTCTCTTCACCCTCCGTTCAAAGCGACTCGGCTTGGGGCTTCCTGATTCTGCATTAGACTACACTCTTAGCAGCAGTGGTGTGGGGAAGAGCCTGGCCTTGAATGTGAAACCTCTGTCTCACAATAGCATCCGGGTCACCTGGAGCGTGGCTCAGCCCAGCTCTTCCTTTAGGTTGAGCTGGCTCCGACTTGGTACTGGGAATGCCATGGGATCAATCACGGAGACACTTGTCCGGGGCGATCGTCGAGAGTATCTGCTTACCTCCTTGCAACCACGTTCTAACTATATCATCTGCATGGTGCCCCTACCTGCCAGTTCAGAAAGCAAAGGGATGCTTTCTGGAGACACTGACTCTGATGAAGCTCTGGTTTGTGCAAAAGCTGAAACGTCAGACCTCAGCCCAGTGGAGGAGGAGGAGAGTGAAGAGTCACAGCAGATGACAGCACTACCCCTGGCAGGGATCATTGGTGGGGCTACTGCCATTGTATCTTTGGCCCTTATTTTTGGTGTCTTTTGTTGGTATGGACATAGGACTGGGCATTTGTGTGCCCGTGACCACTATACTCGCAGCAGCTCGAGAAAAAGCAAAACCTATGATGATTATATTGAGTCTGGCACAAAAAAGGACAATACCATCCTGGAAATCCGTGGCCCAGGGTTCCAGATGACACCTATGGCTGCTTGCCAGCCAATGCAGCCGAAACCCTTACGAGAGGATTACATCATTCATACCATATTTCCCTCCAATGGCACTGGCTTGTACAAAGGTACCAACCATGTTTCTAATGCAGGACATGGCTCCAACCGTGGCTATAGAGAAGGAGGAATCCCAGATATAGACTACTGTTACACATGATGTACTGTACCTGATCCTGTTCACAGTGTTATTGGTAAACTGTATAGATGCACAATATCCCTTCGCATGGACACCGAAGCACCCCTCTGTGCCTTCTTCTTCTGGTCTCCCATTCCAAAAGACCTGCTGTTTGCTCCACTGAGAGTAGTGTATGTGATTAACTGGAACTAAAACTGTGTAGGAACAGTTCATTGCAGGAAGCAGCAGCCAATGCCCCAGGTGTAAATGCACAGCTGAGTGTTTCTTCACCATCTTAGTAATGGCCTGTGTATGTTTCCTTTTCTGCTCTTTCCCCGTGACATGTAAGCAAAGAATGTATCTACTGTGGAAAGGTCAAACTTAGCAAACTTAGCAGGTAGAGTTCCTCTTTCACACACAGGAGCCACAGCAGTCAGCTCAAGTACCGGTGAGAAACAGACATTTTTGGTACTCATTTCCTGCTCACCGGTCATACACAGTATGTAGTCTTATCAACTCATTGTTCCAAATGCCTCAACTATATTGATGTGCCCTACCAGCTATCCAAGGAAAGGGCTTTGTAAAGCTGTGAATTGTTCGACTTCAAACAACCCAATAACCACTTGTCTTAAAATAGGCTTGTTATTACCTTATTCAGTAGTTGGCAGGGTGAAGATCTTATAAGGGCTGGTCAGCCTTGGTTATACCTCTTGAGGTCATTCACCTGAGATCAGTATTGTAGTGCTGCATCAGATAAAATGCAGCACAAGTGTGTAGATAATTTCCTTCGTTACTGAGTGGGCTGTATTTGAAAACTGCTTTGCTGTTTTTTTTGTTTTGTTTTGTTTTTTTTAATCAGTGGTTTGTTTAGTAACAAAATCCTGCACAGCTCTCTTTATTTATTTATTTTGTTCCTAATGTGATGCTTTTTGTCTCTGCTAAAACAGCTTCTTTTTTTTTTATTTTTGCCCCTGTGTTTTTCATTATTGATGAAATCCAGCTTCTGATGAAGACGGTGGCTTTGTTTCTTCTAAACAAGTGAAGAAAATATACTGACGGCTGTCTCCTGGTTCATGTTTTGTTAAAACCAGCAGTGAATTCTTGATTGTGATTCTTCATAATATTATGTAATTTAAAAAAAAAAAAAATTAGACTCCACCCAAAGACTAGCACGTCAGCCCACTGAGAAAGTAGTGACCAACCTCAGTCCTTCTTTTCCAATGTTGTGCCTGTGTACGTCACCTGTGACTTCAGTTGGTGGCTTTTGGTTGTAAAATGTTTCTCCACATTCTTAAAAGTTAAGACAGCTTTTTTTTTTTTTTCCAAAGCACCCAGACTGAACAAAATACTAATGCGGAGCCTCTTCTGGGAGGCAGACTCTTGCGAGTGAACTTCAAAATGAGGGCAAGAACTGTGAGTGCAACTGAAAGTTTAAACCGCAACACTGTTGACCTACACTGTGGGGCGGCGGCCAAGCTGTGTGGGCGAGTGGATGGACAGGTTGGGTTGGGCAGTAGGGTGACTCCTTAGTGAGGGGAGTTCATTGATGTTTGTTTTAGCAATGTTAAAAGGCCTCCACTCAATCCACCTCTTTTATTACTGAGCAGCACTAAAAATGTAAATGTATTAGCACTTAGCAGGGAACAGGGATAAATGTAATGACAGGCACGGGGAGACGGAGGGTAAAGAAACATCCCCACGCACTGACAAAGATGCAGAATTGATGGCTCTGGCAGAGTGAGGATCACCCATGCATAAATCTGTTTGGCATATTAGCTTCTACCCTTGGATTTAATATTGTCCATCAGTTGTTTACCACTGTGTTGCTCCCAAAGGGGATACCAACTGTGCTTCCTTGACTGTTGTGTCCGGCAGAGTTTTACACTGTTGTCAGACAATATGTCAGCGGAATGTATCTTTTATCATGCGCCCAGAATCACCGGCTTTAAACGAGTAACGTCTTACTGGCCTGGCTAAATTTTGTTTTGGGGAATGTTGACATAGTGTAATTGCTATTTTCTAGTGGGTCTATTTAAGATGCGTACTTCCTCATCATTTGTATAAATAAAAACCATGGCCACAGTCACATAAATATTTTTTCTGGTGAAATCATAGAAAGTAATGGTGCCATAACTTTGCGTAAAAAAATTATATATATATATATATATATATATATATATATATATATATATATATATATATATATATATATATATATATATGAACCTGAGATACATGTGGAATTTTCTTTACAAATTCATCTTCAGAGGGGATCAATAAAAGTTTTATAATCTTGTCATTACTGCAACCTATCATTTCCCTTATGCCAGGGGAGGCACTGGTGGGAGAATAAAATCCGAGCTGGCCTTTATGCACATATTAGACCTACATTTTGCTTTCATTCAGTGAGGGTACTGAGTACTCCTGGCATAATCAACTACTACCTGAGTTTAGACACTTAAAAATGGAGCAGAGAAGAATCAACAAGCTGCTGCCCACAGTGACTTTATGTTTGCATGCAGACGGGATCACTGCAACACTGAATGCTCTCAATTCTAAATTAACAACTTCATCAAAACACTTCAGATGAAACAGAGTAATCAGTCTCTGCTGGGCTGACATTTTAGTCCAGTTGAAGGACTTTGAGCGTCAGCTGGATACCCTTCACTTACCTCTGGATTTCATCTGCCTGATGCAGCCACTCACTAATTTAGTAACGAAAAACAAATATGTTGCATTTATAATACAAATGAATAAGTCATTTAATGATTAAAAGATAACAACTTTAAAGAGCAACAGCAAGATGAACAGGAGTGTTTCTCTGGCCTCTTTAGTTGAAAGCATGTTTAACAACACCCAGCGTCATAAAAACCTGTGCCCTAACAACACCAAACAGCGGTGTCATGGTGTGCTAGCGCACTTTGTACACTTCCGCATCAGTGCAGAAGCTTGAGAAAATAAACCACTGGGCAGCTAAATGTCAGGAGGGGTAAGCTGTTCTTAAAGCAAATCAGTACACAAATACACTAATGTGTAAAGAAGGAGGGTCTGCGATAGTGTACTCTCTGCTGTTGTGAATGACACAAACTTTTCCTTCTTGCACACCACTTCAGTTTCTTGCTGACACACATTTGACTGCCACAGAACTGCAGTGTGCTGCTATTTGTTAATGTTTATGCCCATGGGAGTGCGGAAGGTCTGTGAGAGATTTAATGAGTGTTTCCACAGATGAACAGAGTGACAGCTGCTGCAAAGCATTGTGAAGAGCAGCATCCTCCAAGCAGAGCAACAGAGCAACAGAAGTTGATTGGATTAACCTCTTCTTGATGTGCTGGTGCTGTGAGTCAACCTAATAAAATGTCATTAATGTACATGCTTAAAATTTTTACATTTTATTCATACTGCAAATGGCACATTTGAACTCATCTGATTACATCTTTACTTCCCCCTCTGTACAGGTATATTTAAAGTAAAACTTGCATGTTTTATTACTCAAAAACCAGCTTAATGCATTTGGAATACAAATAGGTCTGGTTTTAAAGGGAAAATCTACCAAGTCTTCAATGTCAGTTGGCTTTAGAAATAAGTGAGCTTTACCAACTCCACCAAGGCTAACAGCTTTAGGCTACACTGGCTGCTACTAGAGTGACACCTTCTACAGTTGAATTGAACTGTTGGTAATATAGGCACTACATTTTGACAGAGAAGACTGACCGCAACTGAGGTGGAAAAATGATAATAATAATAATAATAATAATAATAATAATAATAATAATAATAATAATAATAAAAAAAATGATAAATAAATGCACTCTATATACTGTAAAAACCTGATATGATGGCACACCAGTCTTTTTTGAAGTCCTGTAGCTTGTCAATCACAAGATAGCCATGCTATGCATGGTCTATTAAATATCACTGGAACTAGCAACTGAGACCAACTCATTAAAGTCATTAGGAGAGGAAAGACTTGTGTACAGCTGGACTTCTTTTTGCAAGAAAAGGAGTTTCCCCCTGCTGGCCATTAAAAAAATTGCAGTTTTAAGGCACGCACTGGCTTCATATTTCACGCTGAGATAGTGTTTTCATCTTATACACTGCTCAAGAAACTTAAAGGAACACTAATGGGGGCATGCTTGATATTTGTACTGATTTGGACTGGGTAATGTGTCAGGAACAAAATGAAACTGATGGAAGCTGATGATGGAAATGTATCAAATTACAGAGGGCTGAATTCAAAGACACCCTAAAAATCAAAGTGAGAGACTGATGCAGCAAGCTAGACTGTTTTGCAGAAATGTCATTGCAGCAACTCTAAATGATACTTAGTAGTTTGTTTGACCCCACATGCATGCCTGACAACATCGGGGCATGCTCCTAATGAGGATGGATGGTGTCCTGAGGGATCTCCCAGATCTGGACCAGGGCATCACTGAGCTCCTGGACAATCCTGGACTAAAATATAACATCCCAGAGGTGTTCTATTGGATTTAAGTCAGGCGAGCATGGGGGCCAGTCAATCGTGTCAATTCCTTCATTCTCCAGGAACTGCTTGTATATTCTCACTGGGCATTGTTGTTCAGCAGGAGGAACCCAGGACCCACTGCACCAGCGTAGAGTCTGACAGTGGGTCCCAGGACTTCATCCTGATATCTAATGGCAGTCAGGGTGCCGTTGCCTAGCCTGTAGCGGTCTCCTTGTACCTCCAAGGATATGCTTCCCCATGCATACCATCAATCACCCACCACCAAACTGGTCGTGCTGAATGATGTTACAGGCAACATTGTCTCATTGTTGCCCCTCTACTGCACCTGTTGCTAATTTCATTAGCACCAAAGCAGCTGAAACTGGATAACAACCCCCTCTGCTACTAAACTGACCAGATCGATATCTTAGAAGTTTAACTGACTTGATGCTATACTCTGATTAAAAAGTTTTCCTTTTTTTCCGTAGTATATGTTAGGAATGTAATGCAATATGTCACAGAAACTCAAGCAAGGGTAATCACAAAGGTAAGGGTTGATTTGGAAACTTGCAAATCATAAAGACAGCGAGAGAGAGAGAGAGAGAAGGCTTTTGAGCAAACCTAAACTCTAACACATTAAGATGTTTCAAAAATACCTTACCCTTTGCAGGCTTTAAAGGAGAGCCCCCACTAGCCTTATGTCACAGAGAAAGGCTTTACTGTTAGCAGTACATATGTCTCTGCTGCTGATCTTGGACCGTGCACTCCTTTTCTTGACCACGCTTTGTGCTTTCAGAGATGAAAAAGTATCCTATTGTCATGGTCAGCCGGATCACAATTCAAATAACTGTGACCTGGAGGTTGGGCAGTAACCTATTTCTTGGCTCACTCCTAGACGATTTAAGACCGGCCTCTGTAAATCTCATTGTGCTGCTGCAAAAAAATGTGAGGGGAATGAAATATGAGAAATACAATATTGAAAATGAGGCCAAAGGGGGATATTGCAGGGAAGGAGATAGTGGAGATGTTGGATATGAGAGTTGTTAAAGAGTCTCACAGCAGATGGGCTTGCGTGGTTTCTAATGCAGACGCTTTAATAATGTTTTTCCAAGATTTCAAGAGTTAAGAGTTGATAAGCTGGCAGTCTGATCATCTTAGATAGACATAATATAATATTGCAGAATTTTAGAAGAAATGCCTTTAAGCTCTTAAGATCCCAAGGCCTGACCCTGGTGATCCTAACAGTGCAGAAACAAACTGTACTGGTGACTCTGCCGGTGAAACTTAATCCCAAACTTTTCTTCTGTTTCTTTCTAAAAAGACAAAAGCAATTCTAGACCTCAGTGCAGTAGCTGCAACTCTGCACTAACAATGACATCAACATCTTTGTGCTGTTTATCTGTAGTCACACAGTACAATTAAAGGGGTGTCCACACTAACAAATGATTTGAGGGTAGGCCTCAAGTTAAATTTTCCTCATCTTAGAGGCAAGTGGTTTAAGCGACTACCAACGGGAGCAAAGGATACAGTTGGCTGGCACATGAAGGAGTGGTAAATACATTATACAGTGACCGCTGTGAGCTACAACAGAACTCAAAGTGGTATAATAAACAGATAAAACAGCTCTCAAAAATATCCTATGAGCTGGTGTAGAAACGTTACATCGAGGATGGAAAGGTAAGATGGAACATTCAGTACTCCATCAGTAGGACCCTAACTTTGATGGCCCAGAAGGAAGGACCATTCGCATCAGTGGCACAGGAAACCCAACAGTACTAACTCCTGGATTGCCAATTCCCTCTTGACACTGATGGTGCACCAGCAGCCCTGGTGTCAGCAAACAAATAGACAACTGCAGATTGGGAGCCAGACATAATCCCTGTCCCAGAGGGATGTGGCTGAGCTTGTTAGCTAGAGCTTACTGGTGTGAGTGTGGAATGAAGAGGACGTCAGTGCTGTATAGGAATTGCTTTATATCCTCTTGAACTTGTCTTGGCTTCAGCTGAGCTCTAATGGTGGTTTATAAGTAAGTTATGTAAAAACAGAGTAGTTTTTAGTTTTAAACAACTTACAGCATGCTCTTTTTTTTTTTTTTTTTGGTGCTACCCTGTGACTTTAATTTATTTAAGTGATGCCCCAATATTTATCAGCCGAGATGTCTTTTTGTCAGATGTTTTATTACTGCACAGTGATGCGACAGTAATATTATACTAACACACTCCTGTTATTCTCATCTGTTTCAAGGTCTCAGAGACATTCTGTGGTAAAGTCTTCAGGAAGACTCAATCATGCTGCGTTGTTTTCTTGGTTTGCTCCTATTACGCTTGCATTCTTTTCAATTAGCTAATGTGGGAGATAAATGGAGACATAATGTCTGTGTGTAGGTGTGAGAGATTTACTCCAGGAGTGGATTTAAGCAGAGCATTATCAAAGACAAATTTGCTGCTGAGCAAATCTACTGTAGGTAGCATAACATCTGTTTGAAGTGTGCTATTTATTCTGAAGTGGTAGTAATCACGGTGATGTGGCTCAAATTACTGAGGTGCTGCTCCAGAATGGAATAAAATTACATTTTGCCAACCAATTTAGCCTGGCTGTTTTACAATTAGAACAGGAGACTATCACTGACACGGCTGTTCTATATGGAGGTCGATAGTAAATACATTCTATAACATCCACTTAATAAAACTAATACAATTAAGAAAACATATGTATGCATACTGCTGAATTTGTGCAACTTGGACAGATTCCGTTTTTGGTCTTTCTGTATGAAAAATGTCCTGCTTTTAAAGGGGATGGACCAGTTGTGGGTAGGTGCAGGTGATCAGGCCACATTTGCCTGAGTATGTGTGTAGCCAGGATTTTTGTTTTTGTTTTAAAGAGCACAAGTGAAGCAAGCAGCAGGAGTATCTTTATGTTTTGTAAAGGAAACTGGGGATTTTTTTTTTTTTTTAATAATAAGAACAATACTGTCTGATTAAATAATTAAATTCATTAGATTTTTATTTTGACTCCTTTACAGGGCTGGCTTTGTTCCAAAACATGGCAATCATTTCAAAATGGCACTTGAAACTGAGCAAAGTTCAGTTGTTTAAATTCAAGGTGTATAAATAAATTTAGTTTAGTTTGTGTGATGGGCATTTTAGTATTGGTTTTCAGTCATTTGTAGCATGTTAGCAGCAATGCTCCACTTCATCATTGTCCCAGTCAGGACTTTTCACCTTAATGGCAGCATCAGGTCAAACTGTCAGTTTGTCCGTACACTGGTTTGATCAAAACTGGTAATAATATTCACATCACCAGTCGATTTTTTTCCTGAAGCATCAATATAGCCGAACTGACGCTAATGAGGAGTGAATCTGTGACCTTTCACACTGACCACTACCAACGCACGAAGCATTACCCTTGTTGAAAGATGGCTATTTTCCTCAGTAGTTTATTAGAGTACCTTATTATTATAAAGAAGTAATTTATATGCTCAGTGATTTGTTTTGCATCGTTTCATATCTTTTACACTGTTTCTTGCCATTCCTTGTGTTGGTATCTCTAGAATAATTCATTCTTCTGCTTATCTCATTAGACATGTGACTTAAAAGCTGCTTCATTGATGGCCAGTAAGTGCCAGGGATGGAAGTACACACAAATCCAAAAAATGTGTAAAATGTAAATTAAAAACAGAATGCAACTATTTGCAAAACTCACAAACCATTTTTCAAATTCAAAATTGAACACAGAAAACATATCAAATGTTTAAACTGCAAAAATGTATGATTTTTAAGAATATTAGCTCATTTTGAATTTGATGACAGTAACGTGCCTAAAAAACTTGGGACAGGAACATGTTTATCATTGTGTAGCATCCCCTCTTCTTTGAACAACCGTCTGTAAATACCTGGGAACTGAGGAGACTTTTGGAAGAAGAATATTGTCCCATTCTTGTCCAATTCTAGCTGCTCAACAGTCCTGGGTCTTTGCCATATTTTTCATTTCATGATGTGACAAATCTTTTCAGTTGGTTAAAGGTTTGGACTGCAGGCAGGCTCGGATCAGCACCCACAATCTTCTACTACTAAGTCATGCTGTTGTATTAGATGCAGTATGTAGTTTGTCCTGCTGAAATATGCAAGGATTTATCTGGATGAGGGTAAATGGTGCTCTAAAAACTGTATACCTTTATTCACATATATATATATATATATATATATATATATATATATATATATATATATATATATATATATATATATATATATATATATATATATATATATATATACATATATAGAGCAGTTACCGGCACCAGGCCTAGGGGAAAATCTGAACTGGCAGTAAGCGACACACAGGACAGGAAGAACTGTGTAGCCATTTTATACAAAAACAGTGGATTAACGGAGAAGACACCAAAGTTAGCATCTTCCCAGACTGACGTTCATTCTGAGCTGCAATTAATCCATTCTCTCAACACATACACAATACAAATAATAAAAAGTAAAACAATAAAAATAAAAAATAAATGAAGTTACATAAAGCATTCTTTCAAACGCAAATAAAATATAAATCAATTCGAAATAAATCAACATATATTTACAGACAAATAACTTTTCCACATTTCCACAACATTTGCGTCCAATACGTCATTAACATGGCGTCATGGCAACCGGCTACCACGAGCGGCAAGCTCATTAAAACACAGGCTTTTCTCTTACCCATGTAATTAATACTGTCTGGTTAACACTATAGCAAGCTCTACAACACGTTTTATAAAATTGCAGATTACTCCTATCAGTAACACACACTTGTAAAAGTGGTGACGTTCTGGCGACGGTATACTGACAGGCCCAGTTTCCCGTACAGGGATTATGTCTAATCCTGGACTAAATACTTCATTGACTTTTTCCTTTTAGTCTCGGACCATGCTTAATCCATGACTGGGAAACCGGCTGACAAAATATATATAGTATAAGACAAATTACAACTAAACAACTCTCTCGCAATCATCTCAAAACATTGCGAACAGTTGTTAATGAACTTATATTACTTTTAGAACCACTTTAGTGATATAAAAGTAAGTTTTTCAGTAACCGTGGATTAAGAAAGAGGACACCAAAATTAGTGTCTTCCCCTGACCGCTTATTCGTTTCTGAGATGCGCATGCGCTGAGTATGTAGCTATAGGCTCTCTAGTGCTTCCACAGCAAAACAGGAGCACCATCTACTCATGTAATACGGTATAACCTCACGTAACAGCGTTAGAATAATCCACAATGGTAAACAAAAAAAAAAAGGGGGGGGGGGGGGGTCTATAAAACTAAATATGTAGTGTTTACACTTTACTATGCCTTCATGTATCTTTTAGCATTGATGGTGCCTTTCCAGATGTGCAAGCTGCAAGTACCACAGGCACTGATGCACCCCCCCCCCCCCCCCCCCCCCCCCCCCCCCATTTTTAATGAGCTCTGACCCAGAGAAGTCAGCAGCTTTTCTAATCGTGATCACATATGTCTTATTCTTTGCATCATAGAGCTTTAAGCTGTATTTGTGGATGGCACGGTGAACTGTGTTCACAGACAGTGATTAGTGGACATGTTCCTGAGCCCACGCAGTAATTTCCATGAATCATTGCTGTTTTTAATGCTGTGCTACCTGAGGCCTGAAGGTCACGGGCATCCAGTATTGATTTTTGGCTTTGTCCCTTGCACACAGAGATATCTCCAGATGATATTACTGTACATGAGATAATCAAAGTCTTTGCAATTTTACATTGTGGAACATTATTCTCAAATTGTTCCACAATTTGTAGATGCATTTTTTTGGAGATCAGCGTTCCTCTTCCCATCTTTATTTCTGGGAAGCTCTGGTTCTCTAAGATGCTCTTTTTATACCCAGTCATGATACTGACCTGTTTTCAGGTAACCTCATTAGTTGCAAAATGTTTCTCCAGCTGTTTCTTTTTAGCACCAGTTACTTTTCCATCCTTTTCTTGCCCCATCCCAACTTTCTTGTGATGCGTTGCTGTCATCACTCATAAAAAAGAGACATTTTCTGTAATATCCTACATCTGATCCCAGAGTGGGATTGGGATTTGAGACATTCTGGAGGTGAATGAGTGACAGAGTTGGTGATTGAGAGCTTAAATGGCTGAAAGATACAGTTACCTCATGGCCTTTACTGAATGAGTGACTTGTACCTTGGTTGAGACTGTTATTAACAGTCTACTGGTGTAATATATTTGATGTGTCATGGTGTCCTGTATCCTACTATTAAAAAGAGGAAGAGAAAGAAGCACGATTGGGAATCCTAACATCCATCAGCATGTCCGTGGACCGACGTGTACAGCGGACAAAAACAAACAAAAAAACGGATCCTCCAAGGAAGATATGGCATACTTTTGGGGATATTATTTCCTTGTTTTGGTTTAGAAATTCTTATCTCACTGAGTGGATTACTTCACAGAAGTGAAAAAAAAGTGAAGTTCAGATGTAAGTGAAGGAGGGTGTATGGTGGAGATTTATTCTCCTGCAGACATGCTGATGGATGTTAAGATTCCAGATCATGCTTTGGTAAGAAACGTAGTTTTGCTTGTGGTGCGATGTGCATGTAGTAACCTGTCAAGCTGGATGTGCTTGGGAAATCAGACTATTTTATTGCATAAAATTGTGCTGATTGCATCTTGTGGACCTTTGCTCTGTGTTGATTGCACCGCTCGGTCTGTAGACCCCACCCAACGAGGAAAAATCAAATAGTGTCTGACAACCAGTAGTGCATCTGACTCAAACGGTCTCTCCTCCACACAGTCTTCATTTATAAAGTGCTTTACAAACCTAAACATTACAGCTAACAGGTGGATTTTCCCATTTCAGTGCACCAAAAAGACAACAAAGAACCACTTACTGCTAAAGAGACAGAGTGAAAGTGTACAGTATATCCTTGTTTTTGTTTTGTTTTTTTTTACATAAAACTCAAAAGTGCCCCTTTAGGCAGCTTTTTAGTTTTAGTATGCTTGTTTCCTGGATCTCATACTAGTTAGCAAACATAGACTAGTGTAAGTGGCAACCAACCAGCCAACCCAGCGACATCACGTTCTGTAATGGCACAAGATGGCGCTACACATGCTCGAAAAAGCTTTAAACACTTATTTTTAAATCCAGCTTCACAGACAGAGTTAAATCTATGACAGTTTTTTTTAGAGCAGGGCTCCATGCTGTAAAATAGCCTTTATACATGCAGCGCTTCACGCCGACGTTAAATTTGCATTTTGATCAATAACGATTTTAGTAGTTAGTTTTCTGTCACGACTTAATATATTCAGCTCACTCTTTAACACTTTAACACTTCTGTAGCTTAAATATAAGGCAGAATCTATTGTAGTGCATAACACAGAGTTTCATATCTATGCCATGCAGACAGGAAGTAACAGTTTTGGTGAGCTAAGGGTTATTTTGCCCATCCTTAACTTCCATTGCTACAGTATACCCTCCCAGTGGCGTTCCCTGTGACAGACATTTCCATGTCAGCCCAGCTCGTAGCACCATTCTGTCCCCTTTAACCATAAACTCCCTCATTATGCATTCACATGTAAATATCTACTCTCTCATGCTTCTCTCTTGGTACATACATTTCGTGCCACATTTTCACACACGAAGATATAATTCATGTTTGGCGGTCACATTCATATTAAATGATACAGCTGTAACAAAGGATGTAGTGTGGACTGAAACATGCTGGCAGTAGTTGCTTCTCTGCTAGCAAAAGAAGTATAATAGCCTGAGAAGTTCAAAAGCTTTATGCGGCCCTGGGAGGAGCAAACCTTCAGACAGTCTTACCAGCGTTTAGAGAAGTCTGTCTTTTGTCACTTTTATCTTTTGGCCACGAGTCAGAGAGACAGTTGTGAGAAATTGACAGTGACTACTAACCTTTTTATCATGAGCTATTATCAAGCCACGACACACCCAGGGGAGTGTTCACTTTTAATTATTTGAGACTTGAGCGATGCTCTGGTATTGTCAGCAAAGCCATTCTGGTCAAGTACTCGAAGGTGGTTGATAGTGACACATCACTTTAATGGTTCGCCTAATTTTGCTCTGAATGAACATATCCATTACACTCATCAAATCACTCACATCACCTGTGGAAAAAAAAAAAAAACCCTCTCTTTTCAGGTTTGACTTTCATCCATTACTCTACAACAGAAGGTGTGTCTGGCAGGCAGTATCTAAATATACTGAATGATGTCTGGTTGTTTGTTAACTTTGTTTTCACATTGAAGGGTTAAGTGCAATTTGATACTGATCACAGCAAGTCACAAACAGAGACTGGACTTTTTGTCAAAACCAAAGACTGTAAGATGTAGCCAAAGTGATGTCACCTATTGGTTTCTGGACTGTTTATTTTTGTTATTTGTTTGTTTGTTTGTTTGTTTGTTTGTTTGTTTGTTTTGGGGGTGTGTGGCCAGAAATGATCATATTTAGACTACAGGAGTACTAAGTTTCCAGATAATGCTAGCATGCTCAGTAAAGATGAAGCTTAGCAGGCAGTGATCAGATACAGAGGCCCATGTCACATCCTTAATATTAAGACTTAACAGTATCTTAATGGATGAGTTATTTAAAAAGTCCCTGCCCCGCTGTTATCGTCTTCTTTCAGCTGCTCCACACAGCGGATCATCTGTCTCCATCTCACCCTGTCCCTTGCATCCTTGGCTGGGTTCTTTGGCCTTGTTGTTACTACGGGGACGAAAATTGTTTTTTTGGTCTCTATTTCATTATTATCAGGCTGTCCTAAAAACTCCCTGAAAAGCCTTCAGCTGATCCAAAATGCTGCAGCTAGAGTACTGACAGGGACTAGAAAGAGAGAGCAGATTTCTCCCATGTTGGCTTCTCTTCACTGGCTCCCTGTTAAATCCAGAATTGAGTTTAAAATCCTTCTCCTCACATACAAGGTCTTGAATAATCAGGCCGCATATTATCTCAAAGAGCTTATAGTCCCATATCACCCCAATAGAGCGCTTCGCTCTCAGACTGCTGGCTTACTTGTGGTTCCTCGGATACTTAAGAGTAGAATGGGAGGCAGAGCCTTCAGCTTTCAAGCCCCTCTTCTGTGGAACCAGCTCCCAGCTTGGATTCAGGAGACAGACACCCTCTCTATTTTTAAGATTAGGCTTAAAACTTTCCTTTTTGATGAAGCTTATAGTTAATGCTGCATCAGGTGACCCTGAATCTTACCTTAGTTATGCGGCAATAGGCACTAGCTGCTGTGGGGGTTTCCATGATGCACTGAGTATTTATTTTTCACTCACCTCTTTTTAGTGTTTACACACCACTCTGCATTTAATCATTAGTTATTATTAATCTCTGGCTCTCTTCCACAGCATGTCTTTTGTCCTGTCTCCCTTCCCTCACTCCCAACCGGTCACAGCAGATGACTGCCCCTCGCTGAGCCTGGTTCTGCTGGAGGTTTCTTCCTGTCATAAGGGGTCATTTTGATTGTGGGGTTTCTTCTGTAAACCCTATTTTAAAGACCCTATTGTAGGGTCTTTACCTTACAATATAAAGCGCCCTGAGGCAACTGTTTGTTGTGATTTGTCACTATATAAATAAAACTGAATTGAATTGAACTGAATTGAACTGAATTGAATATAGTTCATTAGAGTCTGTAAATATGTTATGTTCATGGCTGAAGTTGAGTATTCAAACTCAGGAGGACTGACTCACTTTTGGAGAAAGCCTCTTGTGGCCATTAGAGGAGCTACATTTTTGGCACTTATGTGTTAGCTTCATTTTTCAGGCCTTGAGCTTGCTGCTTGGGCAAAACACAGTACAAAGTCCTGCATTCTCCTCCTGTCTCCTACACAATTCCTACAAAATATGTCTGTCAATATAATAGCAGCGAAATGATCTAACACTGTGCCTCATGTCCAAGCATAAACAGCAGTCGTGGTGCGGGATTTGATAGACTGGGCTCAAACACTGAGCCAGCGGTGAGCAGAGGATGCTAATAACAGGTCAAGCACACAAGTTTCCAGAGAATGAGGCGGCACAGCCCTGAGGCAACAGCATAATCAGACATCTCTGACTAATTCTGTCTCAGTAAAAAGGACGGCCATCTGTCTGTCTCACTGGAAAAGGAAAAATGGCTGAACAAAGGCTTTCAAAGCCAACTTTTAATGACATTATTCAAAGATGTATTCACAGTTTTTTTTTTTAATCGTGCAATAAATCTTTGGAAGAAGTGACTGACTTCTTAACTAGAGTTCTAGCAAGATGAGATACTGTTTTCAAGTTCAATGGTCAACAGCTAAATACAGAGATACGACGTGTGAGTCATCTGCCATAGCAACTCAGTGGTCTTTTTTTCTAAGCTTCTGTACACCCTGTGTTCTTTGTGGGCCTCAACTTGTAAGTATCACTCCAGTGTGAAACACTGCAAGTCAAGCACCTTACTGTCAATTCTTGCAGTGTAAGTTGCTTGATGTGTCGCACACATCGATGCGGTGATGAGCTGCCGATTTTTCATCGAGCCATAATCAGGTCTTTGTGACATTTTGTGACATCCTGCTCAAGGTCTCCACCATTTCTTGTCCATCACGAGAGCCTCAAGCTTTATCGCACACTCACCAGGATCTCCCACCGAGGAGTGTCAATTTAATTTACTGTCTCATAAAGCTGGGCCCTTTGAGACTTTAATGGTGATTACAGGCTATTCAAAGAACCAATAACAGCTGAGAGCTGGGATGGGGAGGGTACCTTGGTCCTCTGCACACCTTCACTCCCCTTCAGCCAGGGCACTTAATCTTTCCGTCCTGTCTGTCTTCGCGGGTGAAGCCAAACATAGGCCTTTGCTTCGTCTGATCCAGGCTGCTTTCCTGCTTTCTCTTTATTTACCTGTGGAGCCAGCATCTTTGCATTTATCTGCTATTTCAAGAGATCTGCATAATCTGGTGCAATGGGATAATTTTGCACTGTGGATTTGCGTAGTGCTGGCGCTCCTTTAATTGGTTGAAAATGAGTACTTTTTTTTTCTCCTAAACATTGGGGAGACCTAATAATAGTGCAGATGAGAGGATCCTTGCTGGAATACAATGCTTTTTTAGCTGATACACTGAAACTCAGAGGAATTCACTTCTGCTCAGAGCAGTATATAGAGTGCAGCAGGCATCTGTCAAAAAAATTACTCCTCTGAAAATGTCTTTTCTCTGTCAGCCTCTGTGAGTTTTCTTCACTGTGAGTGAGTGGGAGAGCATGTCTAGCAGTCAGACAGAGGTTGAAATAACCAACCGTCCATTTTTATTCTTTCTTTGTAATGATTTTGCCTAATAAATCAGCTCTATTTGTTAAACTGCATGAAACACAAGGAAAGGATTTGTGCAATAATGCATGCATTATGTGCCTGACCGGAGTAAGAACAGACATTTGTGCAGCAGTGATTCTTTTTACTTTTGCCACTTTCTTCACTCAGCTCAGTGCTGAAGGCAGTCTAAGTGCTCCGGACCTCTCAGTCTTTTATAAGATTACAGGGTCCGAAATTAAATAGAGGCATGTGCAAAGGTCGGAGGGCCGGGGAAGAGTCAGGTGGGGTTGAGGTAATGTCACTGTCGCTCTGATGCTTTATTGGGGAAGAGCACAGACAGAACCTCCATCCCCCTCCAAACAGCGCGCACATACACACACACAGACACACACACAGAGCCAAACACACGCGTTTCCCTGTATTGATTAGTTAAAAAAAAAAAGGTTTAAGGTCAGCAGGCATATGTCTAAATTTCTTTGTCTCTCACACTCCATTTGTCTCTGTCAGGTTCAATCCTCTCCTTCCCTCATCAGAGGCCCACGCTTCATCCATATATCTGCGACTCCCCTCCCCCCGACCCGCTCTCTCACACTCTGCAGTTTCTTTGTGTCCATCTCTTTGCCCTTCACTTGACATACATAAATCAATCAGTCAGTCCAATTTCATTCAAAGCAAAGCCTGATGGATTTGCTTCTGAGCCACCATCCTGATAAAGTAACAGTATCCCGAGTGTAATTATGTTCTGAATTAGATGATGCGATTATGTGACCATGGATTCGATTTTGCGTCATTTTCACTAATCGCACACGCACAGAGAAAATATGAGCACATACGAGCGGATACGCGGCATTCAGAAATGCAAACATGCAGCTCAAACTTGGAAATGGGGTAAACACGATTGTTTTTGTCCTGGATTTGCTGAACAACAACTGAACGCATCACTCCAGACACAGCACAACTGAACAGTGAAAGGATGTTTTCACTGCTTTGACACAAAATTGTATTCAGTTCAGTTAAACTAAATTTGTTGACGCAACAATGTTTGCATTCTTTGTTGTTATTCACATAAGTTTAAATCTGTTTTCAAATGGATGACAGTTTGTAGACATAGTTTATGTATTTGTTACAGAACTTTTCATATTGTCACATCTTTAGTTGAAATTTCCATACAAAGAGGCAGAAATTTTGCCTTTAATTTTCCTGAACATCCAAATTCCCATCATTAAATGATTTCATTCCTTTTTATTTGCATGTCCACCATAGACAGACCACATGTTTTCTAAAATTACAGCGCTGTGCAAAAGTCTTAAGTCGCCCCTCATTTATTTGCATTTTTCTCAGACTCAGACTTTCTTGTAATTTTTTAAAGTGGTGTTGATCGATACTTCTCTGGGCTTTCTGAATTTTGGACATTGGCTGGTTCTTAAAAAAAAAACCCCAAAAAACCCCCAACAAACGCTTGACGCAGGACCTGAGAGATGCATCTGGACCTTCAGTTAATCCATCTACTGTTCACTGACAGCTTCATCAGAAATGGTCTCAGTGGAAATGTAGGTGTCAAGAAGCCATTCATATGGACGTGAAACAGGGAGGAAATGCTGAGGAATGCCAAATTAAATAGGAACTGGACTGAAATTTTTTGGTTCAGATTGTTGTCAGTATGTACCACAGTAAGCATCTACAGCCATCTGTAAAACATGGTGGAGGTTCTGTGATGGTTTGGGGCTGCAGTTCAGCCAGTGGTGTTGGAGATTTTGTCAAAAGTGATGGAATTGTGAATGCAGGAAAGTAAGAAAAAAGCCTGATTGGCAACTGCTTCATTTTTCAGCATAATTATCCAAAACACAGTGCCGCTGCAGTAAAAGTATTTACTGCATATTCATGTTCGTTTGTACATCTTTCAATAAATTTCTGCATCTATTTCCCATTTTCATAACAAATTATAAAGAAATCAGGGCTGGCTCAAGACTTTTGCACAGCAACAAAACTTGATTCTTTTCAATAAAGTGTTTTATAGTTTGTTAAACAATAGTGATTGAGTGCTATGTTGAAAAATAAATGCTTTTATCTTTATTTTTTTTATTACTTTCTATTCAAAGATGATTCTTAATTTTTATATTTATCAGGTCCAAATAATCCCGAAGAAGAGAAATTAAAAATGCATCCCAAACACGAGCTCGGGTCTCAGGAGGACAGGGTGAGAGGCGGTGTACACCGCGGACAGGTCACCAGAGAGACACCCATTCACACTCACAGCCAGTACAGAACCAGCAATTAACCTAACATGTCCAACTGTGGGAGGAAGCTGGAGCACCAGGTGAGGACCCATGCACCCAGGCTGAGGATAAATTCCCCCCACCAGCAGGTTTGAAGCCAGGACCTTCTTGCTGTGGGCCAACAGTGCTAACCACTGCACCACTGTGCAATCAGCCACACAGTATTTTATTCATAATTTAAAAATAAAATCTTTGCGATCCAGATATTCCACAGTGTAGCTGCAAGACTTTGCAATTAATGTTAGATTTATAGTCAAGTCATGATTTGGTGTATAGAAAAAATGATCTGATGATTGAATCTTCTCTCCCACGTGACAGACGTGAATCTACCACTTAGAAAACAAAACGATTTATTCATTTTTCAGCAGTGTTTGGATGTTTTAATGTTTAGCTCTTTTTTTTTTAAAGTAATGTAATAACACAAAAGCAGTGTCGGTTCGTTCACAGTAACACCAGAGAACTGATAACTCAAACAAGCCATGCCTGAATCTTAACACTTTCCCTCAAAGATGGGGCTGATAACTGATCAATAACTGCCAGACTCGATCAGTCACTGTCCCCCAGCCTCGCCCAACTAACCGCTCTTTCGCTGTTTCAGACCCAGCTGCATCAGCTCCAGGGGTGATTTGTCCTCCAGTGCCTCTGTCATTTGTCTTTAGATTTCCCTTCCATCTGATAGCTCCAATCTTTTCAAATGCCCTTTCCACATGCCCTTATACCCCCTGTCAGTGATTTATACTTGTCCCTGGTTGTCAGCAAGGGCACTACAAGTCCATGCTCATTTGCACAAAAGTAATTTAGTCTCATTTTCATATTTTTATTTTGAAGAAATTAAGCAGCTTGCCACTCGGGGTGACACAGTCCCACATGTATCCAAAGTTATTTAATCACGCTGCTTCAGAAAACTGCCGAGACGCAGAAGTATCTGGATGCGAGTGAGTCGCTCCACTTTTTCAATCTCCTTGTAAATGCAGCTTTATCAAAGTAATTAGGAGAACTTAATCAAGTTGTAAATGAGCAGATTTTTCGTTTTATTAAACTGCTTCTTGTTTCATGAGGAATCGTGGCTTAAGCCTTATATAGCACATGCCTGTCTCCTTTCCTCACAATTTTTACACAATTTGTTTTGTTTTTTGTTTTTTTTTTTCCATTTTCTCATTTTACTCTCAACGCTTCCCTCTACAGGCAACTCACATGTGCAGTGAACTGTGAAGGAAACAATTTGTATCCTCATTCTCAAATACATCCATGCCCATTTACACACACAAGCATACATGCATTCTGTAAAGACAAAAAGTCATTATTATGCATGAACAGGCAGCATCACGTCTGCCCAGATGTCTTTGCAATGCATTTAAAAAGTGCTTGATAGAGGATAGAGAGCTGTCACAGTGGCCAATGTGCTAGATGTGAAGTCCTTCTGCTGTTTAAGGCAGCATCTCACTTTTTGTAACATGGCCAGTGCCCATCAGGAACTGTTTAAGAATTTTATGCAAGTTGCTTGTTATTTCAGTATCTCTTTACGCCCATGTACATTCATATAATACAGCACCAAAAATCAAATGCCTGTGATCTGCAAGCATACATGATCATAGACAATCATTGATCAGCTTTTCAAAGATGCATGCATAAACACAGATCAATAATCTATATCGTGTGGGCTGGTTTGATGATGGAAAGGTTAATGTCTTTATCTGGAGCCACAGCTGACTTGTGATCGACAGAACCCAGAAAATGCAGGAAATCCACAGTGAAAAGAAGCAGGCAGGAAAAAGCAAGTTACTAATTTAACGTTTAATCCTCTGTCAGCATGGATGAAAATTTAATTACATAATTATTTATATATAATAATATATGTTGGGGCCACATCCAAATGGCACACAATTGTTTTCATTAAGAAAAACATCTATCTATCTATCTATCTATCTATCTATCTATCTATCTATCTATCTATCTATCTGTCTGTCTGTCTGTCTGTCTGTCTGTCTGTCTGTCTGTCTGTCAACAGGATTATATAATTAGTAAAATAGAGCAGTTGGTGTTATGGAAAGAGAAAAGAGAGAAGAAAGGATGACATCATGAGACAGACAGACTGACAGAACTCCCTGGAGAGCAGAATAGGAGGAAAGGGGAACGAGAAAAACAAAAGGGAGGCAAAGACAACAATAGATGTGTGTGTGTGTGTGTGTGAGAGAGAGAGAGAGAGAGAGAGAGAGAGAGAGAGAGAGAGAGAGAGAGAGAGAGAAAGAAAGAAACATGAAAACGTTTGCTTTTCATTTCCAATTGGGATATGCACTCCATACTGATTTATGAGTATTCTGTATAACTCATATCTAATTTTTTTTTTTTTTTTTGAAGAAAAAAAGTGGGCTAGCTCCCGTCAAACATTTGGGGCCAGGCTCTGTAACTCGTCAGGGCATAAATCCCAAAGTGATCAGAAATTGGTGCACCAATGGTATATCATTTTCATGAGGCAAGCCTGTGCGCTCCGATACAGCAGATGGCAGCATGCGCCAGCTGGTTGGTTACAAAAACACACGAAGAAGACAGATAAGCGGAAGAGACGTGGCACATAAACAGAAGGAGGAAGGAGGAAGGAACGAGCTTCACCGATGACAACCTCTGGAGCCGCCTTCCATGTGAATTCAACAAGGAAGCTTAAATGACAGGAGTACAACATCACCTAAAACGAAAGGGACTCGATTAATGTCAGTCTGACAGGTAACGTTAGTAATTATCGTTTGCGTCGGAACTTCATCAACTCCAGCAGCTAGCTACTTAGCTCGATAACGCAACTTCCAGCTGAGCTAGCAGCTGGAAGCTAGCTAGCTCAGGTAAACGTTGGAAGTAAGCTGTCACCGGGTGCTATAGCTGACAAGACGGGTTAGTTGGCATTAAAAAAAAGACGTCGAACCTGAACAGGTGGAAATTTTTTAATAACCCGTGGGAAGTTCGCACATCCAAACAATGCGTGCAACAGTTTCAGATAAAGAAGTAAAAATCGCGTCAGTAAATAGAAAGTAGTATCTACTGTTGTGCTCATATCTGAATTATAGCGTGTTAACACAAGGTGGCGATGATTTGAAATCCCAGCCCTTAAACAGCAGTATAATATCCAAAGGGTGCTGGGGTCGTTTGGGACTGTCCATCAGCTGACTGGGACCTGACAACAGGGCGAAGTCAGTAAAGTACGCATGCAGATGCCTTTGTATTTATCATCAAGCTAAGACAAAAACCTCAGAAAACATCACTTATATTTAATAAACTCTAAGTTCATAAAAGCTAAGGTCATGTTAACTCCAGTTCCTGCTATACTAACATCCTCTGTAGCAGCGTATGTAATTTTATATGAAATACTGTGATATATCAGGATGTGATCTCTTCTTTGGAGTAATCAGTGAAGAATCTGTAAAGAATGTCTCTTTGGCTAAATTAAAGTGGCTAAATTACACACCTGCTTTATGCACACTGGTATAAAAAGTAAATAGTCAAGCTATTTTCAAATGTATATCATTGCATAGTGGCTTCATAGTGTAGTGGTTTACATTTGCCTAACCAGCAAAAGATCCCCAGTTCGATCCCAGAAAGAGAGACAAGTCCATTGGGGGTTGGATCAGGAAAGGCATAAACAGCAAAAAAGATCAGCCAAACCAAATGTGTTCACTGTGGCGACTCCTTGTGAATAAGGGAGGAACAGAAAGTAGCTCTTTATATCGTCAAATGCTATTTTTATATTGCTGTATACGGACAATAACATGTTTTCAAGCTATAAAATTTCATTTGCATTAAAATCATTGGAGGTTTTCATCCTACATGCTGCGTATTTTTGATTTATCTTCAGCACACAACACAGTTCTGAGGTTCAGCCCCTGCTCATGACTTTTTATTCAGGGTATAAAGAAAGTCTTTGGGTGACTCTGGGTGTAGTCAGGAGGTTTTCTACACCCAAAGTGGTCACAAGTCAATGTTTGGTTGTCTTAGGACTTTTCTGGTTGTCAAAAAAATGTTAACAGATATAGTTATGTCATTTTCTGCCTCTAAGCTGTATTTAAAGGGCGCCTGGCCTCAGGATGAATTCTTCATGTTTGTAGCTTCTGCTCATAGTAAAATGTAGTCCATAACAAACCATTTGTTTGTCCTCAACAGAGCGCAGGTGGCCATGGGTCTCTGCAAGTGTCCAAAAAGAAAAGTGACCAATTTATTCTGCTTCGAACACCGTGTAAATGTGTGCGAGCATTGCCTCGTCTCCAACCACAACAAGGTTAGTGGGCGAACACATATTTGTATAACGTATTTGTACAAAACTTAAAAGAATCACATATTAACATTCTGTGTTTCAACATTTTCTCCTTCAGTGCATCGTGCAGTCATATCTGCAGTGGCTTCAGGACAGTGATTACAACCCCAACTGTACTCTTTGCAATATTCCGCTGACTACGCAGGACACTGTCAGACTGATCTGCTATGGTGAGATTCAAGTTTTTCCCGTTCAAGTCAGCAGTTAGTTGTAAGCGGAACAGCGAAGATTAATGGAATTTTGTTTGTTGTGCTCACAGCTTAAATAAATAAGGCCCTGAGTCTGTTCCTGCAATGTGAAACTGTTTTTCTTTTCTCCCCACAGATGTGTTTCACTGGTCATGTCTTAATAACTTGGCATCTCGGCTGCCCCTCCATACGGCTCCAGCGGGATACCAGTGTCCCACCTGTCAGGGTCCAGTTTTCCCCCCTACCAACATGGCCAGCCCAGTTGCTGATGTGCTAAAAGAACAGCTGTCATCTGTTAACTGGGCTAGAGCTGGTTTGGGGCTGCCACTGGTAAGTCTTTGCTCTGTGATCTCCCAGTCAGAAATTTTTTCTGAAAATTAATCAAGTGAACAGAACACACACACTCATTCTGTGCATTTTCTGGTTGTATTTAAAAATCAAGTTTACATGTGTCATGCTCTAAGATTATGAAACAAGTGATGTTTGGCTATCAGATTGAAGAGCCTGTCGGGGTCCTTGAAGAGACTGCAGCTAACGATGTCACTGACTATACAGACTGGTCAACATTTGATGGTGAGCCTTATTTATTTATTTACACAAAAATGTTTCTATTTGGTTGAGTGTTTTAATTTGTAGTAATAGTAATAAACATCAGCTCGGAGAATCAAACTCTTTTTGTTTGTTTTGTTTCCACAGCACAAGAACAAAGCAACATGTACCCCAGCCATTCTTACGCCAGCAGCCTCAGCCCTCCATCTAATTACATCTCACCTCCAGCACAGGGAGAAATTGGAGGTCCTCATAAAAATGGGGATCCAAATATGCAGGAACACTCTGTGATCAACTTTACTACTGCCACTACCCGTGACACTATTACAATACACACAGGTATAGTGATTAGAAAGCCCGCCGAAGCTGCTCCCTCGCACTAAGTTAGATTTCTTGATGCCTCCTTCTATCCCTTTTCTCCAAACAAAGCCAAGCTTGCAAACAGCATTCTCATAGACTCCAATTCTACTGGCAAAACAAAACGCCCACATATGAAAACTATTTTACTGGTGCTTCAAATTAAACGGTGTTATCAGATCATGTGTGCAGCCTGTAAATATTAAAAGCTTTACTGAGCATTCATTACATGTTGCGTTTAAAAAAATGTTTTCAGGGGATGAAACTTAAGTCCTTCCACCCTCGTGGTTATCTTGAAATTTACCCAACACACACTCTTATGGTGGTCACAGTCTACCGATGTTGTGGAGCAGTGCGTCCATCAACCTTGATGTCCAAAATGGGCTGAGAAATTGAAATTTATGAAATTGGGCCAAGATGCTTGCCTATTATTTCTCCCCTATTTGTCTCTGTGCCCCCAGGGACAGCCACGACAGCAGCTGGAGGACGTATCATAAATTTCTGCTGTCAAAACTCTGTCCATCCATTTTCTTCTGGTTGTCCAACTCAGGGTCATGGGAGGGGGGCTGGAGTCAGGGCAAATAGATAAATGCTCACATTCACACCTGTGGTCAGTTTAGAATCTTTCTCACTGTATGACTGTAGGACCACCAATTTGGTGCCAAAAATATCACCGTAATTCTTTCACTTTGGCCAAATTTCATTTGGAACAGCCCAAAATCACAAGGAATCAATGGCTTCAGTCATCATGAGCCAGCCTCTGCCTCCTCTGGTATTGTTTCAGCTGTTTCTATCTATCTTCAGCTCATTGTGCTACCGGTGCACTCAGCTTCACCACATCACTGGAATCAAGCGTAAACAATTTTGAGCCATAAGAAATGGTATCTGTGCTTTGATTCAGTTTAAATGCCTTCTCTTGCGATTACCACATTTGCAAAATGTGCTTCATTTAGTGAGAACTTGTTTCCATTATATATAAAAAAAGGCAAATAGCATGTGACTAGGTGAAAATTGTTCAAGGTTTTGCCAAAAGAATAATTGATTTCAGTAAATGAGTTGTGGACACCTGGCATTTAGTCAGCAGGATGGGATTAAGTGTTTTCAGAAAGCTCTCAAATGCATATTTGTAGCCTAAAATAAAATAAAAACTGTTTTTTTTTTGTGCCTTTTAAACATGTAATATACAGTGTTGCCCTCTGTACTGAAACATCTTTTTTCCCTTCCCTCCAGCGTCATCACCGAGAAAGGTATATGACACACGGGACGTCGGTCACAGCTCTGTCACACAGATTGACTTTGATGACGACAAATACCGGCGGCGACCAGCGTTAAGTTGGTTTGCTCAGATACTCAAGTTAGTATTATATGATGCAGCATTTTGGAATTGAGACCTCTTTAATTGCTATGACAAAAAGTAACGTGAGAATGTTCTGATCTTTTTAGAAACCGCACCGGTGGAAAGCGGACTTCTCTCTCCTGGAAACAGCGCGTCTTCATGCTCCTGTTGGTCGGAGTTCTGGGATTCTTTACGTTGATAATCATCATGGCTAAACTTGGACGTGCCTCGGCTGGCTCAGACCCAAATTTAGATCCTCTTCTTAACCCCAACATCCGCGTGGGGAAAAACTGATAACAAGCAATGATCCCAATGTATGCCTGTGTAGAAATGAGCTGAAATGGGACTCTCAGTATATGGTTAGATCACCAGAGGGAGCTGTTTACCCACTGGGAAGAGGCTGTACTTTAGCGTGCAGGCAATCCCTGACATCTGTTACACAAGGCAGCAGAAACATGCCAGGGCCTTTCACAGACCATATACAAATACATCTCTAACATTCAGGAGCTTTCCTGGGAACCAAGCAAGGCTATGCACAAGCTTCAAACATGACCAAGGCTTGGTGTGGATTTGGTAACTGTTGCTGTGATTTCAAAAAAAGGGGCAGTATTTATATATTATTCGTCAGTGATCTTTATAATTCTTTTATTTCTCAAGTTCATTAGAAACTAAACTCTGTAGATGTTGAAAGAACATCTTGTGCTGGCAGATGTCACAATGTAAAAAACCAACTCGGCAGCATTCACACAGATGTAAACTGAATCCGGTTTCAGATTTGTCTGGGAGGGTTATGGATTTCTCCTTGAGGGAAAATGTGGCCCTCATAACTGGAGCTGTACCCCACACATAATACAACTATTTATAAGTGTCTGCATTACTCTAAAAACTGAGTGCTTTGCTTTTAGATTTGCCATACAAATTGTGTGTACATTTTCCTGATGTTTTTGACTGGCCATTAAATAGGAATCTTCCAGAAATGCAGTTTTTTTTTTTTTTTTTTAAATGGTGACCATTTTCTTCTGCTGTTCACAGCGAAAACTGTAAGTGAGTCATGTTTGAAATGTCATTTGTATCGTTTCAACAGGAATATGTTATATTGCACTTTCTGGTGTCATATATCAAACAAATTTGTTATTTTATTGCCCAGTTTTAATGAAGCGGCTGCTGGCAGCAGACCAGTGAGTAAATAAGATCCCACATAAGTGACATTTCTGGATGATTTCTCGAGTCTTCAAAGAGTAAAAAAAACAAACTACTGTCACTGCTGCTGACAGCAAGTAACTCCATCTTCCACAGTATCTCACTGTAACAAAACACTACATATAGAGTACAGCTGACATAATAAATGTTGACTTTTGAAGGTTTTGGAGTTTGGATCTTATTTCAGGAGGTGTGAAGTAAAAGCACTTCACATCCACTGATGCTCAATCTGAGAAGCCTGGCTTTGTAAAACTACAGTGCGGCGCTGTAAATACATGTTAATTGTACAGTAATGGGTTTGACTGCTAGCATGTGAAAAACTGCATGGTCATCAAGCAGGATTAAATTTATAGTGATTGCATTTTTTCACATGTATTTTTATTCTTCTGCAAGGAGTATCCGTGGGCTTTAACATGGAAAAATATATTCATACCCCCTTAGATGAAACCTGATGAAGAGTGTGGTGCTCAACTGTGTCACCATTTATTTTTAACAACTCCCCCTGGTGGTGCATCCAACTCAGCTCTTAGAGATCAGTCGGGTCTCTGAACAGACTGCCAGCTACTCTTGTGGTTCTGTATGCTGCATGTATCTGTATAAAAATATTTTTTCATCACATTATATGCTGAACAGGGTTTTTCCTGCATAGATGTGCACTAATCAGGGTAGTCACCATCCAAAAGCCCTATAATTTTAGAATTTGGCAGTTAAAGAACCAAACTAATGATGTAATTCACTAAAATTTAGACTCATTTTGTCACACGCTCAATCCCCACTGTGTTAGGTACACCTTGCTAGTACCAGGTTCCTCATTCCTCCAAGATTTTGGTTCATATTTACATGATAGATTAGCAGCAATGCAGCCAACAGGAGATAGGTGCAGTGTGGTCATAAAGGGATTTAGATTGTCAATAATATTCATGTAGGCTGCAGTCTTTGAACAATGCTCAGTTGGTCCAAAGGGACCCAAAGTGTGCCAAGAAAATATCACACCACGACCACCACTCTGAACTGTTGATACAAGACAGGATTGGTCCATGCTTTCATATTGTTTACTCCATATTGTGACCCTACCATCCCAATGTCTGCAGCAGAAATTGAGATTCATCAAAACAGGCACCACCCACCCCTACTTTAGTAGTAATGTGTGGTCGTCTGAGTTACTGTTGTCTTCCTATCAACTAGAAGCAGTCTGGCCATTCTCCGACGTCAATGTTGCATTTTCTGCAATGCGATCGGCTGATTAGATATTTACGAGCAGCTGAACAGGTGTACCTAACAAAGTGGCCAGTCCATGTTAGAAATACTATCTTTTAGCATCATGTTTGGTGCAGTTTTATAGCTGTACATTTTTACACACACAGGCTTTTGTGCTCATAATTTTATATATTTTTTTCTTTTTCTGAATTTCTCTCTCTTTGTAACACAGCATTGGGTTCTGTTTCATGTGGAGAACCAGCATTTAAAAACCTCCAGTTACCTGAAGTAATATGAACCTACCTTACATGATAGCACAATGGACAAAAGTCATATTTCCCCCTCATAAATCAATTATATATAAAAAGAGTTATAACTATTAAATGTATTTAAAAATGTGTTTAATAAAAAAGGACAATCACATTCTGTTAGCATGGAGAGCACTGCTTTCATTACTGCCTGTGATGACTTGTTGCGTGATGTAACTTTGGCACATCCTGCCTTATTGAATCCTGTGTAGATATTAGTGTTATAAATATCCACCAGTGTGCAGTGTGTTTGCATGAGCATTCGCTGACTCTCCCAGCTTTCCATTGTGCATGCCATTGATTGTCTCTGGTTCTCAGCCATGGTTACATTGATGAGGGGAGAGCTGCCAGCAGTTATAAACATATAAACATGTTGCAAAATTACAAAGCAGAGTACAGATCTGTGGCACACACCAGAACACTGGTTTGTATTTTACTTAATATGTGAAAATTTTCTGTAATGTTTTAATATAACCGCTTGATTGCTTCGTGACGTGTAACGGTTTTTGTCACGCTATTGGAGTTCAATGTATTTCTCAGTAACTCTGAGTTATTAGATTGTCCATTGCACTGACATAATAGGGACATTCTGATCAATACATCCACACTTTCTTGTAAACATGCTGCACACTTTTTCTGCACCTCCTGATGGCAGTCGAAGGTGGTAAAATTATCTTTGTAATGAACTCTCACATCTAGAGTGAGTTTTTTAGGCCAGCTTGGCCTTTTAACAGAAACATTTTCCTTTTGCCAGCTTATGAGACAAAAGTGAGCATTTTGTAAAATATATATTACAAGAAGATAGTCAGTAACATCAGATATCCACCCACCACCGTGCCTCGCAGTCATACAGACTCGCTTCAAAAGCAGAGTTTACCTCTGACATTTTTTTCTTCTGCTGTTCCTATTTTTGATGAGCCACGCTGTAAGCACCCCTGTGCATTCACTTCCAGCGTTCACTGAGCAATGAATGCTGGAAGCCATTGTTTGGTTTTTTTTGGCTGGCACAGCAGCTCACATCAGTGACATTAAGGCCTCATTCTACCATTATGTCTTCAGGGCATTTCCAAAATAAAGATAGATTTTTTTGATTTTTAAGTTTTTTGGGGAGGTTTTTGGTGATAGATTGAGATGGGAACACAAACCTCAAATAATACAGCACTGCGTTAATGTCTTGCAGCTTAAGTAGAAGAAAACTAGGACAAAATCCTAAAATATTCTAAAAAAAAAAAAAAAAAGATAAAATCTTTAGAATAGCGTTGACTTGCAATGAAAATTAATGTTTCAGAAATGTATATATATGAGCCTGCAGGTTATATAAAACCAAGTACCTATTGATTATTGAGTTATACCGTACATTTACAGAGCAATATATTCCTTGTTCAACTGGTTATTTTTAAATTCAGAAGGTGTCCTACAGTAGAGTATTCAATAGAGTTTAATGCAGTTCAAAGCAGCTGCTTGCAGTAGCTGTCCTTTCTCTCATTGGGTGGTGCAGGAGTATAAATTGATATGGGAGCGTGTGCGTTTCACATGTGCCTCCCAGTTCAATTAGAAGGCGCATCACACAAGGGGAATTTCTGTGAACAACGGGGCCCGTGGAAGACTGTGAGTACAGCTCTTGTCTGTATGGTAGCTTAGTTAATCACAAATAAGTAGCTGAAATCTGTTGTTGCGTATAACTTGTGTGAAATGCATTGGACAGAGATCTTGCTGTTTAACCTCCTGAGACCCCGCATCCACATATGGGGACATTACATTTTGGCTTTGCTGCACCATATACTTCATTGTGCTCAAGAGTATTTTATACTTTGTTAAGTCATGTCGTTTTTGTTGTGTTATGCTATAAAATAATCCCAGTGTCCATATCTGAGGACATCTTTTTTCTCACAAAAGTGTGTAACAACCATGTAACAAAATACAAGTTATTGTTCAAAGAGGAAGCTTAGTATATATACATTTCAGGTCCATCTAATCACAAATATCTAGGAGAAATTGAAAATGCATCGCAAACAGCAGCTCAGGTCTCATTCTTTAGTCTTTGATGCATTTCAGGAATAAAATCCTTACATATGAACAGTAATTATCTTGTTACAGTAAACTAGAACAGTTCATTGAAGGTGTAATCACTAAATATGTAGTGTAAAATGGCATTTTCATAGTTCTTCTAATCAATTTCAAAGATAGTATGAAGTAAACTGCAAGTATTACTGTGTTCCTATTAACTGAGCATTTTGTATGTGATGGTCAAAGCAGTTATTTATGTAGCAAAGTTGTAAATAAGGCAACTATTTCCACAGGAACTGAGTTTCTGATAAGGACTGCAGAGCCAGTTGATGCAAATAAAAAAAAATCAGACCTATACATCCTCAACAAAAGTCATAAGATGTGTGATCATCAAGAAAAAGACCACAAACACAGAAGACCAGCCGGCTCAAAAGCTCAACACATGAAGCACCACCACCAAAGTCAAGGCCATCATCATCACCATTATAAACACAGGTCCGATGGCAATGACAGTCATGAGTAAGTCCATCTGTTTTCTTACTGTATGTTGTTTGCATGACAATAGTGCTGTTTTAAATTTAAAAAATAAGCATTTTGGATTGATTTGTTTTTGTTTTTACAGAAGGATTAACCATGTGAGGTCTTAGACATCAATAATGAGAAGTAACGCTAATACCAACCATATGAAATCAGAAAATAAGGGGGGCTTTTGAAAATTGTCCTTCCAAGTCTCGTAAATCTGGGAACAAAACTCTGTGGTTGGTAGTTAGGCTAACAGAGTTAATGACTTAGACCTCACATGGTTAAAGTATCACTGTGGACTTAAATACCCATGTTTTCTTTTTGAAATAGCATCCATTCGACAGCAGAGGAGAGCATTTCCAGTGACCATCATACCAACCATCGACACCAGTCTGACTCTCACCATTACCACAACAAGCAAAACCATCGTCATGTTTCTCTTTCAAAAACTTCCTCAAGTTCCTCAACCCATTCTTCTTCATCCTCTTCATCTTCATCTTCATCAAAATCCTCCTCTTCTTCCTCTTCATTTTCCTCTTCTTCTTCTTCTTCCTCCCTTTCCTCCTCTTCTTTATCTTCCTCTTCTATGACATCTTCCTCGTCTTCTAGTCTGTCTTCTGAGAACAGCAGTAGCAGTGACAGTTCAGATAGATATCTTTTTAGGAAGCCCCAGCATTCAAAGTCCTGGACTGATATTTCTGGAAAAAACAAGTATTTTGAAGAAGGAGATGACACAGCTCCTTTGATAAATAAAACGGGTAACCTAAATGAGCTGTCTGACAAACACAAACGAGAGAAAGGCAAGTCCTGTCACGGTGGCCCCGCCAAGGAAACCACAAAGAGCACAAAGAGGATTACAAGAAGATTAGAAAATGATGGAAGTTTCCGCAAAGCCAAATCTATGGAGGCTCTCAGTACACCCAAAGACAGAGAAGGACATGGAAATGAGGATGAAAATGAACAGGAGAGGAGGAAAAGTGAAGCAAGGAAGAATTTAATGAAAGAAAAAATGAAGTTCTCTGCCTTCCTTAATGAGATCACTAGGCAGGTGCTGAGCCCAATGAGACTCACCACTCTTGGGGTGACAGATGCTCAACGACCCTGCAGCCCAGGGCAATCCTCTCTTAGATCCAGGAAGGAAGACAGCAGGACTGACAAACCTAGACAGCAGAGAAGTCGGACCACCAGCGTGGACTCGATTAGCTCCAGCAAGCACTCACACTCTTTGCAGTCTCGCTCTAAATCTTTCCACAGCGAAAGTCATAATTTTGAAGATTCACCCCATCACAGGCCAAGAAGCTGCACTGATATCAGCTGTTTTAGAAGACGTCACTCATGGTCTAAATCTCCTGAGCATCATTCCCATTCTATTAAGCACTACCACAACAAAGGAGATCAACAGATCTCCAGTCACCATCACCATCATCATTACCACGAAAATAGCCCAAGTCATCACCATCATCACAGACACCACAACAAAGATCATCACGCTGCATCACACCACCATCACTATGGGCACCATTGTGATGGACTCCCTATGATGAGCCCAACGCATCATCATAGCGATGCACATAACTATCACCACCATGACGAGCACCATGGCCACGTTCATCACCATCACCATCATAATAGAGACCATAACAGTCCACAGCATCACCACCACAGTGGTGACCACCACAGTCCAGGGTATCACCATCATCACGGAGACCACCACAGTCCAGGGTATCACCACCACTATGGAGACCACCACAGTCCAGGGCATCACCACCACCACCACGGAGACCACCACAGTCCAGGGCATCACCATCATCATGGAGACCAACACAGTCTAGGCCATCACCCTCATCATGGAGACCACCACAGTCCAGGGCATCACCACCACCATGGAGACCACCACAGTCCAGGGCATCACCACCACCATGGAGACCACCACAGTCCAGGGCATCACCATCATCATGGAGACCAACACAGTCCAGGCCATCACCATCATCATGGAGACCAACACAGTCCAGGCCATCACCCTCATCATGGAGACCACCACAGTCCAGGCCATCACCACCACCATGGAGACCACCACAGTCCAGGCCATCACCCTCATCATGGAGACCAACACAGTCCAGGGCATCACCCTCATCATGGAGACCAACACAGTCCAGGCCATCACCCTCATCATGGAGATCACCACAGTCCAGACCATTTCCACCATCATCATAGAGACCACCATACTCCAGACCATCATCGTCATCATGGAGACCACTCCAGGTCAGGCCATCACCATCAACATGGAGACCACCATACTCCAGACCATCATCACCATCATGGCGATCACCATAGTCCAGACCATCACCATCAACATGGAGACCACCACAATCCAGACCATCACCATCATCAAAGAGACCACCACAGTCCAGACCATCATCATCATCATGGTGACCATCATAGTCCAGACCATCACCATCATCACAGTGATAATCATAGTCCAGACCATCACCATCATCATGGTGACCATCATAGTACAGGCCATCACTATGATCACCATAGTCCAGACCATCCCCATCAACACGGAGACCACCACAGCCCAGACCATCACCATCATCATCATGGTGATCATCATAGTACAGGCCATCACCATCATCATGGTGACCATCATAGTACAGATCATCACTATGATCACCCTAGTTCAGGTCATCATCATCACCATGAAGATCACAAGGATTCTCATCACCATCATTATGGAGACCAACGCAGTCCAGATCAACAACATCATTGTGGTGACCATCATAGTACAGGTCATCATCATCATCACACTGAAGATCATCAAAAGGAAGCTCATCATCACCACCACCATGGAGACCACTCCAGTTTAGGCCATCAACATCATGAATCACATCTCAACCAGCACCACTCAAAAAACAATGATCTTGACCAGGATGACCACCACACTGATTTAAAGGGAGGCAGTCCACCTTCACACAGGAACACAGAGTCTTTTTCCAGCAAGCCTGAGTCACCCAGGACCACAAGCAGTCTCTCCAGTCATGAAGAGGAACGGACAAGTTTTATTGGCCCATCATTACATCAAGTATGGCATTATTTTACTCATTGGAAAAGTCTGCTATTATTATATGTTCATTAGGAAATAACTGCTAGGGTCACATGACTGCCTGTGCTTCATTAACAGGTTATGTAACAATGTTCAACTAATTTCCTTTCAAATTGATTTGGGCAACAGCATGCATGTCATGGCAGACAATAGATCTGCAAATAATGTTCACGTGTTATAGAACAATAGATTACTGTAGTTGCAGAACAATAGATTAGTCACTAAGCACAAACAAGCACAAACTAATAGTAATCAATTTGACATTCCAAACTAATGTTCTTTGTTCATCTTTCATTTTGGCTTTATTTCCACTTTATTCTTTAGGCCTCATCAAGAGTACCTTTTGAATGTTGTTTTTCTCATGAAAACTATATTTTTCTTCAATACAGGAGAAGAAACATGAGCTGGGTAGAATCATGTAAGTGTGACGTAATTATTTTGGGTATTTGGATGTGAATATCATAGAAAATGTGGAGCTGTGTAATTTTTTTTTTTTAAGTAAAAGCAATGACAATATATGACAAAAAAGGAAAAGTTACAGTTAATTTAACAAATGCATCAAAGCTTGAGTACGGGACTTTCTTCTTTTGTCTGTCTGCCCTGTTAGGATAATACAGGAACAAAATGAAGGTCTGCACCACAGTTTGCTGAAGACAGCTGTGAGGATGGAGTGTCTAGGAGAGGAATTCATGAGCAGCCAAAAGCTGCTGGAGGCAGAACTTCAGAGGACACGCACAGAGCTCAGCAACCTCACAGAGAAGTTTAAAAGGTGCAGAATGCCCTTTTCAGATACCGGCTGCAAATGACGATCACATGCGTTATGAATACAAGTTATATTTTTGCTGAGAAACTCCCTGTCTCTGCCTTATTTTAGACTACATGATAACTGCTCCTCCACACAACAGACCAATAATGTTCTTGAACAAAAGCTTCACTCAGTGGTGAGAAAACAAGCGTTGCTACACGTCTGGTGCAAAACCTCCTTTATTAGAAACATAAATATGAAGAATTACATCTTTTTTTCCCTCATGCTTTCTGTTTCAGACTCAAAATATGGAAGAAGAACGTGAACGGTTGAAACACCGTGTTTCAGAGCTGACCCAGCAGCTTGCTGAGACAAAATTTGTCAACTCCTCTGAGGTGTTCACTGTAAGATCTTCAGCATTCTATTTAATTTCTAGGCAGAAAAATGGATTCACAAAAGGTCTGGAAAATATTAGCAACATTCTGGTATCCTTTGCTAATAGACAGCAAGGTGGCAGCTCCTCAGGTTTGAAAAAGGAGTCTGATTGTATAGAAGTTTATGAAAAATGACCTTATTTCTCACTTGATTTATTACCTCAATAAAAACCTTCCGCATGGTCTAAGCAGCTAGTTTCAAGTCTTATTAAACACAGCACGGTGTTTATATTGTACATTCTGGTCACCTTTAAAGCAAAATAGATGATAAACCATATGATTAATGGTGGTGGTAACTTGTGATTGACAAGCTGTACCCATATCTAAGTGGAGTGTTGCTGGTTTCTCAGGTTGATCCACCCATCACTACTGATTTCTGATGTCTGTCAAGATAATATTGACCAAAATGTCAAACTTGAGGTTTCAGAGTTGGAGTCCACTTGATGCCATGGGAGTTACATCAGTCTTTTTTCTACAGTATGAAGTCTATATGTGTTTTTCCTTTGATTTGATTTGATGCTTATGATATCATTCCACTAAGAAGATCAATAAACAAACCAATAAATACAAATTAAATACCTTCTAACATTTCTGAAATAATTTAGAGTGCAATGAAGCATTTAGCATTAGTATATAGTATCACTTCACTTTGTTCCTACAGAACCTTTGTTTTGGTTTGGATCATATTTTGTATTTATTTATTCATTCCAAATTCCAGGGAACTGATCACTTTGTGACCTCTTCTCGTTTTAGGTCACTTCTGCGCTACACAAAAACCACCATCATTTTCAGTTAGATGATGCTATTAATCAGGTGGTTCTCCCCATCGCTCCCCCTCCAGTTCAGTTTATGGACAACCATAATTATGAAAATGTTAAAGCTGTTGGGCAGGAGCAACCTCTGGGGTCGGTTCCAGAGGAAGAGGAATCTGACTGGTCAGAAATGGGAGAAGAGACTGAACGGCTTATACTGACAGGATCACATAGAGGCCAAACCTGGAGACACCAGGAGGCAGACCTGGACAAAGACAGCGAGTCAGGAAGTGAGGAAATTCCCAGACGACATTCTCCACGCCCAATGCAAATACCTCACCTTCATTTCACCTCCCACAATGACAATTTACCGGCACCACAAACTAGTCCTCGCCCTTCTGGCCTCAAAAATCTGTCTGATGGTATGACAGGTGAGGGATGTTACAGGTCCACCAGTCCAAACCACGGGTCTCCCATCCTTATCCGGTCAGCTAGCCTGGAGGAAATTCCTCTGGCATGCCATCACATGCAAAAAGAGTTAAGAGGCACAGAGGCAATGATGGACCTCCACCATCCCGGGAATGATGCTACTGAGGATTTAGATAATGAGATCATTCATCACTGGAACACAAGCAACCACAGAGATACAGTTATTGGGAGGCCAATAGATAGCAGGATGTCAGAGGCAGATAATACCTTAGCAAGCCTGCAGTCAGCCGAGCGGATGCTAAAGCACTTCATATGTGATTCATACTCTACCGAGAGAAGAGAGCTGGACAGGGCTGAACTGCGTGGCTGGACAGGGGGGATTCCAGATGAGGTGCTGAAAGGAGAGCGAACAAAGCTGTGACAGCAACCTGACTGCCCTAAAATCCTAATTTAATGTAGACATCATGGAAAGTTTCATGAATAAGTTCATCTTAGTGGTTTATGGATTCAGTCACACTAATATCAAGTTTGATGTCATTTAATTTATGAATTTTAAATGTAAATTTTATGGATTTACTTTGATAAACTGATGCTGTCACTTTCCTAATGGCTCATTAGGGTATCCGTAAAAGTGAAGAGTTTCTAACTCTCTAACTCAAAATTAATATAGTTGGAATTTGCTGAAAGTGATTGTTGGCAGATGAATATTGTATATATATATATAAATGCACCAGGGAAAATCCTGTACAGCTTAGATAAATTGATTCATTAATGGTGAAATGTAAATATGTAAATTTTGTTGCATAGATACAGATATAAATAGACTGATCAGCCAAAACCACTGACAGGTGATCCTCCTGAGCTCCACCCCACAGCCTGCAGGAGCCAAAGGATCCACTGCTGACACCGCAGTGCCAGAAACAACAAAATTCCCACCATACCATGACGGGTCAAATCTGGTTTTATGACTAAAGGAGGACATACGCAATATTAGGCAGGTGGTTTTGATGTTGTGGCTGATCGGTTCAGTTCCTTTTCTGTTTTCATCATTGCAGAATTTTAAAAAGTATTCATATAAGGTTTAATTCTTTGCATAGGTAGCCACAGTTTAGTGTGATGCTATAAACAGCGTCAAGCACAATGTCAAAACATTTAAAAGATTATTTTTGAGCTGATTTCCTTTTAGTTTGTAGTCAAATGTAATTATAGTATTCTTGTCTTACATACTAACAATAATATATATACTTATGAATGCAGTATTACTATAACTTTTAAAATGCACAAATTATCTTATGTTTGTCTTGTTCCTAATATTATAATAATTAATAAATAAACAATAAATAAATAAACAGATTTCACAGTTGTGTCTCTGTCCATGTCACATCTAACTTAAATGATAAAACAGGGATATCCAATTTCAGCTGTCCTGGGTGGATCGAACACTACACTGCTTTCTAATTCCTCGTCCATGTGCTGTCAGCAACTTCTTCGAGAGTGTAAAAGTACAGAATGAACATGGAAATTAATCCTACATCACACTTGCTCTGTCACAACTTGCATAATACCAGTTGCACATGCTACTGAGTATCTACTTTCACATTGCAGGAGCTCTGCTGGAAAGGTTCTGGCCCACGGCTGCAATCAACATCAGGGTAAAGGTAGATTTACATTTGCACTCGGTTAACGTAGTGTTAACCACCTGCCACACTGCATGCAGGAAGCTGCAGCTCACAGTACTTTTGTGCAGACAAAGCTGCAGCTGGTGTGAGGAAGGAGACACGGGGATGTTTATTTCCCCACTTCCAGTATGAACAGAAATTAATGTAGGCTGCAAAAGCAAGAGAGCACAGAAACTCATGGATTATCATGATGAAGGACTTGGCCAACTTTAATTAGTAATCATAAAGGGATCATAATCAGCTGAAGAACTGAAGTTAAAATGGCAGGCCACATATGCCATGTACTGCAATATGTCCAAATACTCAGGTGTACAAATAATGGGCCAACACTTTGAGTGGGGAGAATGGGGGAGAAATAACAGTCGCAGTCATTTAATGCTCCACATTAGCAACAACAGTTACTAGTTGTTGCTAATGTGTTACTGGCAATTTAATACATGACAGTAACCAAATTGCCTGTTTAAAACACAACAATAGTACTGCATTAAGATTACATTTATTGCGAAGTAAATTAACTTCACATTTACAGTAAAAGTGAAAGAGCAGAGGACAAAGGAACTACTTTCCTCATGAAATGTTCAGCTTGGAAGAGGAAGTATCGACACATGCATCTCAAAAACAGTCTGTTAAATCACAGTAACTTGTAAAAATAATTTCTGATTCCCTTTTTTAGGCAGATGTGAAAGTAAATACGCTAGTGTGCATTTTTAAAATAACACACTGACAAAATATCAGTAACACTAAAAGAGCACACAACATTCAAAACTAATGTGTGTACTTCAATCCATGCACAACGTGTCTGATATCAAACAGAAATGTCATCTCCCACACTTTATTTCCTCCTTCAATCTGCATTGAATTTCCCTGGAGGGGGGGAGGGAAGGATTTTATTTTCCCAAAGCAATCACTAAAGACTAACACATCATCTTGCTGATTATGATGTGCAGTCATGTCAACATAGTGGTTTCTCTGGAGTTTCAAGAGTAAATAAAAATTCATACATCCATCCATCTTTATCCGGGGCCAGCTCATGGGGGCAGCAGCCTAAGCAGAGAAGCCCAGACCTCCCTCTCCCCAGCCACCTCCTCCAATGTGTCCAGGGGGGAGCCCAAGGCATTCCCAGGACACGCTGGAGCAAATATATCTCCCAGCTGGCCTGGGTCTGCCCCAGGACCCCCTCCTGGTATGACATACCTGGAGCAGCTCACCCAAGAGGCACCCAGGAGGCATCCTGGTCAGATGCCTGAAACACCTCAAGTGGCTCCTTTCGATGTGGAGGAGCATTTAATTGTTTATTATTTGGCCAAGCCACTCTTTATTAATTAATTTACTGGAGTTTACTTTTAAACATTTGTCATTTTATTCATTGGGTAAAAAATAATCCCCAACATTAGGGACGTAGATTGACTGGTAAAATCGACAGCTTTGCTTTTGCACTCAGCTCCCTCTTCACCACGACAGACCAGTGCAGCGTCCACATCACTGCAGACGCAGCCCCAATCCGTCTGTCAATCTCCCGCTCCCTTCTCCCGTCGCTTGTGAACAAGACCCTGAGATACTTAAACTCCTCCAACTGATGAAGCCAACAGGACCGCATCATCCGCAAAAAGCAGAGTTGAGATTCTGAGACCACCAAGGCTGAAGCCTTCCACCACTTGGCTACATCTAGAAATTCTGTCCATAAAAATTCATGCCTGTACAAAAGGTGCCCATTGTTGGTATAGGCTACTCCTCCTTGGTTGGTGATAATCCCATCTATGGACCATACAAATACCTACGGATCATTTAACAGTGTTTTCAACTTAAAAACACTGTTTGAGTGGAGTGGATGGTTTCTGGACATGGACAAATCCAGAACACTTGGAGATGCCTTATGCAAACTGTAATAAATCAGCATCTCACACATGCATTTTTGAACTATTCAGCTTAAGAGGGTATGGACAGATGTTAATGCCATAGATTTATTGCTCTGTGTTTATTTACATAAAAGAAGAGTTCTTCAAAAGTTAGGGCAAATGACAGAGGTCATACTGGCCAGGAATATGAATGGAAAGTGGGTAGCAGTAGGGAGGAGGCGAGGGTTTTTCCTGCCTTGGGACTATGCTATTAGGGTGCAGAGTAGTAGTCAGGCAGTAATAGCAAGTTTGATGAAGGACATATTTGTCTAAATCCAAGTCTCCTTTTTAAATTTCATGTGATTTTCTTTTCCCTTCTAATTTCTTCCATTCAACATATGAAATTAAAGGATCTGCATTACACAGATAATAACTTGTATACTAATAATACCTCCCTGTCAAGTTCAATTTGCTTCATCATCCATGCCCTCTGCATGAGTGATGGATGCTGAGCAAACAATGGCCTGGATCCACAAACCAGTTTAATAGGATAGGTAGGTATTAGTGGTAAGACGCCCCCTGCATCCAGGTTTGCCAAATCCAGTGTGCCAAATCCACTGTGTGGCACATTGGACGGTACACAGTGGTTGCTGGGGATAACTGGACTTTTTTTCAGCATCTTTTTGGGCGACAAATAAGGTGAAATTTGACGCAGTTAAATTGAAGACACACCACTTGAGATGTAAAGCTCTAAAACCCGGAAGTTTCCAGGGACTTTCCACTAACTTCGCTACTTCTTTCTTTGGTTTTTCTCACAAAGTTAATGTCTTTGCATCTTAATTGTGCTCACACTGTTGCCACGGGTCTATTTTTATACAATTCAGTGTTGTGTTTCAGTTCTGTCGTCTTCATCTGTAAGCCTTTAGAGTCCTGCCTCTCATCTCTCCTCCTCTCTCACAGACAAAGTACAGCACCTTCCCTCGTAGCCTCGTTGCTCTCCTTCCCCTATTCCCCCGGTGAGACCTGGTAAGAGTCCCGCGCTGCAACCATGGTGGTGATGAAGATGAAGTTCCCCTTTGAGAAAAGAGTGAAGCTAGCCCAGGGACTGTGGCTCCTGTCTTGGTGTGCCACAGTTGCTGGGGCCACGACCTTCACCCTGGGATGCATCCTCAAGACAGAGCTCCGCAGGAGGGCAGAGGTACTTAAAGTTTCACCTCCTAGAGTGAATACTTTCAAGTGCTTTATGAATTTGTCCGTTTTTGTCATGTAGCATGCCTGAAAATAGCTACTGGGTAATTACTGTTTCCATGCAATGTAGGATTAACAGCATGCATAGTTGGTGTCGCTGATTCTAATAGGAAGAAAATAATCATTAAAAGCATAGTTGCCCTTGCTGCAATTAATTGTTACAAAACATGTCACATTAACCACTAATAAGTGCTAATAATTCTAAACTCACACCAAATTGTAGTAAAGATCAGGTATGATATATTCTTTATTTGTAAGATGAATCTGATTATAAACTGTGTACTAACTGATGTGAATATCCCTGAGTACACTCGATAAATACCACCTGTGTCTGCCTCGTGTTGCAGGGACTGTATTTTGGGGGGGAATGCAAAGGAAAAAGTCCTCGAGGATAAATGAAATCTCCTCGCTAATAGGCCATTGAGCGGTACACCTGTGACCCACTTTGGATCCTGACTCACCATTTAATAAATTAGGCTTCGTCAGTCTTAATTACTCTAATCCCTGCTTCTGAAGGCTGTCACCATAGCTTTGTATTATCTGTTTTATCATAACATTGAAAGGCTTTGAATGATTGAAAAATTTTATCACATTGTGCAGTTTACACCACAGGTTTTTATCCCACCATCAGTGACTGAACACTAGATTTTGTAATAGTTTGTTATTGTAAGACTATTTTCTTAAATTTCCGTTTTACTAAAATTCATCACTGCAGATGTCAGTTTGCTTAGCATTTAGGAAATACCCTCTACAACATGATCCAGTGGAATTACAGCGATTTACCAGAGACATAAGACAAACAATGCGATGTCAAAAAAGTCCGGTAGAACCTCACTACCACATTTAAAGGGGGATGACTGCAGTTTCATGCAATTTTGGTGTTTGTATCTGTTCTGTATTTAAGAAGTGCATACTGGACTCAGTTCTTAGACACTAAATGCACTGCAAGTGTCCTTGAGCAACACCTTTAAGCCCCAGCTGCTTGTGGCTCATTCACTCTGGTTGAACTCTTCATTATGAGATTTTATATCTGACAGTAATGATGATGATTGCATTTATTTCTGTAGGTATTTACAAAATTAGATCTTTTAAGGCTCTTTTAAACTTTCTACACTTCATCAACACACATGTGTGACCAGGCTTTTATTTCAGGACTGTACTGTCTGAATTATTGTCTACAAAGGTAAAATTGTAGCCACTGAAAAAGCAGTCTCACCTATAAGCCAAAAAAATTTTTTTGGTTAAAAAATTTACATGTAAATTTAATTGTGTTCGTAGTTGTGAACATACGCTCACTGGACACTGAAGCAGGTACACCTTGCTAGTACTGAGTTGAAGTCACTTTTGTCTTCAGAACTGCGTTAATTCTTCATGGCACAGATTCAACAAGATGCTGGAAACATTCCTCAGAGATTCTGGTCCACAATGGACACGATAGCATCACATAGTTCTTGCGGATTTGTTGGCTACACATCCATGAAGTTAATCTTCCCATTCCACCACATCCAAAAGTTGCTATCTTGGATTGAAATCTCATTGTCACGTTCAAGAAACCAGTTTGAGATGATTTGAATTTTGTGACATGGCATGTTATCCTGCTGGAAGCAGCCATCAGAAGATAGGCATACTGTGGTCATAAAAGGGATGGACATGGTCAGCAACAATACTCAGGTAGGCTGTGGTGTGTAAACGATGCCTGTCTGTCACCAACAACCATGCCACGTTCAGAGTCATTTAAACCATTTTTCTTCCCCATTCTGATGCTCAGTTTGAACATGTTGTCTTGACCATGACTACATGCTTTAATGGACTGAGTTGCTGCCATGTGATTGGCTGATTATATATTTGAGATAACAAGCAGTTGAACAGGTGTACCTCACTAAGTGGCTGGTGAGCATGCATTTTCATCAAATTTCATATTTATGTAGAATTTCATGCTATCTGCTCTTTTCTATTGTTGAAAACTTTAAAGAGACACATTTTGATCCAATTATTTTTCAAATAAATCTAATTTAAATTCCCCACATTGCTGTGTGACTCACTTTCAGGTAATGGATAACCAAGACATTCATATTGTGCCCAACACCCTCATGATTGTTGGTCTCGCCTCCCTGGGCATCAACTACTTTGCATCAAAGATCTGTCAGGATGCCCTGGATGCTGGGCGATTCCCTCGCTGGAAGAACTTCTTGAAGCCCTACTTTGCCATCTCTTGCTTCTTCACTGTGCTCATGCTGCTAGCTGTCATCATGAGCTATGCAATGAAGGGCAGTCTGGAGTCTTCTCTAAAGGTTGGCCTTAGAAATGGCATCCGCTTCTACAAGGACACAGACACGCCAGGCCGCTGCTTCCAGAAGCAGAACATCGATCGGCTGCAGATGGAGTTTCAGTGTTGTGGGAACAATGACTTCAGGGACTGGTTTGAGGTCCAGTGGATCAGCAACCGCTACCTTGATTTCAGCTCTAAGGAAGTGAAAGAGTAAGGGGATGTATTGTAGTGGGTTTAATATTTGTGCATATTGTTGAAACATGTAAGAATTTCTGATTACAATACTGCAACTAAAGAGAACAATCAAATCAACAATAAGGTAAGAGTGCTACTAATCCCTCATTTGTTTTTGTTTTTTTAGCCGCATCAAGAGCAATGTGGATGGCCGTTACTTGTTAGATGGAGTCCCATTCAGTTGCTGTAACCCCAGTTCTCCACGGCCATGCATCCAGTATCAGCTCACCAACAACTCAGCTCACTATAACTATGATTACCAAACTGAGGAGCTCAACATCTACCTCCGAGGGTGCAGAGAGGCCCTGGTCAACTACTACATGGGTCTGATGAACACTATTGGAGCTGGAGTGCTGTCAATCTTCCTCTTACAGGTAAACTATGAGAGGAGTTCCACTGTTCCCACAATAATGTCAGGCAGAGATGGTGGTGCCACAGTGCGCTTGTAATTTATAAGATGGGAAACACATAACATTGGGTTTTTAGGGATTGAGCCTTGTCTAACTGGCTCCTCAATCTCTCCACCTTCCACTTTTGCAGGGGTCTGTGCTGGTGAGCTTGCGGCTCCTGCAGACCGCCATGGAGGCAGTGGCAGGAAAGGAAAACACTGAGATCGAGACAGAGGGGTACTTGCTAGAGAAAGGAGTGAAAGACACCATCATGGAGTACCTCGACCCTGTGCTGAAGTTCTTGCTGCTCAAAAACCAGGTGGAGGAAGGCACAGCTGCAGCCACTTCTACAACAGCTGCTACCCCAGCTCCCACCTAAACCCCTTTTTATGTTTCAAAGATCATATGTAAATAATTTTTACAACAAGAGGGGAACTAAGGAAGAGCTTTAATTTAAAAAAATAAATAAATAAATTCACATTTCTGTGAATTTCACAAATTTAGGGATAGAGGGTTTTTTGGTTTTTTTTGGCGGGGGGGGTGTTTTTTTAATTGTCAGATGACCATCACTGGTAAAGTTTATCTATACAAATGTTGCTCTACTTTCCCATTCAAATTCAGTCTTGGTATCTTAATTCCCAGTAAAGGTACCCATTGCAGCTGTGATTAATCCAGTTTTCAGACACTTCTCAGTACTTCTTAAAAAATGAACAAGATGCTTAAAATAATAAGCATTTTTTTTTAATTGTTTAGCACTTTTTATTTTTCCTGTTATTCACTGCATACGATTAACAAACTCTTTACGGCTATGTTTACAGTCCCACAAATACGTGTAATTACTATCTTACTTTTGAAAGTTGTGTGCATTGCTTATTGCAGTCTCACAAGACTTATTTTGTGTCAAAAGCAATAAAACAGTCACCCTTCAATAAGTGGATAAACATTAATCGATAAAGTGTACAGAAAGATTCTTTTTTGGAAGATGTAAAGCTGGCTGTAGAGAAAAACGAGGCACAATGCTCTGCTGCGCAACAGGAGTATGAAAATAATAATATATAAGAGATGACTTATTAAAGTTTGAGGTTACTAAATGCCTTATGGAGTGGAGTCACTTTTTTTTTCTTTCTGATGTAAATACAGCACACAGAAACATTAAAATACTTCATCTGTCACCTTCCATAACAGTGGCTCTGAGATAGCACTTTTCCCCTGCCTCTCTTATCTCACTCAGTGAAAGGAAACAGATTAGGAGGACTGATTAATCGATGTCAGTAATGCAGTGAAAGCCAACAAGTGTGTCCTTTGTTCTGACACTTCAGCTGCTAAATCCCATTAGTTAATACCCAACCTGCTGCCTTTGCAGTTAGACACTGGCGTCAGGTGCCTGTAGGATGCAGAGTGAATATATGAAGGCTTTGTCTGCTTATATAAATTTAAAAGTGTGAAAAATAATAAAATACAAAGTTTTCAGATTTTCTCTCTCACACACACACACACACATGTTTTTAAAGCTATAAAGTACAGTATTTCCATCATATTATTTATGTCCTACTGTTATTTAAATCTGCTGTCTGACTTCCTTTTTACAAATGGTTGCAGGTAATGAAAGCATCTGAGAAGATCTTTAGGGAAAAACAATAATAGATTACAATGGGTGATATCAAACTGTGAGGAAACGCCATGAAATAAATACCACTTTGTGAAACGTCTGTTGACACTGTATCAGATCAGAGCTGATTCATGGGGATGTCTGAAGCTATGACTGCATGGAATCGATTGCATTACTGTGGCTTTAATCTGTTTATCGTAGGTAAATTGAATGATCTGCAGCAGATAGACTTAATCCGCTGCCCGCTGAAATACAGCTGTGATGACGTTTCGATCATGTGACGGGGACGACGCGCTCTCTGACGTTGGGCTCTCTTTTTCGAGTCCTTTTGAGGATCAAATCCTTTTGCTCTGGTTTCTGCTAAACGAGTTCATAGTGTGCGGAGTCAGTCAGCCAGTGCACTTTCAGAATATCTCCAGACGAACATTTATGGGTATTCGCTTCCAGTCACTACTTAATTTATAAATATTTCAATTATTGTGGTTCAAAATCATCCAGCTCGACCGTCACACCCAATCAAAGAGGAACGGCTCAAAATATTCAAGTCGTTCGACAGTCGCACAGTTTGAAACTGTTGCGGCTGCTAGAAGAGCTAGTTCAGGGTAGCTGAGAAGCTGCGGTCAGGGAAATAACAGCAAGTCGTTGGTTAGTTAATGTGCTCGACCACAGTATTTACAAAATCAGCAGGATTACAACCAGAGGAGAGACTGGACGGAAGCTTACCGGAACTGGCAGGTGGGCGACAACAGAGACATGTAGTTTCATCACTTGCTATTAATAGTATGTCAGACTGTTAAACAAAACACACATAAAGTTAGCCAATGGGCCAGATAGCCTCAGGAGCTAAATTGTTTCCTACTGGCTGATGAATGAAACATATTAACGCGTCTAAAATGATCGGAGTGACTCTCAGTGTTGGTATTTCCGATGCCTAGCTTATGTAGCTAGCATAATGTTTTTCCACTATCTTTTAGCTACCGCTTGTCACTGCAGTTTACATTGTTTTGTGCTGAGTTATGCTCTCTAATGCCTGCCGTTGTCTGGCTGTGTTTGGGCTTGTATGGGGCAAACCTGTTAAAAGTGAAGAACTAGCTATTGTTTCATCCACGGGCCGCGGGATGTTGCCCAATTCAACGACCTGTGTGTGTTTGCTGCCGCTTTGTAACGGGATTAATGCTGTTTATGTACACGTTAAAAAACCGTATCAGCTGGGCGACATAACAGTTATATGTCGGTTCTCAAGGAGAACTCCAGTTCAACAGGGTGAGGTCAGCAGCAGTCGACTGACTGGGATTTTCTGATTGTGCAGGATCGTTCTCAGTTTAAAAACACGAGGTGGCGCTGGGTCACACTGAACCCTGACTTATGTTTTTAATCAAAATATAACAGAAAAAGGAGGAAGTAGAAAGGGAAAGTGATAAGGATGCACCTATTCATGTTGCTGATACCTGGTGTAGTCGTCTCCGAAGCATATACGTAGCAGTAAAGCTTTATTTAAAGAGATGCGACTATTCCCAAGGTCTTACACACATCTTTGAGAGGCTGTTAGCACAACATACACTCAGACCACTCTGCTGGCCATTCTTGTTAGCAAACTGTAGATAAATAACTTTTGAGACAGGCTTGGGAGCTTATATTATTGCAGGTGTGCGGCCTCCCACGTTGGCATTTGTATGTTCACAATTGTGACATGTTTTTCTTCATCAAGTGCAGCATATATTTGTTCTGATGATTGTTTTGCCTCACCCATCTGACACTTTGGCAGTACATTTCTGTCCATCCCTTTTGATTGGATTGTTCCTTTCTGTAAAGTATACTGCGTTGCACACATTCCTTACTGCTCTGACTTTTGGTCTTTTTGTTTCAGATTAGAGATGGAAGGAGATGAGTGCAACTTTCCTCCAGATTCATCAGATGATCACTCACTAAGAGGAAGTGTTGCTTCCTCTGCAACACTATCCCGTGGTATGGTGCCACAAAGTCTCAAGGAGATTAGATTTTTTTTTTTAATTTTAAGCAAACTGACTTTAAGTAAAGTTCATATTGAATGTCTTTTTTTTTTTTTTTTTCCGCCATTAATCTTTTTACATTTTTCTAATTGTGCTTGTTTTTCTCATTGTGTTTGTCTATACAGCTCAAGATGTGCTTGTATACCTGTTTGGTGAGAGTGCAGTACACTTAACTATAGAAGGGCTCGGCAGTGTCACTGTGCAGGAGCTGGGCCGCAGTGTTCGGGAAGCTCTCCACGTTCCTGAATCTGCACAGGATGCTTTTGCCTTCTGGCTTTGCTCTCCATTGCTTGGTTAGAATCCCCCCCCCCAGTATTTCTAGCACTTATCTATGTTATGTGATGATATATTACTTGACGTGAATAAAACCTATTGCTGTCAAATTTTTTCTCACTCCTCCCTATCTTCAGAACTGCAGTTAAAGGCGAGGCATCAGCCATACAAGTTGTGTCGGCAGTGGCACGACTTGCTGTATCGCTTCACCGATGCTTCAGAGGAAGACATTTCACAAGGTCTGAGTTTTGACAGCGTGCTGCTGGGTTTACATGCGCTACCAAACACGTGACAGAAGAATAGCTGTCAACACAAGAAATCTCGTTTCTGTAATCAAAACATGATAAAGGAACTTGTCGCAGGAAAAGGGTGGTTGCAGTGTACAAAGAGATGAAAGGAAAGATAATCGCTTCTGCTGCTGAGCAGTAGATTATTCTTGGAAGGCCTTCCCAGTAAGATGTAGTAAAGCTTTTAGATTACGGAGTATGCCCTCTTACTTTACCATGAATCTGATAAACTTTACCAAAAAAATGGCAACCCAAACAGCTGCATCCTCTACAGACTGAAGAATATTATTCTCTGACCCCTAAAATACTGTTTCCCAATGAGCGGCATGTAAACATCAGTTAGATTAGATTAGAGTGACTGAGTTAAGCAATCCAAGTCACTCTACACATACACTCTATAGCAAAAGAGTGTAAGTAAATCCAAAATGTAGTATATACAAACTACTGTGGACCAAAGTTTTTCTTTTTAAATATACGTACTGCTTGCGTTGGACTTTAGGTTAAGTACAGCTCATTTTGAACAAGTTGTACGTGAAGTGAGAGGCACTGACTCAGTCTGCAGTTTTTTTTGTCATAATTCTTTCCCCTCAGAGACGGTCAGCCCACACATTTGCAATGTGGTGCTTTTAGTCTAGCGATGTCAAAGAAGTGGTGACACAGTGACAGCTTTCCAGCAGTAAAGCATAAAAAGTATCGCACAGGTATTGTATAATCCCTTAAAAGCTGTTACTTTTTCTGTGGAGTAGATTCCACCCACGGTACAGGACTGTGAGCCACAGCAGAGTGGGCTTGAGGGTACTCAAGTTGTCTTTATACCCTCACTCCTCCACACTGGATGATGAGGCTGAATCTCATCTAGTGTGGATTTGAATGATTTAAAAAAAAATAAAAAATCACCAAACACTAATGCATTATTGTCCTCTGCTTTTTTTTTTCTTTTTTTTTTTGACAGATGAACCGTGTCTCCAGTACAGACGCAGTGTGTTTTATCCGAAATCTAAAGAGCTGCAGGTATTCTTAACTCTGCAAAAACTTCCAGTGATCTTAGAATTATGAAGACAGCATTATATGCCATGAGGTCTGCATTTTGCTTGTGCTTTGAATTAAGATTTTGTACTTCACACAAGGCAGCAAATTCAAATTAACAGCTCATAATGTCAGTAGTTTTTATTGTGAAATGTGTAAAATCAATTTTAACAAGCTAAGAGAGATACAGATTTGGACTAAATTAGACAAAAAGTCTTTTAGATTCAAAGATAATGTGCTCACGCTGAGTTACTGTCTCACTCCTGAGCAGATACAGGATGAGGGAGTGTTGCGACTTCTTTATGAGGAAGCCAGGGGCAACATCCTCACCGGTCGATACCCCTGCGACCCTGAGCACTGGACTAGTCTTGGAGCTTTGTCTCTTGCTCTTGATGAGGGAACTGGTCTGGACAGCCAACAATTTGCTACAACTATAAGGTAAAAAGGGCTTAAAGTTTTTCTAGCACTAATGATAGAGGATTGATGTCTAAGGGAAATATTCTTGTTTATTTTTTGTTTTTTATAGCAAGAAGAATGGTGTTTGTTTGTAAATTGCCAAACCCCCATATTATGTATGAATAAAGAACCCTTGCTTATACAATACACTAAGGCCAATGTTTCCAACCAAGGAAGCTTTGAGTAAAGCATTTTCTGTGGATCAACCTTTCATATTAACTCCAGGATTCACGTTTGCAAACAGAGTGTGTTCCTCTCTCTCTGAAACGGGTCACCACAGCTGCCATCCATTTGACTCATAGCTTACAGTTGTAGACTGTTATTTTAGCATCTTATACAACCAAGGTAGGGGAAATCCTTCACCTCCCGTTGATGGTGACCTGGGAGGAGCAGGTCCAGTTAGAGCTTGAGATATTGGCAAGTGAAGAAGAGATGGGAGAAACACCCATCAACCATGTTATGAGTGTGAATGTCGCATAGTTTGTCCACCAGAGGGAAATCTGCAATGTCCCTGTTGCCAACGAAATGCCACAAATACAACAACCAGCTGATCTGAGCAGAGTCCGCAGAGCATAAAGGAATAATCCACAACTTGTTGTACAAATGAAACAAGATTGTTTTGAGACTGCATTATTATATTATCTTAGTAATTACTGATAATTGACTACACATAATAAATTTGTCTCGTGTCTCAAAGAAAAAAGTATCAGCCGATATGTCTGTATCAGTGTCTGTATCAGTCTTAAAAATCAGTCGGGCTCTAAATCGGATATTGCAGTATTTTATTGGTGCTTTGAAAGTAAGTCATGAGCTACAAGCTTAAGGGTTGGTTAGAAGTATTGTGTATTGAAGTATTATGTCAGCTTCATTCATTTATCTACAGGACAATAAGTATTTGAAAGCAGTTCATTCTACTTTTCTTATATGTTACTCTTCAAATAAGAGAAAATGAAGAAATACGTCCCCAGACCCCACTGAGGTTTTTTCTTTCCATGTGTGTTTTGTTACTAGTCTGGTCACATTCAGTCAGTGACATTATTTGCATGACGTAAATAAATATCCCCTCCCCCCCAAAAAAATTCTGATAAAATTTTTTTTCCTTGGGTAATTTAGTGAGATTGCTAATTGTTCACTTTTCTTAACGCATAGATGAAAAAGAAGTAAACTGCAGAATCAGTAAAAGTGAGCCAGTTGTGTGTGTTGTTTTGGGAAAAACAAATCCCAGCATAATCTGACTGTTTTCCAATATTCTTCTCTGTGTAAACTCCAGCACTTGCTTAGAGAGCATGTTCAAACACGTTGATACAGAGTCGCTGTTTTTACAAAGTGAAGTCTCTCTCTCTTCCTATTTTCCATATTTTTAAATGTGACTCTGCTGTTGATCAGTTTGTCAAACGTGGAGAGGACGCCTTTCTGCTGTGCAGCTTAATGCAGTGGCAAAAACAATGTAAAAAGCACCACCCAAACCATTTCCTTCAGCCCCCGTATATTTCTAAATTGGGTATCTGATAGACTGAGCAGCTTTGAGTGCTTCACTACAGTAAGTGACAGTGTGATGCAGTCCTGTGAAAGGAACACAGACATTGTGAAAAAGGGTCAGCAGTCCTTTTGTTTGAGAAGGCCTTTATTTTTTATGTTAACAGTTGCCTGGACCTGCAGTGGTTTTCTGAGTGCTTGTTGGACTCAGGTTTAACAAGCTTGTTGTGCTTGTTGAACCTTCAGAATGGGTTTCGTCACTGTTCGGCCTTTTGAAACTGACTGCAGTTGAAGGGGGCAGTGTGGTGGAGCAGTGGTTAGCACTGTTGCCTCACAGCAAGAAGGTCCTGGGTTTGAATCCACCATCTGGAGTTTGCAGAACTCCAGATGGTGTTGCAGGCACCCAAATCTACAAAAAGCATGCATATTAATAGAATATCTGACTTGTGTTTATAGTTATCTGCTGTCTGAACTTCCTTCCTGCTGTTTCACAGCCCTTCACTGAGTGATCCACAATTATTATACCACAAAAGATGATTTGATGTCCTTACTGCATGAACACAAACAATAATGCACCCCAAAATACTTGCTTTGTCCTCTACACATAACTTGAACATAGTAGTAGAGCAAAATCAAACCCTGCGGTGGCTAATGAAAAGAAAAATGTAACTATAAGCTTGGTAATTATTCTTTGAAGTATATTTATAGCTTATTACCTCCGCCAAGGAGATTATGTTTTGGTAGTGTTTGTGTACATGTTTGTGATTTTGCCTGTAAACCCAATAGCTTGAAGTTTTTAATGAATTCTGATAAAACTTTGTAGAGGTGTAGAGTGGGGTCATCTTAACAATCCATTAAAATTTTGCTAAGATCCACCGAGGTCTTCAAGGTCAACTTAATGATGTATTGGTCACAAACTGACAAAAAAAATGTTATAACTTAGAAACTATGCTTCTTACAAGTGTGGTGTGTATTAACATATAGAAAGTACCATGTAAAGATTTAAAATGTAATGTCATATTTGACCTCTGACCTCTCCTTCAAGGTCAGTAGACTAATCTGAAGGTCAAAGGGATATATAGAGCTATATAGAGCTATTTAAAACCATGTATCTTACTGCCATTGTTTGCACTGACAACATATAGACATGTAGGGAATCATATATGGGGATTCTAAATAGTATCCAAATTTCATGTCACCTTTGACCTCTGATTTCACTTTTACATTTCACATCTGCCTTTCTCTCAAGTTGACCCCAAAATTTGTTACATTGTCAAGAACTGTCAAGAGAATGAGCCACCTCGTTAGTTAGAAATGTTCTGCAGTATAATATTATATGACAAGCTCGAGTTATTTATGTCCAGTTATTTACAAATCAACACTTATTATCCATTACCTACTTCTACATAAAGTTTGGGTACTCAAAGTGAACATCTGCCATACTGCTCTTATCTGAGTTTTACTGCACTACAAACTTCTTAAAGTACATTTAAAAAAGGCCAAAGAAAAGAAAATGAATACATACAAAATACAATACTATTCCCATAAAAGTAAATACTGCCCAGAGAGTGCGCAGTATTTGCATTCTCGGGGTGCTTCTTGTTTTAAATACAGATGCTCTTTTTAGAGGATTTCTACATGAATACTTGTTGGTCTATAAGGGAAGTGATTCTCTCGCACTTTGTTTATCTAAGAATGTGAGTGGTAACATCTGAGGAGGAAAGGTCAAAACTTCAGCTACACTCTAAACAACTTAATTAGGAGAGGAATGCTGGTCTCGCCGAAGTCACAATAAAACATGTTACAAAGAGCATTTAAATGAGACTAACATGAAAGGACGAAAGCTTGACAGTTGGGTAAATTAGGAAGGGAAAGAAAATGGGAGAAAATACTTCACAGATCTGATGCACCAAACAAACTTCTGTTGTCTGTTTCCCACAGGGAGAAGAAGCTGTCTTCTTATCTGCCTGCGCACGTCACCATGGGGAGCGGAGGTTTGTTCTCTACTTTGCGAGGGAAGTCAAGCCGTCAGGTCGGGCTGGAGCAGAACCTCTTGGAGGAGTACAGAAAGATCAGCACATCTGCTGGAAGCTCTCCTGAGCCCACACAGCTCATACACCAGTACCTCAACACGTGTCACACGCTGCCTTATTATGGGTATGAATTAGCATAATGAGGCATTTATGCACTGTATTCTTCAACATGAGGCAAATAATTAACATTAAATGCAAAAACAGGTGCGCTTTCTTCTTTGGGGAGATTGACAAACCAGCTCAAGGGATCTTGCAAAGGGGAAAACGCAAAGTGGTCAACATCGGGATCTGCTTGGAGGGTGTTTATGTGATGGATGTCAAAGAGAAGGTGAGCAGCGGTTCACACCTTTCTAAAACAGCAGCACGTTCCATGTTTCTCAGTCTGTTTCTCTCACGGTTCCTCCTGTTGGAAAATGTTTTCTCGCAGCACGTGCTGCTCGGCCTGCGCTTCAGCGAGCTTTCCTGGGACCACAGCTACCCCGAGGAGGAAGGGGATTCACACATTCTGTGGCTGGAGTTTGATGGTGATGAAGACGGCACTCCTGTCAACAAGTTGCTAAAGATCTACTCAAAACAGGTAGGAAACGTTTTATGAAATTAAATCATTGGCTATGAATATCTCCACTGTCTCTGCTCTGTTAGAGTCTGTAAGGTTCAGGCTCAGGTTCAGGCTCCGTCTTTCTGCTAACCAGGCGGAGCTAATGAGCGGCTTCATTGAGTTCTGTGTGGAGCTTAAGTCTGCGTCCGAGGGGGGAGCTGCAGCCGAGACAGATGGCGAGGTGGGTTCATCTCAGCAGCCCGCTGGACAGGAAGAGAGAAGCAAGAATGGACGCGGAGGAAGGCGCGGGATGCTGCACAGGCAAGGCAGTGTTGTGTGCAGTCGAGTCCACTCGCTTAACACCATCAGCTACGTGGACACCGGTGAGTCCAAACCTTCAGTTTGGTAGCAGCAGCGTATCCTTTCTAGAGTGAGCTCCTCCTGTGCCAAGACTGTCTCACTATGTTGGAGGATTTTTCAGCATTTGTTTATTTTTGTCTTTTAGGAAAAGAAATCAAACGCTTGAAGCCCAAGAGAGCCGCGTCTTTCTTCGCCCGACAGATGTCTGCACCCTCCTACTCCGCCGTGCAAGTGACAGGGAGTCTGGAGCACGGTTAAAGTCACTGATCAGATCTGACCCGTTCCCCTCGGAGACCAAATCTGAACATTTTACACTGCGATTTAAAAAAGCAAAAGAGACTTACTATGAGCTTCAGACATTTGTCTGCTAATATATGAACATGTAAAGGACCAAGTGAGAGCGATCCAAGTGTGAGTGACAATATTTATCTTCTGAAGTTGTGTATATTAAGCGAGTATAGTAATGTGAAAACGAAAAAGATCTATTAGCAGCTAAGCTTCAAAGGTTCACCTGAAGTGGCTGTTTTTTAAATAGCCTTATATAAAGAACACAATGGATAAGTGTGAGACAAGCCTTCTAATAATCCTCAAACAATGACTCTAGTCAATAACTGTATGGTGTTTTTGACCTTTCTGCAGCGCTCTAGAAGCAGATTTACTGCTACTATTCTAACATGTTACACCTCAAATGAGTATAACCACTGCATTACCTCTTCATCTTGTCGGGGACTGAACATTAAGAACATTTAAACCTTTTGTGACTCCTCCTCAGACTGTAAGAGAGAACCTCAAACACCAACAGTCAGCATGACAAACACTTTTCAGGGGACGATCTAAGGGTGCATTTCCGCTATTCTGCTTTTTCAAACTGCCAGTGCCTTGGTGTCTTGAAAGGGTGAATCCACTTCAGAAAGAGCAGAAACATATAGTGTTCGGATTTCCTGACCATAAACAATCCGTATGGGAGCACATTGGCTGTGTTGTGAAGGACTTTTGTAAGTACAGGACTTTTGACATCAGTATTTACTGATATCTGCAGCTGGTTTCAAAGAAAGCGCAGGTCCGACCTGCTTTAAAAAGTTTTATAGTTTGAATTTAGTCAAAAGAGCTTCTTGTTAAAGAATCTGCAATTAGGTGGTCACAGTATCAAGTTTTTTAATTGATTTGCACTAATAAAAGAATCAAATTAGAGCTATAAAACTGTAGAAACTATATAGAAATAGGTAAAAATGCATTCATCTGATAATCATTCTCCATCCCTGCCACACCACGCTTGTATTCAAATTCAAACTTTCAAAGCAGCTCTCGCACAGATCCAAACGTGACTGTTGGACTTGATAAGCAAGAAAAGTGACGCAATACTGCTCTTGTGCAACTTCTGACATGACAGAAGGTAAATTGAAAGTGTAGATACTAAACAGACTACCAATGACTATTTTCTGCAAACACGATCACGGTTGACATTTGAAAAAACAAAACAGGGAACACTGTGTCAACACCTTGTTTTCAGCTTTATGATGAAGCATCGTCCAGTACGAAGAAGCCACTGCAGAAACAATAGCTTTCTAAAACAGTTTGAACTTCACTGTATCTCCAAAAGTTAACCAATTTGTTGACCCAGTTTTCAGTGGAGAGCGATGTTGCGCTCTGAACATAAAACAAGGACCAAGTTGTGGCCACACTGGTGAAAATCTAAGTCTTTCCACCAAAGCGAGCCTGTCGGACATGCTGCAACCAAGTATGCTACCTTAACACTGCAGAGACAGATTTTAGCCTCCAGCACTTGGCAGAGTCCCCCGGGTGTCTCTCTGAACTCCACCTGAATGCTAACAGAGACAGTTTCTGTCTCCACATCTCTATAATAGCGCCTTCCACTTGAACATATGTCCTCATTTGAGATGCGGCGGCATATACTGTCTGTTCTTCCTGATGCTCCTCAGCATGCAAACTGCAGAATGTCCTTACTTTTCTATGCTTTGACTTGTATATCAGCTACTGTCTGTAACCTAACTCCAACAGTTCAGTATATTGTCACTAGCAAACACTATGCATGCCCCGTTGTAGAATAGGCATTCCTACAGTCTACGCATCATGTGATGCTGCACTACTAATACACTGTTTCTAAATCTTTTACATCAGCAAGTTGTTTTGTATTGTTTGTTAGCTTTTATGAGAGAAAATTTTTACTTTTCTTTTTTTTTGGTTTTCATATACTTGCCAGTGTTTGTATAAGTGAATGAAGAAATAGGTCTCAAACAGTCACTTTGCAGAAGCTTAAAAGTGCCTTTTTTGTTTCTACTAAGTTGGCATCTAAATGACTGTTTTGGTGCTTTGAAACCAGAAATGGACCGTTTTGGTATTGCTATGGTTTAAAATTGTTATATTATCAACCTTTCCTAGCTGATGTGAGTACACTAACATACCGGATGGTGGATGTTGAACGGTGTACTGTGATTCCTCTCAGTTGTCAGTTCTGCCTTCATTAAAATGATCAGATGATGCAAAGTGGTCCTATTTCTCAGAGAATATCTGTCATAAACGGTTTATTAATCTGCTGCCTAAGTGTACTAAAAGCCATATTTTAACCAACATGTTATTCTGCACATGATTTATTTAGTAGAACTTCATGCACAAAACATTTTTCATCAGTATTTCTGTGATTTTTTTTTTTTTTTTTTTTTTTTAATACTTAAAACAGTTGCAGTTATAAATTCATTTTAGAACTGAGCCAACAGTATAATTTCAGCTAGATCGATTTCACAACGTTTGGAGAAATATTCCATTGTTAAATGTTTATGTTGTTAATATGTGACAGGGATGTTAAACGTTAATGAGTACTCCTGTGGAAATGATTTAACATGCACCTAAAACCTCTTACTTTCTATATTTGCAAATCATTTTCAAATATCTGAGCTATATCCCAGAATACTATTCCTCTATAAATTTATCATTCATGATTCAATATAGACTTTTGTCACATTTTACGTCTTTTATCATAATAAATGTGTTTTTTTTTCCCTTCTGAGCACTCAAAACATGAACCTTTCTTTGTGTTTTTCTTGGTTTCCAAAGTCTCTGCTCTTGATTTCTCTTCATCATATCAGATTACTGCATCTGTTACTTCATTTATTATATGCGTGCAGTATATTTTGGTTTAAGTTAATTTAATTGCCCTCTACAAACAGAAAATTGAAGTTTCCTTCAATCTAAGCACTTTAGGACATGCGCAGTCGTGTACATAACAACCTCACACAAACAACTATCAACTTTATATGTTTTTGGCAAAAAAATTAACAAAAGGTATTCACATATAAAATACACCCATTTTTATACAGGCTGCGCCAATAAAAGCAGCCTGTATAACAAACTGCTCTAATTGGCTGTTTCGATTACGCACACTGACGATTTAACACCGGATAGGCTACAAACCCGGAAACAACAACGCTTCCACCTAGCTGCTTCTGTCTCAGAGAAAATATGCCATTTTCTGATTATTTATCCTGAAAACACTCGTTTTTAGAGTTGGCAGCGAAGCTAAACACGCATCAGTAACACGGGAGCGCGAAGTTGGCGTTTCCCAGCTTGTCTCTTGTGAGCTGGTCTGTCGTCACCTTTCTTTATCGTCGTTTTTACCTTAAACGTTTCACAGCTGGCCGCAGTTCAGTATGGACGAGGGCTCGGTGCCGGTCCCTGAAGACGCGGGGAGGAGGCGTCGGGTGCACGGCATGTTGAAGCTCTACTACGGGCTGAATGAAGAAGGAAAGGCCCCGGAGCAGCCGGAGTCCCTGGATCCCTGCGATATCAATGGGCCGCATTTTGACCCGGAGCATTATCTCAACAAGGTGAGAATCCGCTCCGTGGCTCATAGAGCTGGACTGGTTCATAACTTTAGTGTAACCTTCATGTCAAATAATAGAAATTTAAAAACTAACCCTGTTGTTCAAAGAGCCCGACAGCAGCAAAACTATACACAGTTCAGTTTGCTGCAAAGTTAAATGAAACAGCAGGATGCCTCCTTTATTTGTCCCAGTTTTACTGTCGCTGTGCATACAGGTAAAGCTGTAAGTGGCTGTAAAATACAGCACTACTTCTGTCTTGCTTTCTAAACAGTATAAATGAACCAGCACTAATACTATATCAGTAACTAGAAGAAACAAATGACCACTAAACCAACAAAAACTTAAAATCATGCGATGTCTTACGAGAACTGTTTTTAAGTGTGGCCCTTGGTGCTTTTTTTTTTTTTTTTTTTTTTTTTTATTATTCAAATCCAGCTCAGGAGGGAGTGCTCTCTTACGGAGTTGATGGACCAGGAGACCTGCATGGTCAGGCAGATCCGCTCTTTGGACAGTGACATGCAGACACTGGTATATGAAAACTACAACAAGTTTATATCTGCTACAGGTGAATGGAACATCTCACACACACACACACACACTGCTGTTGTAATGCAACCTGACGCCAAATTGTGGAAACCTGGACAGCTGAAATATCCTCCCTTCCTTCTTTTTGCCAGACACCATAAGAAAGATGAAGAACGACTTCAAGAAGATGGAAGATGAAATGGATTGCCTGTCTGCCAACATGGCTGCAATAACTGAGTTCAGTGCTCGGATCAGCGGTACACTACAAGACCAGCATGCGCAGATAACAAAACTCTCTGGTAAGACCTAAACTGGCAGTTTGTTTGGTTGAAACAGAAGTCAAGGACTTTTTAGTGATTTCATTCATTCATATATATATAAAAATAAAAATAAAAATAATAAATTTTCTCTTACTCTGTATCACTCCAGGTGTTCACACTCTGTTGAGGAAGCTGCAGTTTCTGTTTGAACTGCCCGCAAGGTTAAATAAGTGTTTGGAGCTGCAGGCCTATGCTCAGGCAGTGAACACCCACCGCCGTGCCCGCTGTGTGCTGCAGCAGTACAGCCACCTGCCCTCGTTCAAGGGAATTCAGGATGACTGTCACGCAATCATGGACAAGCTGGCACAGGAGCTTCGACAGAAGTTCAGGTGACAATTATTAGTTATTATAGTTCATTCTTGTTAATCCTTCTCCACAATTCAGTTTCAATTGTTGGTTTGCATGTTTCACTTTTCATTGTTTGAAATTAAGTTTTCATTAAATATATATTCGTTGTTAGTTTTACACCTTTTTAATTTTAATATGAAGGTTAGGGGCATTTTTACACAAGTTCAGAATAGATATAAAACAAAGACAGCAAGGGAGTTGACTCAGTCTGAGTCTCAGTAAACAGATGGACAGAAGCCTCATCGGTCAGGTTTGTTGACAAATTTCATCAAGCTGACAAAGACTAAAACTAAAGACACATCCTATATGTTTTTGTTTTATTTTAGGTAGTTTTGTTTGATACTTTTTCAGTTAGTTTTTTCTTTTTTCACAGTCTACTTTTTTTTTTTTTTTTTTTTTTCACACCTAGTTTTAGTTTTTAGTTTAGCTGTAGTTAGATCAGAGATGCCACCTTGAGGGAACATTACACAAAAGAAGTTCCATTTACAAGAGGCTGGTGAGAAAGCCAGAACTGACCAAACCACAGAGGGGGGGGGGGATCACACATTTCATTACATTTCTGTTTGTATGTCTTCTTCTTGTGCTCACAGGGATGGTGGGTCAAGTGCCAAAGATTTATCCGAGTGTGTGGAGCTTCTTTTACAGCTGGATGAGCCAGCAGAAGAGCTATGTGATAAATTCCTGAGCCACGCGCGGTCTCGCCTTGAGTCAGATCTCCAGGGCCTGGAAGCCGAGATAAGACCGTCCACCTCAGCCGTGAAAGATGCTTCCGCACACGGATCATCGTCTACAGCAGCCGCCGGATCGCCGACTGATAGCTCCCCAAAAACGAGCTCTCTGGCTTCTCCCGCCTCAAACACTGACATCCTGGAATTCATCGACAGAGGCTGCAATGAATTTGTGAGCAGCTTATGTTTAGTAATCACTTCCTATCAAGAACTGTTTATCAACCATGCTCAAACAGGCGAGCTAGCATCCAAAAATATTCCCCAGATGGCAAATGGCAAGCTGCATGCCTTTGTGGATGATCTGGCGTCTCGATATTTCATGCTTGTGGAGCGGAGGATACAAGAGGAGAAAGGGGTTGGAGATAACTCCCTTCTTGTACGTGCACTGGACCGCTTCCACCGCAGACTTCAGGCTGTGGCCAAACTTCTGCCAGGCTCAGCCGTGCCAAACAAGGGGACTGAGATTGTGATACAGGCAGCGACAGAAAGAGTCAAGCAGTACCTCTCCGCTCTGCAGAGCTTCTACATGGACAGCTTGACGGATGTGAGGCAGGCTCTGGCAACTCCTCGTCTCTCTGTGGCTGGCGCTTCTGTGGCTGGGCCAGCCTCTGGCAGAGATGCTCCAACCAGCCTGCCAGAGCTGCTCTCCTCCCTGTCAGCCTCTATTCTCAATCAGATTAAGTCAGTGCTGGCGTCAGTGCATCTCTTTACAGCTAAGGACATTACATTCTCCAACAAGCCGTACTTCAAGGTGAAAAGTTTTTTTTTTTTGTTTGTTTGTTTTTTGTGCCAAAACTCCACAAGTACCTCGCGTAGTTTTCATATGAGTAAACTAATGTGTGACATCCTGTTACTGTTGTTTCTGCACCATGCGAGTGATGCCTGTTTGTGTCCGTCTCCCCCTTGTAGGGTGAATTCTGCAGCCAGGGTGTACGTGAGAGCCTGGTGGTGAGCTTTATCAAGTTTGTGTGCCAGTCTTCTCGGCAGTTTTGTGAGAGCGCCGGAGACAAAGGAGGTTCAACTCCCCCAGCCCTTCTGTTGCTGCTGTCTCGCCTTTGTTTGGACTACGAGACCTCTACTATCTCCTACATACTCACGCTCACAGATGAACAGTTCCTTGTACAGGTATTACACTACAGAAAGGCAGAGAAATCTAACTATTATGTTTTTGACCTCTCTACTCAGCCAGTCTCCCTACCAAAGATGATAATATAGATGTTCTCTTTTGCTCTCTCTCAGCACCACAGTCCCGTGACACCTGTTACAACTTTATGTGCAGAAGCCAGGGAGGCAGCACAGAAGCTACTCAACCATTATGTCAAGGTCGGTGTTTCATCGACAGCCTTTACCTTGGATTAAAGTGAAACAGTATTTTATTTCAGGTTCTTCATTTTTTTTGTTTTGCTTTAGGTTCAGGGTCTGATCATCTCCCAAATGTTAAGAAAGAGCGTTGAAACCAGAGACTGGGTTAACACCATCGAGCCAAGAAATGTCCGTGCTGTCATGAAGAGAGTAGTAGAGGACACCACATCGATTGATGTGCAGGTGAGGGTTTTGAAACTGTCTCAATCACACTGTCCTTATTCACTCATGATTACATATGAATGGGCTGTTTTATGAACCTTTTGCACTATAGGTTGGTCTCTTGTATGAAGAGGGTGTGAGGAAAGCGCACAGCAGTGACTCCAGCAAAAGGACTTTCTCTGTCTACAGCAGCTCCAGGCAGCAAGCCCGCTATGCTGCCAGCTACACCCCAAGGTACTTTAGCTGCACACATATAGCTCAGCTCTTTTTTTGTTCTGTTTACAACACTGCACCAGAGTAGACTCTAGTGTGCAGAAAATGAAATTAGGTGATCACAGAATAAAGTTTTTTAATTGATTTGCACTAATAAAAGAATCAAATTAGAGCTATAAAACTGTAGAAACTATATAGAAATAGGTAAAAATTCATTAATCTGATAATCATTCTCCATCCCTGCCACACCACGCTTGTATTCAAATTCAAACTTTCAAAGCAGCTCTCACACAGATCCAAATGTGACTGTTGGACTTGATAAGAAAGAAAAGTGACGCAATACTGTTCTTGTGCAATTTCTGACATGACAGAAGGTAAATTGAAAGTGTAGACACTAAACAGACTAACAATGACTATTTTCTGCAAACACGATCACGGTTGACATTTGAAAAAACAAAACAGGGAACACTGTGTCAACACCTTGTTTTCAGCTTTAAATTAGGAGGGCCACTCTTCATACACATATACACACACACAAAAAAAAAGATTTAAAGATTTACTTCTGTTACTTCTGGTATTCTGTTGTGACCACTTGCACTTGTGCGTTTGTAATTTCAACAAAATCAACTTCTGTGTCAAACGGGTCTGATTTTTATTGTTGATCAGTGCTGGCAATGGAAGCTGGGTCTCTTCTTACAACCCAGAAGCCAAACAGGAGTTTTCAGTAGAAGAGTCTGGAATGTCCAAGCCCAAAGGGTCAACAATGCAAAGTGCAGAATGCTTGTAATTTACTTGCAACATTCAGAGGGGTTTGTGCTGTGAATTCATCCCCGTCTGCGCAGAGTTCTGCTTTAATGTCCTGAGGCATCTGAAAATAAGCTTTTTGGTCAAATTAAACTGCATGGTGTGCAAGCACACCTCACAGTGAAAATGTCTTATGGCCACCCTACTCACAGGTTTTGGCTCTTTGTGACTTTCTCCTCATAACCTCCACAAAACGCAAGTAAACAAGACACACTGGAGGAGATCCACTGTGCTTTGCAGACACACACACACACACATGCAAGTGGCCAGAACGGGACTTCCACAGAGTGACCTGAAAATACTAGAAGTGGTGCACGGCTGTCCAAGGAGACTACCTATAAGGGGGGCAAAACCAAATTTAAAATCACATATGGGTTTTTATTATTTTTGTTCTGTTTTGGCTGAGAAATTTTGGAAATGTTAGGATAAAATAATGACACAGTTGTTAAAATATTGTAAATAAAAGACAGATGCAGTATTATCATTACCACTTCAATGAAGGTCAGTTGTTTCATAGGCATTTTCAATCATTCTTAACATTGTTTTTAAATTGTGCATTTACTTGAGCATGTGTCTTTTGTGTATCTTCAGTGCTCCCATGGATACCAATCTGCTGAGTAACATACACAAGCTGTTCTCTGAAAGGATTGACATCTTTAGCTCAGTGGAGTTCAACAAGGTGAGTGCAGATCTTTAGGTAGTCCTCATTTAAAAAAAAAAAAAAAATCTTACATTTTCACTTACACATCTGTCTGTTTCCCCAGGTGTCTGTGATGACTGGAATTATCAAAATCAGCTTAAAAACGTTCCTGGAGTGTGTCCGTCTGCGCACCTTTGGCCGTTACGGGCTGCAGCAGATCCAGGTAGACTGCCACTACCTGCAGATGTACTTGTGGCGCTTTGTTTCAGACGAGAATCTCGTGCACTTCCTGCTGGATGAGATAGTGGGAAGCGCTGCGCACCGCTGCCTGGATCCTGCACCGATGGAACAGAGTGTGATTGAAGTGATCTGTGAAAGAGGTTAAGGCTCAGAGAAATAGTTTGGAATTACACTGGAATCATGCAT